>NC_090936.1:550562831-550865745 GCF_040938575.1 Ambystoma mexicanum | reverse complement strand
CTTTCAGGCTGCAAATGTTTTTGGGACAATCAGAGCTCTCTGACACCATTTGTGGGCCACCAACATTTTCTGGACTTTAGGGGGTCTAGGATGCCTGTAAAGCCCTTTTTTGGGCCTCCAAAGTTTTCTACATTTTTGCAGGCCTAAAATGCATTTTAGGGACTTTTTTGGGCTGCCAACATTTTCTGAACTTTCAGGGGTGCAGGGTGCATATTTCGTGACAAAAATATTTTTGGGAATTTCCGTGGTCTAGGATTTGGTTTAATGCCCCTTTCAGGCTGCAAGTGTTTTTGGGACAATCAGAGGTCTCTGACACCATTTGTGGGACACCAACATTTTCTTGACTTTAGGGGGTCTAGGATGCCTGTAAAGCCCTTTTTTGGGCCTCCAAAGATTTCTACATTTTTGCAGGCCTAAAATGCATTTTAAGGACTTTTTTGAGCTGCCAACATTTCCTGAACATTCGGGGGTGTAGGATGCATATTTCGTGACAAAAATATTTTTGGGAATTTCAGTGGTCTAGTATGCGGGTTAATGCCCCTTTCAGGCTGCAAATGTTTTTGGGACAATCAGAGCTCTCTGACACCATTTGTGGGCCACCAACATTTTCTGGACTTTAGGGGGTCTAGGATGCCTGTAAAGCCCTTTTTTGGGCCTCCAAAGATTTCTACATTTTTGCAGGCCTAAAATGCATTTTAAGGCCTTTTTTGAGCTGCCAACATTTCCTGAACATTCGGGGGTGTAGGATGCATATTTCGTGACAAAAATATTTTTGGGAATTTCAGTGGTCTAGTATGCGGGTTAATGCCCCTTTCAGGCTGCAAATGTTTTTGGGACAATCAGAGCTCGCTGACACCATTTGTGGGCCACCAACATTTTCTGGACTTTAGGGGGTCTAGGATGCCTGTAAAGCCCTTTTTTGGGCCTCCAAAGTTTTCTACATTTTTGCAGGCCTAAAATGCATTTTAGGGACTTTTTTGGGCTGCCAACATTTTCTGAACTTTCAGGGGTGCAGGATGCATATTTCGTGACAAAAATATTTTTGGGAATTTCCGTGGTCTAGGATTTGGTTTAATGCCCCTTTCAGGCTGCAAGTGTTTTTGGGACAATCAGAGGTCTCTGACACCATTTGTGGGACACCAACATTTTCTTGACTTTAGGGGGTCTAGGATGCCTGTAAAGCCCTTTTTTGGGCCTCCAAAGATTTCTACATTTTTGCAGGCCTAAAATGCATTTTAAGGACTTTTTTGAGCTGCCAACATTTCCTGAACATTTCGGGGGTGTAGGATGCATATTTCGTGACAAAAATATTTTTGGGAATTTCAGTGGTCTAGTATGCGGGTTAATGCCCCTTTCAGGCTGCAAATGTTTTTGGGACAATCAGAGCTCTCTGACACCATTTGTGGGCCACCAACATTTTCTGGACTTTAGGGGGTCTAGGATGCCTGTAAAGCCCTTTTTTGGGCCTCCAAAGATTTCTACATTTTTGCAGGCCTAAAATGCATTTTAAGGCCTTTTTTGAGCTGCCAACATTTCCTGAACATTCGGGGGTGTAGGATGCATATTTCGTGACAAAAATATTTTTGGGAATTTCAGTGGTCTAGTATGCGGGTTAATGCCCCTTTCAGGCTGCAAATGATTTTGGGACAATCAGAGCTCTCTGACACAGTTATTGGGCCACCAACATTGTCTGGACTTTAGGGGGTCTAGGATGCCTGTAAAGCCCTTTTTTGGGCCTCCAAAGATTTCTACATTTTTGCAGGCCTAAAATGCATTTTAAGGCCTTTTTTGAGCTGCCAACATTTCCTGAACATTCGGGGGTGTAGGATGCATATTTCGTGACAAAAATATTTTTGGGAATTTCAGTGGTCTAGTATGCGGGTTAATGCCCCTTTCAGGCTGCAAATGTTTTTGGGACAATCAGAGCTCTCTGACACCATTTGTGGGCCACCAACATTTTCTGGCCTTTAGGGGGTCTAGGATGCCTGTAAAGCCATTTTTTGGGCCTCCAAAGATTTCTACATTTTTGCAGGCCTAAAATGCATTTTAAGGCCTTTTTTGAGCTGCCAACATTTCCTGAACATTCGGGGGTGTAGGATGCATATTTCGTGACAAAAATATTTTTGGGAATTTCAGTGGTCTAGTATGCGGGTTAATGCCCCTTTCAGGCTGCAAATGTTTTTGGGACAATCAGAGCTCTCTGACACCATTTGTGGGCCACCAACATTTTCTGGACTTTAGGGGGTCTAGGATGCCTGTAAAGCCCTTTTTTGGGGCTCCAAAGTTTTCTACATTTTTGCAGGCCTAAAATGCATTTTAAGGCCTTTTTTGAGCTGCCAACATTTCCTGAACATTCGGGGGTGTAGGATGCATATTTCGTGACAAAAATATTTTTGGGAATTTCAGTGGTCTAGTATGCGGGTTAATGCCCCTTTCAGGCTGCAAATGTTTTTGGGACAATCAGAGCTCTCTGACACCATTTGTGGGCCACCAACATTTTCTGGACTTTAGGGGGTCTAGGATGCCTGTAAAGCCCTTTTTTGGGCCTCCAAAGTTTTCTACATTTTTGCAGGCCTAAAATGCATTTTAGGGACTTTTTTGGGCTGCCAACATTTTCTGAACTTTCAGGGGTGCAGGATGCATATTTCGTGACAAAAATATTTTTGGGAATTTCCGTGGTCTAGGATTTGGTTTAATGCCCCTTTCAGGCTGCAAGTGTTTTTGGGACAATCAGAGGTCTCTGACACCATTTGTGGGACACCAACATTTTCTTGACTTTAGGGGGTCTAGGATGCCTGTAAAGCCCTTTTTTGGGCCTCCAAAGATTTCTACATTTTTGCAGGCCTAAAATGCATTTTAAGGCCTTTTTTGAGCTGCCAACATTTCCTGAACATTCGGGGGTGTAGGATGCATATTTCGTGACAAAAATATTTTTGGGAATTTCAGTGGTCTAGTATGCGGGTTAATGCCCCTTTCAGGCTGCAAATGATTTTGGGACAATCAGAGCTCTCTGACACAGTTATTGGGCCACCAACATTGTCTGGACTTTAGGGGGTCTAGGATGCCTGTAAAGCCCTTTTTTGGGCCTCCAAAGATTTCTACATTTTTGCAGGCCTAAAATGCATTTTAAGGCCTTTTTTGAGCTGCCAACATTTCCTGAACATTCGGGGGTGTAGGATGCATATTTCGTGACAAAAATATTTTTGGGAATTTCAGTGGTCTAGTATGCGGGTTAATGCCCCTTTCAGGCTGCAAATGTTTTTGGGACAATCAGAGCTCTCTGACACCATTTGTGGGCCACCAACATTTTCTGGCCTTTAGGGGGTCTAGGATGCCTGTAAAGCCATTTTTTGGGCCTCCAAAGATTTCTACATTTTTGCAGGCCTAAAATGCATTTTAAGGCCTTTTTTGAGCTGCCAACATTTCCTGAACATTCGGGGGTGTAGGATGCATATTTCGTGACAAAAATATTTTTGGGAATTTCAGTGGTCTAGTATGCGGGTTAATGCCCCTTTCAGGCTGCAAATGTTTTTGGGACAATCAGAGCTCTCTGACACCATTTGTGGGCCACCAACATTTTCTGGACTTTAGGGGGTCTAGGATGCCTGTAAAGCCCTTTTTTGGGCCTCCAAAGTTTTCTACATTTTTGCAGGCCTAAAATGCATTTTAAGGCCTTTTTTGAGCTGCCAACATTTCCTGAACATTCGGGGGTGTAGGATGCATATTTCGTGACAAAAATATTTTTGGGAATTTCAGTGGTCTAGTATGCGGGTTAATGCCCCTTTCAGGCTGCAAATGTTTTTGGGACAATCAGAGCTCTCTGACACCATTTGTGGGCCACCAACATTTTCTGGACTTTAGGGGGTCTAGGATGCCTGTAAAGCCCTTTTTTGGGCCTCCAAAGTTTTCTACATTTTTGCAGGCCTAAAATGCATTTTAGGGACTTTTTTGGGCTGCCAACATTTTCTGAACTTTCAGGGGTGCAGGATGCATATTTCGTGACAAAAATATTTTTGGGAATTTCCGTGGTCTAGGATTTGGTTTAATGCCCCTTTCAGGCTGCAAGTGTTTTTGGGACAATCAGAGGTCTCTGACACCATTTGTGGGACACCAACATTTTCTTGACTTTAGGGGGTCTAGGATGCCTGTAAAGCCCTTTTTTGGGCCTCCAAAGATTTCTACATTTTTGCAGGCCTAAAATGCATTTTAAGGCCTTTTTTGAGCTGCCAACATTTCCTGAACATTCGGGGGTGTAGGATGCATATTTCGTGACAAAAATATTTTTGGGAATTTCAGTGGTCTAGTATGCGGGTTAATGCCCCTTTCAGGCTGCAAATGTTTTTGGGACAATCAGAGCTCTCTGACACCATTTGTGGGCCACCAACATTTTCTGGCCTTTAGGGGGTCTAGGATGCCTGTAAAGCCATTTTTTGGGCCTCCAAAGATTTCTACATTTTTGCAGGCCTAAAATGCATTTTAAGGCCTTTTTTGAGCTGCCAACATTTCCTGAACATTCGGGGGTGTAGGATGCATATTTCGTGACAAAAATATTTTTGGGAATTTCAGTGGTCTAGTATGCGGGTTAATGCCCCTTTCAGGCTGCAAATGTTTTTGGGACAATCAGAGCTCTCTGACACCATTTGTGGGCCACCAACATTTTCTGGACTTTAGGGGGTCTAGGATGCCTGTAAAGCCCTTTTTTGGGGCTCCAAAGTTTTCTACATTTTTGCAGGCCTAAAATGCATTTTAAGGCCTTTTTTGAGCTGCCAACATTTCCTGAACATTCGGGGGTGTAGGATGCATATTTCGTGACAAAAATATTTTTGGGAATTTCAGTGGTCTAGTATGCGGGTTAATGCCCCTTTCAGGCTGCAAATGTTTTTGGGACAATCAGAGCTCTCTGACACCATTTGTGGGCCACCAACATTTTCTGGACTTTAGGGGGTCTAGGATGCCTGTAAAGCCCTTTTTTGGGCCTCCAAAGTTTTCTACATTTTTGCAGGCCTAAAATGCATTTTAGGGACTTTTTTGGGCTGCCAACATTTTCTGAACTTTCAGGGGTGCAGGATGCATATTTCGTGACAAAAATATTTTTGGGAATTTCCGTGGTCTAGGATTTGGTTTAATGCCCCTTTCAGGCTGCAAGTGTTTTTGGGACAATCAGAGGTCTCTGACACCATTTGTGGGACACCAACATTTTCTTGACTTTAGGGGGTCTAGGATGCCTGTAAAGCCCTTTTTTGGGCCTCCAAAGATTTCTACATTTTTGCAGGCCTAAAATGCATTTTAAGGCCTTTTTTGAGCTGCCAACATTTCCTGAACATTCGGGGGTGTAGGATGCATATTTCGTGACAAAAATATTTTTGGGAATTTCAGTGGTCTAGTATGCGGGTTAATGCCCCTTTCAGGCTGCAAATGATTTTGGGACAATCAGAGCTCTCTGACACAGTTATTGGGCCACCAACATTGTCTGGACTTTAGGGGGTCTAGGATGCCTGTAAAGCCCTTTTTTGGGCCTCCAAAGATTTCTACATTTTTGCAGGCCTAAAATGCATTTTAAGGCCTTTTTTGAGCTGCCAACATTTCCTGAACATTCGGGGGTGTAGGATGCATATTTCGTGACAAAAATATTTTTGGGAATTTCAGTGGTCTAGTATGCGGGTTAATGCCCCTTTCAGGCTGCAAATGTTTTTGGGACAATCAGAGCTCTCTGACACCATTTGTGGGCCACCAACATTTTCTGGCCTTTAGGGGGTCTAGGATGCCTGTAAAGCCATTTTTTGGGCCTCCAAAGATTTCTACATTTTTGCAGGCCTAAAATGCATTTTAAGGCCTTTTTTGAGCTGCCAACATTTCCTGAACATTCGGGGGTGTAGGATGCATATTTCGTGACAAAAATATTTTTGGGAATTTCAGTGGTCTAGTATGCGGGTTAATGCCCCTTTCAGGCTGCAAATGTTTTTGGGACAATCAGAGCTCTCTGACACCATTTGTGGGCCACCAACATTTTCTGGACTTTAGGGGGTCTAGGATGCCTGTAAAGCCCTTTTTTGGGCCTCCAAAGTTTTCTACATTTTTGCAGGCCTAAAATGCATTTTAAGGCCTTTTTTGAGCTGCCAACATTTCCTGAACATTCGGGGGTGTAGGATGCATATTTCGTGACAAAAATATTTTTGGGAATTTCAGTGGTCTAGTATGCGGGTTAATGCCCCTTTCAGGCTGCAAATGTTTTTGGGACAATCAGAGCTCTCTGACACCATTTGTGGGCCACCAACATTTTCTGGACTTTAGGGGGTCTAGGATGCCTGTAAAGCCCTTTTTTGGGCCTCCAAAGTTTTCTACATTTTTGCAGGCCTAAAATGCATTTTAGGGACTTTTTTGGGCTGCCAACATTTTCTGAACTTTCAGGGGTGCAGGATGCATATTTCGTGACAAAAATATTTTTGGGAATTTCCGTGGTCTAGGATTTGGTTTAATGCCCCTTTCAGGCTGCAAGTGTTTTTGGGACAATCAGAGGTCTCTGACACCATTTGTGGGACACCAACATTTTCTTGACTTTAGGGGGTCTAGGATGCCTGTAAAGCCCTTTTTTGGGCCTCCAAAGATTTCTACATTTTTGCAGGCCTAAAATGCATTTTAAGGCCTTTTTTGAGCTGCCAACATTTCCTGAACATTCGGGGGTGTAGGATGCATATTTCGTGACAAAAATATTTTTGGGAATTTCAGTGGTCTAGTATGCGGGTTAATGCCCCTTTCAGGCTGCAAATGATTTTGGGACAATCAGAGCTCTCTGACACAGTTATTGGGCCACCAACATTGTCTGGACTTTAGGGGGTCTAGGATGCCTGTAAAGCCCTTTTTTGGGCCTCCAAAGTTTTCTACATTTTTGCAGGCCTAAAATGCATTTTAAGGCCTTTTTTGAGCTGCCAACATTTCCTGAACATTCGGGGGTGCAGGATGCATATTTCGTGACAAAAATAATTTTGGGAATTTCCGTGGTCTAGGATTTGGTTTAATGCCCCTTTCAGGCTGCAAGTGTTTTTGGGACAATCAGAGGTCTCTGACACCATTTGTGGGCCACCAACATTTTCTGGACTTTAGGGGGTCTAGGATGCCTGTAAAGCCCTTTTTTGGGGCTCCAAAGTTTTCTACATTTTTGCAGGCCTAAAATGCATTTTAAGGCCTTTTTTGAGCTGCCAACATTTCCTGAACATTCGGGGGTGTAGGATGCATATTTCGTGACAAAAATATTTTTGGGAATTTCAGTGGTCTAGTATGCGGGTTAATGCCCCTTTCAGGCTGCAAATGTTTTTGGGACAATCAGAGCTCTCTGACACCATTTGTGGGCCACCAACATTTTCTGGACTTTAGGGGGTCTAGGATGCCTGTAAAGCCCTTTTTTGGGCCTCCAAAGTTTTCTACATTTTTGCAGGCCTAAAATGCATTTTAGGGACTTTTTTGGGCTGCCAACATTTTCTGAACTTTCAGGGGTGCAGGATGCATATTTCGTGACAAAAATATTTTTGGGAATTTCCGTGGTCTAGTATGCGGGTTAATGCCCCTTTCAGGCTGCAAATGTTTTTGGGACAATCAGAGCTCTCTGACACCATTTGTGGGACACCAACATTTTCTTGACTTTAGGGGGTCTAGGATGCCTGTAAAGCCCTTTTTTGGGCCTCCAAAGATTTCTACATTTTTGCAGGCCTAAAATGCATTTTAAGGACTTTTTTGAGCTGCCAACATTTCCTGAACATTCGGGGGTGTAGGATGCATATTTCGTGACAAAAATATTTTTGGGAATTTCAGTGGTCTAGTATGCGGGTTAATGCCCCTTTCAGGCTGCAAATGTTTTTGGGACAATCAGAGCTCTCTGACACCATTTGTGGGCCACCAACATTTTCTGGACTTTAGGGGGTCTAGGATGCCTGTAAAGCCCTTTTTTGGGCCTCCAAAGATTTCTACATTTTTGCAGGCCTAAAATGCATTTTAAGGACTTTTTTGAGCTGCCAACATTTCCTTAACATTCGGGGGTGTAGGATGCATATTTCGTGACAAAAATATTTTTGGGAATTTCAGTGGTCTAGTATGCGGGTTAATGCCCCTTTCAGGCTGCAAATGTTTTTGGGACAATCAGAGCTCTCTGACACCATTTGTGGGCCACCAACATTTTCTGGACTTTAGGGGGTCTAGGATGCCTGTAAAGCCCTTTTTTGGGCCTCCAAAGATTTCTACATTTTTGCAGGCCTAAAAT
Source organism: Ambystoma mexicanum (assembly GCF_040938575.1). NCBI lineage: Eukaryota > Metazoa > Chordata > Amphibia > Caudata > Ambystomatidae > Ambystoma > Ambystoma mexicanum. The sequence continues at coordinate 550,857,494 of NC_090936.1, read as the reverse complement.
GCATTTTAAGGCCTTTTTTGAGCTGCCAACATTTCCTGAACATTCGGGGGTGTAGGATGCATATTTCGTGACAAAAATATTTTTGGGAATTTCAGTGGTCTAGTATGCGGGTTAATGCCCCTTTCAGGCTGCAAATGTTTTTGGGACAATCAGAGCTCTCTGACAATATTTGTGGGCCACCAACATTTTCTGGACTTTAGGGGGTCTAGGATGCCTGTAAAGCCATTTTTTGGGCCTCCAAAGATTTCTACATTTTTGCAGGCCTAAAATGCATTTTAAGGCCTTTTTTGAGCTGCCAACATTTCCTGAACATTCGGGGGTGTAGGATGCATATTTCGTGACAAAAATATTTTTGGGAATTTCAGTGGTCTAGTATGCGGGTTAATGCCCCTTTCAGGCTGCAAATGTTTTTGGGACAATCAGAGCTCTCTGACACCATTTGTGGGCCACCAACATTTTCTGGACTTTAGGGGGTCTAGGATGCCTGTAAAGCCCTTTTTTGGGCCTCCAAAGATTTCTACATTTTTGCAGGCCTAAAATGCATTTTAAGGCCTTTTTTGAGCTGCCAACATTTCCTGAACATTCGGGGGTGTAGGATGCATATTTCGTGACAAAAATATTTTTGGGAATTTCAGTGGTCTAGTATGCGGGTTAATGCCCCTTTCAGGCTGCAAATGTTTTTGGGACAATCAGAGCTCTCTGACACCATTTGTGGGCCACCAACATTTTCTGGCCTTTAGGGGGTCTAGGATGCCTGTAAAGCCATTTTTTGGGCCTCCAAAGATTTCTACATTTTTGCAGGCCTAAAATGCATTTTAAGGCCTTTTTTGAGCTGCCAACATTTCCTGAACATTCGGGGGTGTAGGATGCATATTTCGTGACAAACATATTTTTGGGAATTTCAGTGGTCTAGTATGCGGGTTAATGCCCCTTTCAGGCTGCAAATGTTTTTGGGACAATCAGAGCTCTCTGACACCATTTGTGGGCCACCAACATTTTCTGGACTTTAGGGGGTCTAGGATGCCTGTAAAGCCCTTTTTTGGGGCTCCAAAGTTTTCTACATTTTTGCAGGCCTAAAATGCATTTTAAGGCCTTTTTTGAGCTGCCAACATTTCCTGAACATTCGGGGGTGTAGGATGCATATTTCGTGACAAAAATATTTTTGGGAATTTCAGTGGTCTAGTATGCGGGTTAATGCCCCTTTCAGGCTGCAAATGTTTTTGGGACAATCAGAGCTCTCTGACACCATTTGTGGGCCACCAACATTTTCTGGACTTTAGGGGGTCTAGGATGCCTGTAAAGCCCTTTTTTGGGCCTCCAAAGTTTTCTACATTTTTGCAGGCCTAAAATGCATTTTAGGGACTTTTTTGGGCTGCCAACATTTTCTGAACTTTCAGGGGTGCAGGATGCATATTTCGTGACAAAAATATTTTTGGGAATTTCCGTGGTCTAGGATTTGGTTTAATGCCCCTTTCAGGCTGCAAGTGTTTTTGGGACAATCAGAGGTCTCTGACACCATTTGTGGGACACCAACATTTTCTTGACTTTAGGGGGTCTAGGATGCCTGTAAAGCCCTTTTTTGGGCCTCCAAAGATTTCTACATTTTTGCAGGCCTAAAATGCATTTTAAGGCCTTTTTTGAGCTGCCAACATTTCCTGAACATTCGGGGGTGTAGGATGCATATTTCGTGACAAAAATATTTTTGGGAATTTCAGTGGTCTAGTATGCGGGTTAATGCCCCTTTCAGGCTGCAAATGATTTTGGGACAATCAGAGCTCTCTGACACAGTTATTGGGCCACCAACATTGTCTGGACTTTAGGGGGTCTAGGATGCCTGTAAAGCCCTTTTTTGGGCCTCCAAAGATTTCTACATTTTTGCAGGCCTAAAATGCATTTTAAGGCCTTTTTTGAGCTGCCAACATTTCCTGAACATTCGGGGGTGTAGGATGCATATTTCGTGACAAAAATATTTTTGGGAATTTCAGTGGTCTAGTATGCGGGTTAATGCCCCTTTCAGGCTGCAAATGTTTTTGGGACAATCAGAGCTCTCTGACACCATTTGTGGGCCACCAACATTTTCTGGCCTTTAGGGGGTCTAGGATGCCTGTAAAGCCATTTTTTGGGCCTCCAAAGATTTCTACATTTTTGCAGGCCTAAAATGCATTTTAAGGCCTTTTTTGAGCTGCCAACATTTCCTGAACATTCGGGGGTGTAGGATGCATATTTCGTGACAAAAATATTTTTGGGAATTTCAGTGGTCTAGTATGCGGGTTAATGCCCCTTTCAGGCTGCAAATGTTTTTGGGACAATCAGAGCTCTCTGACACCATTTGTGGGCCACCAACATTTTCTGGACTTTAGGGGGTCTAGGATGCCTGTAAAGCCCTTTTTTGGGCCTCCAAAGTTTTCTACATTTTTGCAGGCCTAAAATGCATTTTAAGGCCTTTTTTGAGCTGCCAACATTTCCTGAACATTCGGGGGTGTAGGATGCATATTTCGTGACAAAAATATTTTTGGGAATTTCAGTGGTCTAGTATGCGGGTTAATGCCCCTTTCAGGCTGCAAATGTTTTTGGGACAATCAGAGCTCTCTGACACCATTTGTGGGCCACCAACATTTTCTGGACTTTAGGGGGTCTAGGATGCCTGTAAAGCCCTTTTTTGGGCCTCCAAAGTTTTCTACATTTTTGCAGGCCTAAAATGCATTTTAGGGACTTTTTTGGGCTGCCAACATTTTCTGAACTTTCAGGGGTGCAGGATGCATATTTCGTGACAAAAATATTTTTGGGAATTTCCGTGGTCTAGGATTTGGTTTAATGCCCCTTTCAGGCTGCAAGTGTTTTTGGGACAATCAGAGGTCTCTGACACCATTTGTGGGACACCAACATTTTCTTGACTTTAGGGGGTCTAGGATGCCTGTAAAGCCCTTTTTTGGGCCTCCAAAGATTTCTACATTTTTGCAGGCCTAAAATGCATTTTAAGGCCTTTTTTGAGCTGCCAACATTTCCTGAACATTCGGGGGTGTAGGATGCATATTTCGTGACAAAAATATTTTTGGGAATTTCAGTGGTCTAGTATGCGGGTTAATGCCCCTTTCAGGCTGCAAATGATTTTGGGACAATCAGAGCTCTCTGACACAGTTATTGGGCCACCAACATTGTCTGGACTTTAGGGGGTCTAGGATGCCTGTAAAGCCCTTTTTTGGGCCTCCAAAGTTTTCTACATTTTTGCAGGCCTAAAATGCATTTTAAGGCCTTTTTTGAGCTGCCAACATTTCCTGAACATTCGGGGGTGCAGGATGCATATTTCGTGACAAAAATAATTTTGGGAATTTCCGTGGTCTAGGATTTGGTTTAATGCCCCTTTCAGGCTGCAAGTGTTTTTGGGACAATCAGAGGTCTCTGACACCATTTGTGGGCCACCAACATTTTCTGGACTTTAGGGGGTCTAGGATGCCTGTAAAGCCCTTTTTTGGGGCTCCAAAGTTTTCTACATTTTTGCAGGCCTAAAATGCATTTTAAGGCCTTTTTTGAGCTGCCAACATTTCCTGAACATTCGGGGGTGTAGGATGCATATTTCGTGACAAAAATATTTTTGGGAATTTCAGTGGTCTAGTATGCGGGTTAATGCCCCTTTCAGGCTGCAAATGTTTTTGGGACAATCAGAGCTCTCTGACACCATTTGTGGGCCACCAACATTTTCTGGACTTTAGGGGGTCTAGGATGCCTGTAAAGCCCTTTTTTGGGCCTCCAAAGTTTTCTACATTTTTGCAGGCCTAAAATGCATTTTAGGGACTTTTTTGGGCTGCCAACATTTTCTGAACTTTCAGGGGTGCAGGATGCATATTTCGTGACAAAAATATTTTTGGGAATTTCCGTGGTCTAGTATGCGGGTTAATGCCCCTTTCAGGCTGCAAATGTTTTTGGGACAATCAGAGCTCTCTGACACCATTTGTGGGACACCAACATTTTCTTGACTTTAGGGGGTCTAGGATGCCTGTAAAGCCCTTTTTTGGGCCTCCAAAGATTTCTACATTTTTGCAGGCCTAAAATGCATTTTAAGGACTTTTTTGAGCTGCCAACATTTCCTGAACATTCGGGGGTGTAGGATGCATATTTCGTGACAAAAATATTTTTGGGAATTTCAGTGGTCTAGTATGCGGGTTAATGCCCCTTTCAGGCTGCATATGTTTTTGGGACAATCAGAGCTCTCTGACACCATTTGTGGGCCACCAACATTTTCTGGACTTTAGGGGGTCTAGGATGCCTGTAAAGCCCTTTTTTGGGCCTCCAAAGATTTCTACATTTTTGCAGGCCTAAAATGCATTTTAAGGACTTTTTTGAGCTGCCAACATTTCCTTAACATTCGGGGGTGTAGGATGCATATTTCGTGACAAAAATTTTTTTGGGAATTTCAGTGGTCTAGTATGCGGGTTAATGCCCCTTTCAGGCTGCAAATGTTTTTGGGACAATCAGAGCTCTCTGACACCATTTGTGGGCCACCAACATTTTCTGGACTTTAGGGGGTCTAGGATGCCTGTAAAGCCCTTTTTTGGGCCTCCAAAGATTTCTACATTTTTGCAGGCCTAAAATGCATTTTAAGGCCTTTTTTGAGCTGCCAACATTTCCTGAACATTCGGGGGTGTAGGATGCATATTTCGTGACAAAAATATTTTTGGGAATTTCAGTGGTCTAGTATGCGGGTTAATGCCCCTTTCAGGCTGCAAATGTTTTTGGGACAATCAGAGCTCTCTGACAATATTTGTGGGCCACCAACATTTTCTGGACTTTAGGGGGTCTAGGATGCCTGTAAAGCCATTTTTTGGGCCTCCAAAGATTTCTACATTTTTGCAGGCCTAAAATGCATTTTAAGGCCTTTTTTGAGCTGCCAACATTTCCTGAACATTCGGGGGTGTAGGATGCATATTTCGTGACAAAAATATTTTTGGGAATTTCAGTGGTCTAGTATGCGGGTTAATGCCCCTTTCAGGCTGCAAATGTTTTTGGGACAATCAGAGCTCTCTGACACCATTTGTGGGCCACCAACATTTTCTGGACTTTAGGGGGTCTAGGATGCCTGTAAAGCCCTTTTTTGGGCCTCCAAAGATTTCTACATTTTTGCAGGCCTAAAATGCATTTTAAGGCCTTTTTTGAGCTGCCAACATTTCCTGAACATTCGGGGGTGTAGGATGCATATTTCGTGACAAAAATATTTTTGGGAATTTCAGTGGTCTAGTATGCGGGTTAATGCCCCTTTCAGGCTGCAAATGATTTTGGGACAATCAGAGCTCTCTGACACAGTTATTGGGCCACCAACATTGTCTGGACTTTAGGGGGTCTAGGATGCCTGTAAAGCCCTTTTTTGGGCCTCCAAAGATTTCTACATTTTTGCAGGCCTAAAATGCATTTTAAGGCCTTTTTTGAGCTGCCAACATTTCCTGAACATTCGGGGGTGTAGGATGCATATTTCGTGACAAAAATATTTTTGGGAATTTCAGTGGTCTAGTATGCGGGTTAATGCCCCTTTCAGGCTGCAAATGATTTTGGGACAATCAGAGCTCTCTGACACAGTTATTGGGCCACCAACATTGTCTGGACTTTAGGGGGTCTAGGATGCCTGTAAAGCCCTTTTTTGGGCCTCCAAAGATTTCTACATTTTTGCAGGCCTAAAATGCATTTTAAGGCCTTTTTTGAGCTGCCAACATTTCCTGAACATTCGGGGGTGCAGGATGCATATTTCGTGACAAAAATATTTTTGGGAATTTCCGTGGTCTAGGATTTGGTTTAATGCCCCTTTCAGGCTGCAAGTGTTTTTGGGACAATCAGAGGTCTCTGACACCATTTGTGGGACACCAACATTTTCTTGACTTTAGGGGGTCTAGGATGCCTGTAAAGCCCTTTTTTGGGCCTCCAAAGATTTCTACATTTTTGCAGGCCTAAAATGCATTTTAAGGACTTTTTTGAGCTGCCAACATTTCCTGAACATTCGGGGGTGTAGGATGCATATTTCGTGACAAAAATATTTTTGGGAATTTCAGTGGTCTAGTATGCGGGTTAATGCCCCTTTCAGGCTGCAAATGTTTTTGGGACAATCAGAGCTCTCTGACACCATTTGTGGGCCACCAACATTTTCTGGACTTTAGGGGGTCTAGGATGCCTGTAAAGCCCTTTTTTGGGCCTCCAAAGATTTCTACATTTTTGCAGGCCTAAAATGCATTTTAAGGACTTTTTTGAGCTGCCAACATTTCCTGAACATTCGGGGGTGTAGGATGCATATTTCGTGACAAAAATATTTTTGGGAATTTCAGTGGTCTAGTATGCGGGTTAATGCCCCTTTCAGGCTGCAAATGTTTTTGGGACAATCAGAGCTCTCTGACACCATTTGTGGGCCACCAACATTTTCTGGACTTTAGGGGGTCTAGGATGCCTGTAAAGCCCTTTTTTGGGCCTCCAAAGATTTCTACATTTTTGCAGGCCTAAAATGCATTTTAAGGCCTTTTTTGAGCTGCCAACATTTCCTGAACATTCGGGGGTGTAGGATGCATATTTCGTGACAAAAATATTTTTGGGAATTTCAGTGGTCTAGTATGCGGGTTAATGCCCCTTTCAGGCTGCAAATGTTTTTGGGACAATCAGAGCTCTCTGACAATATTTGTGGGCCACCAACATTTTCTGGACTTTAGGGGGTCTAGGATGCCTGTAAAGCCATTTTTTGGGCCTCCAAAGATTTCTACATTTTTGCAGGCCTAAAATGCATTTTAAGGCCTTTTTTGAGCTGCCAACATTTCCTGAACATTCGGGGGTGTAGGATGCATATTTCGTGACAAAAATATTTTTGGGAATTTCAGTGGTCTAGTATGCGGGTTAATGCCCCTTTCAGGCTGCAAATGTTTTTGGGACAATCAGAGCTCTCTGACACCATTTGTGGGCCACCAACATTTTCTGGACTTTAGGGGGTCTAGGATGCCTGTAAAGCCCTTTTTTGGGCCTCCAAAGATTTCTACATTTTTGCAGGCCTAAAATGCATTTTAAGGCCTTTTTTGAGCTGCCAACATTTCCTGAACATTCGGGGGTGTAGGATGCATATTTCGTGACAAAAATATTTTTGGGAATTTCAGTGGTCTAGTATGCGGGTTAATGCCCCTTTCAGGCTGCAAATGATTTTGGGACAATCAGAGCTCTCTGACACAGTTATTGGGCCACCAACATTGTCTGGACTTTAGGGGGTCTAGGATGCCTGTAAAGCCCTTTTTTGGGCCTCCAAAGATTTCTACATTTTTGCAGGCCTAAAATGCATTTTAAGGCCTTTTTTGAGCTGCCAACATTTCCTGAACATTCGGGGGTGTAGGATGCATATTTCGTGACAAAAATATTTTTGGGAATTTCAGTGGTCTAGTATGCGGGTTAATGCCCCTTTCAGGCTGCAAATGATTTTGGGACAATCAGAGCTCTCTGACACAGTTATTGGGCCACCAACATTGTCTGGACTTTAGGGGGTCTAGGATGCCTGTAAAGCCCTTTTTTGGGCCTCCAAAGTTTTCTACATTTTTGCAGGCCTAAAATGCATTTTAAGGCCTTTTTTGAGCTGCCAACATTTCCTGAACATTCGGGGGTGCAGGATGCATATTTCGTGACAAAAATAATTTTGGGAATTTCCGTGGTCTAGGATTTGGTTTAATGCCCCTTTCAGGCTGCAAGTGTTTTTGGGACAATCAGAGGTCTCTGACACCATTTGTGGGCCACCAACATTTTCTGGACTTTAGGGGGTCTAGGATGCCTGTAAAGCCCTTTTTTGGGGCTCCAAAGTTTTCTACATTTTTGCAGGCCTAAAATGCATTTTAAGGCCTTTTTTGAGCTGCCAACATTTCCTGAACATTCGGGGGTGTAGGATGCATATTTCGTGACAAAAATATTTTTGGGAATTTCAGTGGTCTAGTATGCGGGTTAATGCCCCTTTCAGGCTGCAAATGTTTTTGGGACAATCAGAGCTCTCTGACACCATTTGTGGGCCACCAACATTTTCTGGACTTTAGGGGGTCTAGGATGCCTGTAAAGCCCTTTTTTGGGCCTCCAAAGTTTTCTACATTTTTGCAGGCCTAAAATGCATTTTAGGGACTTTTTTGGGCTGCCAACATTTTCTGAACTTTCAGGGGTGCAGGATGCATATTTCGTGACAAAAATATTTTTGGGAATATTTTTGGGAATTAAGGCCTTTTTTGAGCTGTCAACATTTCCTGAACATTCGGGGTGCATGATGCATATTTCGTGACAAAAATATTTTTGGGAATTTCAGTGGTCTAGTATGCGGGTTAATGCCCCTTTCAGGCTGCAAATGTTTTTGGGACAATCAGAGCTCTCTGACACCATTTGTGGGCCACCAACAATTTCTGGACTTTAGGGGGTCTAGGATGCCTGTAAAGCCCTTTTTTGGGCCTCCAAAGATTTCTACATTTTTGCAGGCCTAAAATGCATTTTAAGGCCTTTTTTGAGCTGCCAACATTTCCTGAACATTCGGGGGTGTAGGATGCATATTTCGTGACAAAAATATTTTTGGGAATTTCAGTGGTCTAGTATGCGGGTTAATGCCCCTTTCAGGCTGCAAATGTTTTTGGGACAATCAGAGCTCTCTGACACCATTTGTGGGCCACCAACATTTTCTGGACTTTAGGGGGTCTAGGATGCCTGTAAAGCCCTTTTTTGGGCCTCCAAAGATTTCTACATTTTTGCAGGCCTAAAATGATGCATTTTAAGGCCTTTTTTGAGCTGCCAACATTTCCTGAACATTCGGGGGTGTAGGATGCATATTTCGTGACAAAAATATTTTTGGGAATTTCAGTGGTCTAGTATGCGGGTTAATGCCCCTTTCAGGCTGCAAATGATTTTGGGACAATCAGAGCTCTCTGACACAGTTATTGGGCCACCAACATTGTCTGGACTTTAGGGGGTCTAGGATGCCTGTAAAGCCCTTTTTTGGGCCTCCAAAGTTTTCTACATTTTTGCAGGCCTAAAATGCATTTTAAGGCCTTTTTTGAGCTGCCAACATTTCCTGAACATTCGGGGGTGCAGGATGCATATTTCGTGACAAAAATAATTTTGGGAATTTCCGTGGTCTAGGATTTGGTTTAATGCCCCTTTCAGGCTGCAAGTGTTTTTGGGACAATCAGAGGTCTCTGACACCATTTGTGGGCCACCAACATTTTCTGGACTTTAGGGGGTCTAGGATGCCTGTAAAGCCCTTTTTTGGGCCTCCAAAGTTTTCTACATTTTTGCAGGCCTAAAATGCATTTTAAGGCCTTTTTTGGGCTGCCAACATTTTCTGAACTTTCAGGGGTGTAGGATGCATATTTCGTGACTAAAATATTTTTGGGAATTTCCGTGGTCTAGGATTTGGTTTAATGCCCCTTTCAGGCTGCAAGTGTTTTTGGGACAATCAGAGGTCTCTGACACCATTTGTGGGACACCAACATTTTCTGGACTTTAGGGGGTCTAGGATGCCTGTAAAGCCCTTTTTTGGGGCTCCAAAGTTTTCTACATTTTTGCAGGCCTAAAATGCATTTTAAGGCCTTTTTTGAGCTGCCAACATTTCCTGAACATTCGGGGGTGTAGGATGCATATTTCGTGACAAAAATATTTTTGGGAATTTCAGTGGTCTAGTATGCGGGTTAATGCCCCTTTCAGGCTGCAAATGTTTTTGGGACAATCAGAGCTCTCTGACACCATTTGTGGGCCACCAACATTTTCTGGACTTTAGGGGGTCTAGGATGCCTGTAAAGCCCTTTTTTGGGCCTCCAAAGTTTTCAACATTTTTGCAGGCCTAAAATGCATTTTAAGGACTTTTTTGGGCTGCCAACATTTTCTGAACTTTCAGGGGTGTAGGATGCATATTTCGTGACAAAAATATTTTTGGGAATTTCCGTGGTCTAGGATTTGGTTTAATGCCCCTTTCAGGCTGCAAGTGTTTTTGGGACAATCAGAGGTCTCTGACACCATTTGTGGGACACCAACATTTTCTGGACTTTAGGGGGTCTAGGATGCCTGTAAAGCCCTTTTTTGGGCCTCCAAAGTTTTCTACATTTTTGCAGGCCTAAAATGCATTTTAAGACCTTTTTTGAGCTACCAACATTTCCTGAACATTCGGGGTGTAGGATGCATATTTCGTGACAAAAATATTTTTGGGAATTTCAGTGGTCTAGTATGCGGGTTAATGCCCCTTTCAGGCTGCAAATGTTTTTGGGACAATCAGAGCTCTCTGACACCATTTGTGGGCCACCAACATTTTCTGGACTTTAGGGGGTCTAGGATGCCTGTAAAGCCCTTTTTTGGGCCTCCAAAGATTTCTACATTTTTGCAGGCCTAAAATGCATTTTAAGGCCTTTTTTGAGCTGCCAACATTTCCTGAACATTCGGGGGTGTAGGATGCATATTTCGTGACAAAAATATTTTTGGGAATTTCAGTGGTCTAGTATGCGGGTTAATGCCCCTTTCAGGCTGCAAATGTTTTTGGGACAATCAGAGCTCTCTGACACCATTTGTGGGCCACCAACATTTTCTGGACTTTAGGGGGTCTAGGATGCCTGTAAAGCCCTTTTTTGGGCCTCCAAAGTTTTCTACATTTTTGCAGGCCTAAAATGCATTTTAAGGCCTTTTTTGGGCTGCCAACATTTTCTGAACCTTCAGGGGTGTAGGATGCATATTTCGTGACAAAAATATTTTTGGGAATTTCCGTGGTCTAGGATTTGGTTTAATGCCCCTTTCAGGCTGCAAGTGTTTTTGGGACAATCAGAGGTCTCTGACACCATTTGTGGGACACCAACATTTTCTGGACTTTAGGGGGTCTAGGATGCCTGTAAAGCCCTTTTTTGGGGCTCCAAAGTTTTCTACATTTTTGCAGGCCTAAAATGCATTTTAAGGCCTTTTTTGAGCTGCCAACATTTCCTGAACATTCGGGGGTGTAGGATGCATATTTCGTGACAAAAATATTTTTGGGAATTTCAGTGGTCTAGTATGCGGGTTAATGCCCCTTTCAGGCTGCAAATGTTTTTGGGACAATCAGAGCTCTCTGACACCATTTGTGGGCCACCAACATTTTCTGGACTTTAGGGGGTCTAGGATGCCTGTAAAGCCCTTTTTTGGGCCTCCAAAGTTTTCTATATTTTTGCAGGCCTAAAATGCATTTTTGGGACTTTTTTGGGCTGCCAACATTTTCTGAACTTTCAGGGGTGCAGGATGCATATTTCGTGACAAAAATATTTTTGGGAATTTCCGTGGTCTAGGATTTGGTTTAATGCCCCTTTCAGGCTGCAAGTGTTTTTGGGACAATCAGAGGTCTCTGACATCATTTGTGGGACACCAACATTTTCTTGACTTTAGGGGGTCTAGGATGCCTGTAAAGCCCTTTTTTGGGCCTCCAAAGATTTCTACATTTTTGCAGGCCTAAAATGCATTTTAAGGACTTTTTTGAGCTGCCAACATTTCCTGAACATTCGGGGGTGTAGGATGCATATTTCGTGACAAAAATATTTTTGGGAATTTCAGTGGTCTAGTATGCGGGTTAATGCCCCTTTCAGGCTGCAAATGTTTTTGGGACAATCAGAGCTCTCTGACACCATTTGTGGGCCACCAACATTTTCTGGACTTTAGGGGGTCTAGGATGCCTGTAAAGTCCTTTTTTGGGCCTCCAAAGATTTCTACATTTTTGCAGGCCTAAAATGCATTTTAAGGCCTTTTTTGAGCTGCCAACATTTCCTGAACATTCGGGGGTGTAGGATGCATATTTCGTGACAAAAATATTTTTGGGAATTTCAGTGGTCTAGTATGCGGGTTAATGCCCCTTTCAGGCTGCAAATGTTTTTGGGACAATCAGAGCTCTCTGACACCATTTGTGGGCCACCAACATTTTCTGGACTTTAGGGGGTCTAGGATGCCTGTAAAGCCCTTTTTTGGGCCTCCAAAGATTTCTACATTTTTGCAGGCCTAAAATGATGCATTTTAAGGCCTTTTTTGAGCTGCCAACATTTCCTGAACATTCGGGGGTGTAGGATGCATATTTCGTGACAAAAATATTTTTGGGAATTTCAGTGGTCTAGTATGCGGGTTAATGCCCCTTTCAGGCTGCAAATGATTTTGGGACAATCAGAGCTCTCTGACACAGTTATTGGGCCACCAACATTGTCTGGACTTTAGGGGGTCTAGGATGCCTGTAAAGCCCTTTTTTGGGCCTCCAAAGTTTTCTACATTTTTGCAGGCCTAAAATGCATTTTAAGGCCTTTTTTGAGCTGCCAACATTTCCTGAACATTCGGGGGTGCAGGATGCATATTTCGTGACAAAAATAATTTTGGGAATTTCCGTGGTCTAGGATTTGGTTTAATGCCCCTTTCAGGCTGCAAGTGTTTTTGGGACAATCAGAGGTCTCTGACACCATTTGTGGGCCACCAACATTTTCTGGACTTTAGGGGGTCTAGGATGCCTGTAAAGCCCTTTTTTGGGCCTCCAAAGTTTTCTACATTTTTGCAGGCCTAAAATGCATTTTAAGGCCTTTTTTGGGCTGCCAACATTTTCTGAACTTTCAGGGGTGTAGGATGCATATTTCGTGACTAAAATATTTTTGGGAATTTCCGTGGTCTAGGATTTGGTTTAATGCCCCTTTCAGGCTGCAAGTGTTTTTGGGACAATCAGAGGTCTCTGACACCATTTGTGGGACACCAACATTTTCTGGACTTTAGGGGGTCTAGGATGCCTGTAAAGCCCTTTTTTGGGGCTCCAAAGTTTTCTACATTTTTGCAGGCCTAAAATGCATTTTAAGGCCTTTTTTGAGCTGCCAACATTTCCTGAACATTCGGGGGTGTAGGATGCATATTTCGTGACAAAAATATTTTTGGGAATTTCAGTGGTCTAGTATGCGGGTTAATGCCCCTTTCAGGCTGCAAATGTTTTTGGGACAATCAGAGCTCTCTGACACCATTTGTGGGCCACCAACATTTTCTGGACTTTAGGGGGTCTAGGATGCCTGTAAAGCCCTTTTTTGGGCCTCCAAAGTTTTCAACATTTTTGCAGGCCTAAAATGCATTTTAAGGACTTTTTTGGGCTGCCAACATTTTCTGAACTTTCAGGGGTGTAGGATGCATATTTCGTGACAAAAATATTTTTGGGAATTTCCGTGGTCTAGGATTTGGTTTAATGCCCCTTTCAGGCTGCAAGTGTTTTTGGGACAATCAGAGGTCTCTGACACCATTTGTGGGACACCAACATTTTCTGGACTTTAGGGGGTCTAGGATGCCTGTAAAGCCCTTTTTTGGGCCTCCAAAGTTTTCTACATTTTTGCAGGCCTAAAATGCATTTTAAGACCTTTTTTGAGCTACCAACATTTCCTGAACATTCGGGGTGTAGGATGCATATTTCGTGACAAAAATATTTTTGGGAATTTCAGTGGTCTAGTATGCGGGTTAATGCCCCTTTCAGGCTGCAAATGTTTTTGGGACAATCAGAGCTCTCTGACACCATTTGTGGGCCACCAACATTTTCTGGACTTTAGGGGGTCTAGGATGCCTGTAAAGCCCTTTTTTGGGCCTCCAAAGATTTCTACATTTTTGCAGGCCTAAAATGCATTTTAAGGCCTTTTTTGGGCTGCCAACATTTTCTGAACCTTCAGGGGTGTAGGATGCATATTTCGTGACAAAAATATTTTTGGGAATTTCCGTGGTCTAGGATTTGGTTTAATGCCCCTTTCAGGCTGCAAGTGTTTTTGGGACAATCAGAGGTCTCTGACACCATTTGTGGGCCACCAACATTTTCTGGACTTTAGGGGGTCTAGGATGCCTGTAAAGCCCTTTTTTGGGCCTCCAAAGTTTTCTACATTTTTGCAGGCCTAAAATGCATTTTAGGGACTTTTTTGGGCTGCCAACATTTTCTGAACTTTCAGGGGTGCAGGATGCATATTTCGTGACAAAAATATTTTTGGGAATTTCCGTGGTCTAGGATTTGGTTTAATGCCCCTTTCAGGCTGCAAGTGTTTTTGGGACAATCAGAGGTCTCTGACACCATTTGTGGGACACCAACATTTTCTTGACTTTAGGGGGTCTAGGATGCCTGTAAAGCCCTTTTTTGGGCCTCCAAAGATTTCTACATTTTTGCAGGCCTAAAATGCATTTTAAGGCCTTTTTTGAGCTGCCAACATTTCCTGAACATTCGGGGGTGTAGGATGCATATTTCGTGACAAAAATATTTTTGGGAATTTCAGTGGTCTAGTATGCGGGTTAATGCCCCTTTCAGGCTGCAAATGTTTTTGGGACAATCAGAGCTCTCTGACACCATTTGTGGGCCACCAACATTTTCTGGACTTTAGGGGGTCTAGGATGCCTGTAAAGCCCTTTTTTGGGCCTCCAAAGATTTCTACATTTTTGCAGGCCTAAAATGCATTTTAAGGCCTTTTTTGAGCTGCCAACATTTCCTGAACATTCGGGGGTGTAGGATGCATATTTCGTGACAAAAATATTTTTGGGAATTTCAGTGGTCTAGTATGCGGGTTAATGCCCCTTTCAGGCTGCAAATGATTTTGGGACAATCAGAGCTCTCTGACACAGTTATTGGGCCACCAACATTGTCTGGACTTTAGGGGGTCTAGGATGCCTGTAAAGCCCTTTTTTGGGCCTCCAAAGTTTTCTACATTTTTGCAGGCCTAAAATGCATTTTAAGCCCTTTTTTGAGCTGCCAACATTTCCTGAACATTCGGGGGTGCAGGATGCATATTTCGTGACAAAAATAATTTTGGGAATTTCCGTGGTCTAGGATTTGGTTTAATGCCCCTTTCAGGCTGCAAGTGTTTTTGGGACAATCAGAGGTCTCTGACACCATTTGTGGGACACCAACATTTTCTTGACTTTAGGGGGTCTAGGATGCCTGTAAAGCCCTTTTTTGGGCCTCCAAAGATTTCTACATTTTTGCAGGCCTAAAATGCATTTTAAGGACTTTTTTGAGCTGCCAACATTTCCTGAACATTCGGGGGTGTAGGATGCATATTTCGTGACAAAAATATTTTTGGGAATTTCAGTGGTCTAGTATGCGGGTTAATGCCCCTTTCAGGCTGCAAATGTTTTTGGGACAATCAGAGCTCTCTGACACCATTTGTGGGCCACCAACATTTTCTGGACTTTAGGGGGTCTAGGATGCCTGTAAAGCCCTTTTTTGGGCCTCCAAAGATTTCTACATTTTTGCAGGCCTAAAATGCATTTTAAGGACTTTTTTGAGCTGCCAACATTTCCTTAACATTCGGGGGTGTAGGATGCATATTTCGTGACAAAAATATTTTTGGGAATTTCAGTGGTCTAGTATGCGGGTTAATGCCCCTTTCAGGCTGCAAATGTTTTTGGGACAATCAGAGCTCTCTGACACCATTTGTGGGCCACCAACATTTTCTGGACTTTAGGGGGTCTAGGATGCCTGTAAAGGCCTTTTTTGGGCCTCCAAAGATTTCTACATTTTTGCAGGCCTAAAATGCATTTTAAGGCCTTTTTTGAGCTGCCAACATTTCCTGAACATTCGGGGGTGTAGGATGCATATTTCGTGACAAAAATATTTTTGGGAATTTCAGTGGTCTAGTATGCGGGTTAATGCCCCTTTCAGGCTGCAAATGTTTTTGGGACAATCAGAGCTCTCTGACAATATTTGTGGGCCACCAACATTTTCTGGACTTTAGGGGGTCTAGGATGCCTGTAAAGCCATTTTTTGGGCCTCCAAAGATTTCTACATTTTTGCAGGCCTAAAATGCATTTTAAGGCCTTTTTTGAGCTGCCAACATTTCCTGAACATTCGGGGGTGTAGGATGCATATTTCGTGACAAAAATATTTTTGGGAATTTCAGTGGTCTAGTATGCGGGTTAATGCCCCTTTCAGGCTGCAAATGTTTTTGGGACAATCAGAGCTCTCTGACACCATTTGTGGGCCACCAACATTTTCTGGACTTTAGGGGGTCTAGGATGCCTGTAAAGCCCTTTTTTGGGCCTCCAAAGATTTCTACATTTTTGCAGGCCTAAAATGCATTTTAAGGCCTTTTTTGAGCTGCCAACATATCCTGAACATTCGGGGGTGTAGGATGCATATTTCGTGACAAAAATATTTTTGGGAATTTCAGTGGTCTAGTATGCGGGTTAATGCCCCTTTCAGGCTGCAAATGATTTTGGGACAATCAGAGCTCTCTGACACAGTTATTGGGCCACCAACATTGTCTGGACTTTAGGGGGTCTAGGATGCCTGTAAAGCCCTTTTTTGGGCCTCCAAAGATTTCTACATTTTTGCAGGCCTAAAATGCATTTTAAGGCCTTTTTTGAGCTGCCAACATTTCCTGAACATTCGGGGGTGTAGGATGCATATTTCGTGACAAAAATATTTTTGGGAATTTCAGTGGTCTAGTATGCGGGTTAATGCCCCTTTCAGGCTGCAAATGATTTTGGGACAATCAGAGCTCTCTGACACAGTTATTGGGCCACCAACATTGTCTGGACTTTAGGGGGTCTAGGATGCCTGTAAAGCCCTTTTTTGGGCCTCTAAAGATTTCTACATTTTTGCAGGCCTAAAATGCATTTTAAGGCCTTTTTTGAGCTGCCAACATTTCCTGAACATTCGGGGGTGCAGGATGCATATTACGTGACAAAAATATTTTTGGGAATTTCCGTGGTCTAGGATTTGGTTTAATGCCCCTTTCAGGCTGCAAGTGTTTTTGGGACAATCAGAGGTCTCTGACACCATTTGTGGGACACCAACATTTTCTTGACTTTAGGGGGTCTAGGATGCCTGTAAAGCCCTTTTTTGGGCCTCCAAAGATTTCTACATTTTTGCAGGCCTAAAATGCATTTTAAGGACTTTTTTGAGCTGCCAACATTTCCTGAACATTCGGGGGTGTAGGATGCATATTTCGTGACAAAAATATTTTTGGGAATTTCAGTGGTCTAGTATGCGGGTTAATGCCCCTTTCAGGCTGCAAATGTTTTTGGGACAATCAGAGCTCTCTGACACCATTTGTGGGCCACCAACATTTTCTGGACTTTAGGGGGTCTAGGATGCCTGTAAAGCCCTTTTTTGGGCCTCCAAAGATTTCTACATTTTTGCAGGCCTAAAATGCATTTTAAGGCCTTTTTTGAGCTGCCAACATTTCCTGAACATTCGGGGGTGTAGGATGCATATTTCGTGACAAAAATATTTTTGGGAATTTCAGTGGTCTAGTATGCGGGTTAATGCCCCTTTCAGGCTGCAAATGATTTTGGGACAATCAGAGCTCTCTGACACAGTTATTGGGCCACCAACATTGTCTGGACTTTAGGGGGTCTAGGATGCCTGTAAAGCCCTTTTTTGGGCCTCCAAAGTTTTCTACATTTTTGCAGGCCTAAAATGCATTTTAAGCCCTTTTTTGAGCTGCCAACATTTCCTGAACATTCGGGGGTGCAGGATGCATATTTCGTGACAAAAATAATTTTGGGAATTTCCGTGGTCTAGGATTTGGTTTAATGCCCCTTTCAGGCTGCAAGTGTTTTTGGGACAATCAGAGGTCTCTGACACCATTTGTGGGCCACCAACATTTTCTGGACTTTAGGGGGTCTAGGATGCCTGTAAAGCCTTTTTTTGGGGCTCCAAAGTTTTCTACATTTTTGCAGGCCTAAAATGCATTTTAAGGCCTTTTTTCAGCTGCCAACATTTCCTGAACATTCGGGGGTGTAGGATGCATATTTCGTGACAAAAATATTTTTGGGAATTTCAGTGGTCTAGTATGCGGGTTAATGCCCCTTTCAGGCTGCAAATGTTTTTGGGACAATCAGAGCTCTCTGACACCATTTGTGGGCCACCAACATTTTCTGGACTTTAGGGGGTCTAGGATGCCTGTAAAGCCCTTTTTTGGGCCTCCAAAGTTTTCTACATTTTTGCAGGCCTAAAATGCATTTTAGGGACTTTTTTGGGCTGCCAACATTTTCTGAACTTTCAGGGGTGCAGGATGCATATTTCGTGACAAAAATATTTTTGGGAATTTCCGTGGTCTAGTATGCGGGTTAATGCCCCTTTCAGGCTGCAAATGTTTTTGGGACAATCAGAGCTCTCTGACACCATTTGTGGGACACCAACATTTTCTTGACTTTAGGGGGTCTAGGATGCCTGTAAAGCCCTTTTTTGGGCCTCCAAAGATTTCTACATTTTTGCAGGCCTAAAATGCATTTTAAGGACTTTTTTGAGCTGCCAACATTTCCTGAACATTCGGGGGTGTAGGATGCATATTTCGTGACAAAAATATTTTTGGGAATTTCAGTGGTCTAGTATGCGGGTTAATGCCCCTTTCAGGCTGCAAATGTTTTTGGGACAATCAGAGCTCTCTGACACCATTTGTGGGCCACCAACATTTTCTGGACTTTAGGGGGTCTAGGATGCCTGTAAAGCCCTTTTTTGGGCCTCCAAAGATTTCTACATTTTTGCAGGCCTAAAATGCATTTTAAGGACTTTTTTGAGCTGCCAACATTTCCTTAACATTCGGGGGTGTAGGATGCATATTTCGTGACAAAAATATTTTTGGGAATTTCAGTGGTCTAGTATGCGGGTTAATGCCCCTTTCAGGCTGCAAATGTTTTTGGGACAATCAGAGCTCTCTGACACCATTTGTGGGCCACCAACATTTTCTGGACTTTAGGGGGTCTAGGATGCCTGTAAAGGCCTTTTTTGGGCCTCCAAAGATTTCTACATTTTTGCAGGCCTAAAATGCATTTTAAGGCCTTTTTTGAGCTGCCAACATTTCCTGAACATTCGGGGGTGTAGGATGCATATTTCGTGACAAAAATATTTTTGGGAATTTCAGTGGTCTAGTATGCGGGTTAATGCCCCTTTCAGGCTGCAAATGTTTTTGGGACAATCAGAGCTCTCTGACAATATTTGTGGGCCACCAACATTTTCTGGACTTTAGGGGGTCTAGGATGCCTGTAAAGCCATTTTTTGGGCCTCCAAAGATTTCTACATTTTTGCAGGCCTAAAATGCATTTTAAGGCCTTTTTTGAGCTGCCAACATTTCCTGAACATTCGGGGGTGTAGGATGCATATTTCGTGACAAAAATATTTTTGGGAATTTCAGTGGTCTAGTATGCGGGTTAATGCCCCTTTCAGGCTGCAAATGTTTTTGGGACAATCAGAGCTCTCTGACACCATTTGTGGGCCACCAACATTTTCTGGACTTTAGGGGGTCTAGGATGCCTGTAAAGCCCTTTTTTGGGCCTCCAAAGATTTCTACATTTTTGCAGGCCTAAAATGCATTTTAAGGCCTTTTTTGAGCTGCCAACATATCCTGAACATTCGGGGGTGTAGGATGCATATTTCGTGACAAAAATATTTTTGGGAATTTCAGTGGTCTAGTATGCGGGTTAATGCCCCTTTCAGGCTGCAAATGATTTTGGGACAATCAGAGCTCTCTGACACAGTTATTGGGCCACCAACATTGTCTGGACTTTAGGGGGTCTAGGATGCCTGTAAAGCCCTTTTTTGGGCCTCCAAAGATTTCTACATTTTTGCAGGCCTAAAATGCATTTTAAGGCCTTTTTTGAGCTGCCAACATTTCCTGAACATTCGGGGGTGTAGGATGCATATTTCGTGACAAAAATATTTTTGGGAATTTCAGTGGTCTAGTATGCGGGTTAATGCCCCTTTCAGGCTGCAAATGATTTTGGGACAATCAGAGCTCTCTGACACAGTTATTGGGCCACCAACATTGTCTGGACTTTAGGGGGTCTAGGATGCCTGTAAAGCCCTTTTTTGGGCCTCTAAAGATTTCTACATTTTTGCAGGCCTAAAATGCATTTTAAGGCCTTTTTTGAGCTGCCAACATTTCCTGAACATTCGGGGGTGCAGGATGCATATTACGTGACAAAAATATTTTTGGGAATTTCCGTGGTCTAGGATTTGGTTTAATGCCCCTTTCAGGCTGCAAGTGTTTTTGGGACAATCAGAGGTCTCTGACACCATTTGTGGGACACCAACATTTTCTTGACTTTAGGGGGTCTAGGATGCCTGTAAAGCCCTTTTTTGGGCCTCCAAAGATTTCTACATTTTTGCAGGCCTAAAATGCATTTTAAGGACTTTTTTGAGCTGCCAACATTTCCTGAACATTCGGGGGTGTAGGATGCATATTTCGTGACAAAAATATTTTTGGGAATTTCAGTGGTCTAGTATGCGGGTTAATGCCCCTTTCAGGCTGCAAATGTTTTTGGGACAATCAGAGCTCTCTGACACCATTTGTGGGCCACCAACATTTTCTGGACTTTAGGGGGTCTAGGATGCCTGTAAAGCCCTTTTTTGGGCCTCCAAAGATTTCTACATTTTTGCAGGCCTAAAATGCATTTTAAGGACTTTTTTGAGCTGCCAACATTTCCTGAACATTCGGGGGTGTAGGATGCATATTTCGTGACAAAAATATTTTTGGGAATTTCAGTGGTCTAGTATGCGGGTTAATGCCCCTTTCAGGCTGCAAATGTTTTTGGGACAATCAGAGCTCTCTGACACCATTTGTGGGCCACCAACATTTTCTGGACTTTAGGGGGTCTAGGATGCCTGTAAAGCCCTTTTTTGGGCCTCCAAAGATTTCTACATTTTTGCAGGCCTAAAATGCATTTTAAGGCCTTTTTTGAGCTGCCAACATTTCCTGAACATTCGGGGGTGTAGGATGCATATTTCGTGACAAAAATATTTTTGGGAATTTCAGTGGTCTAGTATGCGGGTTAATGCCCCTTTCAGGCTGCAAATGATTTTGGGACAATCAGAGCTCTCTGACACAGTTATTGGGCCACCAACATTGTCTGGACTTTAGGGGGTCTAGGATGCCTGTAAAGCCCTTTTTTGGGCCTCCAAAGATTTCTACATTTTTGCAGGCCTAAAATGCATTTTAAGGCCTTTTTTGAGCTGCCAACATTTCCTGAACATTCGGGGGTGTAGGATGCATATTTCGTGACAAAAATATTTTTGGGAATTTCAGTGGTCTAGTATGCGGGTTAATGCCCCTTTCAGGCTGCAAATGTTTTTGGGACAATCAGAGCTCTCTGACACCATTTGTGGGCCACCAACATTTTCTGGCCTTTAGGGGGTCTAGGATGCCTGTAAAGCCATTTTTTGGGCCTCCAAAGATTTCTACATTTTTGCAGGCCTAAAATGCATTTTAAGGCCTTTTTTGAGCTGCCAACATTTCCTGAACATTCGGGGGTGTAGGATGCATATTTCGTGACAAAAATATTTTTGGGAATTTCAGTGGTCTAGTATGCGGGTTAATGCCCCTTTCAGGCTGCAAATGTTTTTGGGACAATCAGAGCTCTCTGACACCATTTGTGGGCCACCAACATTTTCTGGACTTTAGGGGGTCTAGGATGCCTGTAAAGCCCTTTTTTGGGCCTCCAAAGTTTTCTACATTTTTGCAGGCCTAAAATGCATTTTAAGGCCTTTTTTGAGCTGCCAACATTTCCTGAACATTCGGGGGTGTAGGATGCATATTTCGTGACAAAAATATTTTTGGGAATTTCAGTGGTCTAGTATGCGGGTTAATGCCCCTTTCAGGCTGCAAATGTTTTTGGGACAATCAGAGCTCTCTGACACCATTTGTGGGCCACCAACATTTTCTGGACTTTAGGGGGTCTAGGATGCCTGTAAAGCCCTTTTTTGGGCCTCCAAAGTTTTCTACATTTTTGCAGGCCTAAAATGCATTTTAAGGCCTTTTTTGAGCTACCAACATTTCCTGAACATTCGGGGTGTAGGATGCATATTTCGTGACAAAAATATTTTTGGGAATTTCAGTGGTCTAGTATGCGGGTTAATGCCCCTTTCAGGCTGCAAATGATTTTGGGACAATCAGAGCTCTCTGACACAGTTATTGGGCCACCAACATTGTCTGGACTTTAGGGGGTCTAGGATGCCTGTAAAGCCCTTTTTTGGGCCTCCAAAGATTTCTACATTTTTGCAGGCCTAAAATGCATTTTAAGGCCTTTTTTGAGCTGCCAACATTTCCTGAACATTCGGGGGTGTAGGATGCATATTTCGTGACAAAAATATTTTTGGGAATTTCAGTGGTCTAGTATGCGGGTTAATGCCCCTTTCAGGCTGCAAATGTTTTTGGGACAATCAGAGCTCTCTGACACCATTTGTGGGCCACCAACATTTTCTGGCCTTTAGGGGGTCTAGGATGCCTGTAAAGCCATTTTTTGGGCCTCCAAAGATTTCTACATTTTTGCAGGCCTAAAATGCATTTTAAGGCCTTTTTTGAGCTGCCAACATTTCCTGAACATTCGGGGGTGTAGGATGCATATTTCGTGACAAAAATATTTTTGGGAATTTCAGTGGTCTAGTATGCGGGTTAATGCCCCTTTCAGGCTGCAAATGTTTTTGGGACAATCAGAGCTCTCTGACACCATTTGTGGGCCACCAACATTTTCTGGACTTTAGGGGGTCTAGGATGCCTGTAAAGCCCTTTTTTGGGCCTCCAAAGTTTTCTACATTTTTGCAGGCCTAAAATGCATTTTAAGGCCTTTTTTGAGCTGCCAACATTTCCTGAACATTCGGGGGTGTAGGATGCATATTTCGTGACAAAAATATTTTTGGGAATTTCAGTGGTCTAGTATGCGGGTTAATGCCCCTTTCAGGCTGCAAATGTTTTTGGGACAATCAGAGCTCTCTGACACCATTTGTGGGCCACCAACATTTTCTGGACTTTAGGGGGTCTAGGATGCCTGTAAAGCCCTTTTTTGGGCCTCCAAAGTTTTCTACATTTTTGCAGGCCTAAAATGCATTTTAGGGACTTTTTTGGGCTGCCAACATTTTCTGAACTTTCAGGGGTGCAGGATGCATATTTCGTGACAAAAATATTTTTGGGAATTTCCGTGGTCTAGGATTTGGTTTAATGCCCCTTTCAGGCTGCAAGTGTTTTTGGGACAATCAGAGGTCTCTGACACCATTTGTGGGACACCAACATTTTCTTGACTTTAGGGGGTCTAGGATGCCTGTAAAGCCCTTTTTTGGGCCTCCAAAGATTTCTACATTTTTGCAGGCCTAAAATGCATTTTAAGGCCTTTTTTGAGCTGCCAACATTTCCTGAACATTCGGGGGTGTAGGATGCATATTTCGTGACAAAAATATTTTTGGGAATTTCAGTGGTCTAGTATGCGGGTTAATGCCCCTTTCAGGCTGCAAATGTTTTTGGGACAATCAGAGCTCTCTGACACCATTTGTGGGCCACCAACATTTTCTGGACTTTAGGGGGTCTAGGATGCCTGTAAAGCCCTTTTTTGGGCCTCCAAAGATTTCTACATTTTTGCAGGCCTAAAATGCATTTTAAGGCCTTTTTTGAGCTGCCAACATTTCCTGAACATTCGGGGGTGTAGGATGCATATTTCGTGACAAAAATATTTTTGGGAATTTCAGTGGTCTAGTATGCGGGTTAATGCCCCTTTCAGGCTGCAAATGATTTTGGGACAATCAGAGCTCTCTGACACAGTTATTGGGCCACCAACATTGTCTGGACTTTAGGGGGTCCAGGATGCCTGTAAAGCCCTTTTTTGGGCCTCCAAAGTTTTCTACATTTTTGCAGGCCTAAAATGCATTTTAAGGCCTTTTTTGAGCTGCCAACATTTCCTGAACATTCGGGGGTGCAGGATGCATATTTCGTGACAAAAATAATTTTGGGAATTTCCGTGGTCTAGGATTTGGTTTAATGCCCCTTTCAGGCTGCAAGTGTTTTTGGGACAATCAGAGGTCTCTGACACCATTTGTGGGCCACCAACATTTTCTGGACTTTAGGGGGTCTAGGATGCCTGTAAAGCCCTTTTTTGGGGCTCCAAAGTTTTCTACATTTTTGCAGGCCTAAAATGCATTTTAAGGCCTTTTTTGAGCTGCCAACATTTCCTGAACATTCGGGGGTGTAGGATGCATATTTCGTGACAAAAATATTTTTGGGAATTTCAGTGGTCTAGTATGCGGGTTAATGCCCCTTTCAGGCTGCAAATGTTTTTGGGACAATCAGAGCTCTCTGACACCATTTGTGGGCCACCAACATTTTCTGGACTTTAGGGGGTCTAGGATGCCTGTAAAGCCCTTTTTTGGGCCTCCAAAGTTTTCTACATTTTTGCAGGCCTAAAATGCATTTTAGGGACTTTTTTGGGCTGCCAACATTTTCTGAACTTTCAGGGGTGCAGGATGCATATTTCGTGACAAAAATATTTTTGGGAATTTCCGTGGTCTAGTATGCGGGTTAATGCCCCTTTCAGGCTGCAAATGTTTTTGGGACAATCAGAGCTCTCTGACACCATTTGTGGGACACCAACATTTTCTTGACTTTAGGGGGTCTAGGATGCCTGTAAAGCCCTTTTTTGGGCCTCCAAAGATTTCTACATTTTTGCAGGCCTAAAATGCATTTTAAGGACTTTTTTGAGCTGCCAACATTTCCTGAACATTCGGGGGTGTAGGATGCATATTTCGTGACAAAAATATTTTTGGGAATTTCAGTGGTCTAGTATGCGGGTTAATGCCCCTTTCAGGCTGCAAATGTTTTTGGGACAATCAGAGCTCTCTGACACCATTTGTGGGCCACCAACATTTTCTGGACTTTAGGGGGTCTAGGATGCCTGTAAAGCCCTTTTTTGGGCCTCCAAAGATTTCTACATTTTTGCAGGCCTAAAATGCATTTTAAGGACTTTTTTGAGCTGCCAACATTTCCTTAACATTCGGGGGTGTAGGATGCATATTTCGTGACAAAAATATTTTTGGGAATTTCAGTGGTCTAGTATGCGGGTTAATGCCCCTTTCAGGCTGCAAATGTTTTTGGGACAATCAGAGCTCTCTGACACCATTTGTGGGCCACCAACATTTTCTGGACTTTAGGGGGTCTAGGATGCCTGTAAAGCCCTTTTTTGGGCCTCCAAAGATTTCTACATTTTTGCAGGCCTAAAATGCATTTTAAGGCCTTTTTTGAGCTGCCAACATTTCCTGAACATTCGGGGGTGTAATGCATATTTCGTGACAAAAATATTTTTGGGAATTTCAGTGGTCTAGTATGCGGGTTAATGCCCCTTTCAGGCTGCAAATGTTTTTGGGACAATCAGAGCTCTCTGACAATATTTGTGGGCCACCAACATTTTCTGGACTTTAGGGGGTCTAGGATGCCTGTAAAGCCCTTTTTTGGGCCTCCAAAGATTTCTACATTTTTGCAGGCCTAAAATGCATTTTAAGGCCTTTTTTGAGCTGCCAACATTTCCTGAACATTCGGGGGTGTAGGATGCATATTTCGTGACAAAAATATTTTTGGGAATTTCAGTGGTCTAGTATGCGGGTTAATGCCCCTTTCAGGCGGCAAATGATTTTGGGACAATCAGAGCTCTCTGACACAGTTATTGGGCCACCAACATTGTCTGGACTTTAGGGGGTCTAGGATGCCTGTAAAGCCCTTTTTTGGGCCTCCAAAGATTTCTACATTTTTGCAGGCCTAAAATGCATTTTAAGGCCTTTTTTGAGCTGCCAACATTTCCTGAACATTCGGGGGTGTAGGATGCATATTTCGTGACAAAAATATTTTTGGGAATTTCAGTGGTCTAGTATGCGGGTTAATGCCCCTTTCAGGCTGCAAATGATTTTGGGACAATCAGAGCTCTCTGACACAGTTATTGGGCCACCAACATTGTCTGGACTTTAGGGGGTCTAGGATGCCTGTAAAGCCCTTTTTTGGGCCTCCAAAGTTTTCTACATTTTTGCAGGCCTAAAATGCATTTTAAGGCCTTTTTTGAGCTGCCAACATTTCCTGAACATTCGGGGGTGCAGGATGCATATTTCGTGACAAAAATAATTTTGGGAATTTCCGTGGTCTAGGATTTGGTTTAATGCCCCTTTCAGGCTGCAAGTGTTTTTGGGACAATCAGAGGTCTCTGACACCATTTGTGGGCCACCAACATTTTCTGGACTTTAGGGGGTCTAGGATGCCTGTAAAGCCCTTTTTTGGGGCTCCAAAGTTTTCTACATTTTTGCAGGCCTAAAATGCATTTTAAGGCCTTTTTTGAGCTGCCAACATTTCCTGAACATTCGGGGGTGTAGGATGCATATTTCGTGACAAAAATATTTTTGGGAATTTCAGTGGTCTAGTATGCGGGTTAATGCCCCTTTCAGGCTGCAAATGTTTTTGGGACAATCAGAGCTCTCTGACACCATTTGTGGGCCACCAACATTTTCTGGACTTTAGGGGGTCTAGGATGCCTGTAAAGCCCTTTTTTGGGCCTCCAATGTTTTCTACATTTTTGCAGGCCTAAAATGCATTTTAGGGACTTTTTTGGGCTGCCAACATTTTCTGAACTTTCAGGGGTGCAGGATGCATATTTCGTGACAAAAATATTTTTGGGAATTTCCGTGGTCTAGGATTTGGTTTAATGCCCCTTTCAGGCTGCAAGTGTTTTTGGGACAATCAGAGGTCTCTGACACCATTTGTGGGACACCAACATTTTCTTGACTTTAGGGGGTCTAGGATGCCTGTAAAGCCCTTTTTTGGGCCTCCAAAGATTTCTACATTTTTGCAGGCCTAAAATGCATTTTAAGGACTTTTTTGAGCTGCCAACATTTCCTGAACATTCGGGGGTGTAGGATGCATATTTCGTGACAAAAATATTTTTGGGAATTTCAGTGGTCTAGTATGCGGGTTAATGCCCCTTTCAGGCTGCAAATGTTTTAGGGACAATCAGAGCTCTCTGACACCATTTGTGGGCCACCAACATTTTCTGGACTTTAGGGGGTCTAGGATGCCTGTAAAGCCCTTTTTTGGGCCTCCAAAGATTTCTACATTTTTGCAGGCCTAAAATGCATTTTAAGGACTTTTTTGAGCTGCCAACATTTCCTGAACATTCGGGGGTGCAGGATGCATATTTCGTGACAAAAATAATTTTGGGAATTTCCGTGGTCTAGGATTTGGTTTAATGCCCCTTTCAGGCTGCAAGTGTTTTTGGGACAATCAGAGGTCTCTGACACCATTTGTGGGCCACCAACATTTTCTGGACTTTAGGGGGTCTAGGATGCCTGTAAAGCCCTTTTTTGGGCCTCCAAAGTTTTCTACATTTTTGCAGGCCTAAAATGCATTTTAAGGCCTTTTTTGGGCTGCCAACATTTTCTGAACTTTCAGGGGTGTAGGATGCATATTTCGTGACAAAAATATTTTTGGGAATTTCCGTGGTCTAGGATTTGGTTTAATGCCCCTTTCAGGCTGCAAGTGTTTTTGGGACAATCAGAGGTCTCTGACACCATTTGTGGGACACCAACATTTTCTGGACTTTAGGGGGTCTAGGATGCCTGTAAAGCCCTTTTTTGGGGCTCCAAAGTTTTCTACATTTTTGCAGGCCTAAAATGCATTTTAAGGCCTTATTTGAGCTGCCAACATTTCCTGAACATTCGGGGGTGTAGGATGCATATTTCGTGACAAAAAAATTTTTGGGAATTTCAGTGGTCTAGTATGCGGGTTAATGCCCCTTTCAGGCTGCAAATGTTTTTGGGACAATCAGAGCTCTCTGACACCATTTGTGGGCCACCAACATTTTCTGGACTTTAGGGGGTCTAGGATGCCTGTAAAGCCCTTTTTTGGGCCTCCAAAGTTTTCTACATTTTTGCAGGCCTAAAATGCATTTTAAGGACTTTTTTGGGCTGCCAACATTTTCTGAACTTTCAGGGGTGTAGGATGCATATTTCGTGACAAAAATATTTTTGGGAATTTCCGTGGTCTAGGATTTGGTTTAATGCCCCTTTCAGGCTGCAAGTGTTTTTGGGACAATCAGAGGTCTCTGACACCATTTGTGGGACACCAACATTTTCTTGACTTTAGGGGGTCTAGGATGCCTGTAAAGCCCTTTTTTGGGCCTCCAAAGTTTTCTACATTTTTGACGGCCTAAAATGCATTTTAAGGCCTTTTTTGAGCTGTCAACATTTCCTGAACATTCGGGGTGCATGATGCATATTTCGTGACAAAAATATTTTTGGGAATTTCAGTGGTCTAGTATGCGGGTTAATGCCCCTTTCAGGCTGCAAATGTTTTTGGGACAATCAGAGCTCTCTGACACCATTTGTGGGCCACCAACAATTTCTGGACTTTAGGGGGTCTAGGATGCCTGTAAAGCCCTTTTTTGGGCCTCCAAAGATTTCTACATTTTTGCAGGCCTAAAATGCATTTTAAGGCCTTTTTTGAGCTGCCAACATTTCCTGAACATTCGGGGGTGTAGGATGCATATTTCGTGACAAAAATATTTTTGGGAATTTCAGTGGTCTAGTATGCGGGTTAATGCCCCTTTCAGGCTGCAAATGTTTTTGGGACAATCAGAGCTCTCTGACACCATTTGTGGGCCACCAACATTTTCTGGACTTTAGGGGGTCTAGGATGCCTGTAAAGCCCTTTTTTGGGCCTCCAAAGATTTCTACATTTTTGCAGGCCTAAAATGATGCATTTTAAGGCCTTTTTTGAGCTGCCAACATTTCCTGAACATTCGGGGGTGTAGGATGCATATTTCGTGACAAAAATATTTTTGGGAATTTCAGTGGTCTAGTATGCGGGTTAATGCCCCTTTCAGGCTGCAAATGATTTTGGGACAATCAGAGCTCTCTGACACAGTTATTGGGCCACCAACATTGTCTGGACTTTAGGGGGTCTAGGATGCCTGTAAAGCCCTTTTTTGGGCCTCCAAAGTTTTCTACATTTTTGCAGGCCTAAAATGCATTTTAAGGCCTTTTTTGAGCTGCCAACATTTCCTGAACATTCGGGGGTGCAGGATGCATATTTCGTGACAAAAATAATTTTGGGAATTTCCGTGGTCTAGGATTTGGTTTAATGCCCCTTTCAGGCTGCAAGTGTTTTTGGGACAATCAGAGGTCTCTGACACCATTTGTGGGCCACCAACATTTTCTGGACTTTAGGGGGTCTAGGATGCCTGTAAAGCCCTTTTTTGGGCCTCCAAAGTTTTCTACATTTTTGCAGGCCTAAAATGCATTTTAAGGCCTTTTTTGGGCTGCCAACATTTTCTGAACTTTCAGGGGTGTAGGATGCATATTTCGTGACTAAAATATTTTTGGGAATTTCCGTGGTCTAGGATTTGGTTTAATGCCCCTTTCAGGCTGCAAGTGTTTTTGGGACAATCAGAGGTCTCTGACACCATTTGTGGGACACCAACATTTTCTGGACTTTAGGGGGTCTAGGATGCCTGTAAAGCCCTTTTTTGGGGCTCCAAAGTTTTCTACATTTTTGCAGGCCTAAAATGCATTTTAAGGCCTTTTTTGAGCTGCCAACATTTCCTGAACATTCGGGGGTGTAGGATGCATATTTCGTGACAAAAATATTTTTGGGAATTTCAGTGGTCTAGTATGCGGGTTAATGCCCCTTTCAGGCTGCACATGTTTTTGGGACAATCAGAGCTCTCTGACACCATTTGTGGGCCACCAACATTTTCTGGACTTTAGGGGGTCTAGGATGCCTGTAAAGCCCTTTTTTGGGCCTCCAAAGATTTCTACATTTTTGCAGGCCTAAAATGCATTTTAAGGCCTTTTTTGAGCTGCCAACATTTCCTGAACATTCGGGGGTGTAGGATGCATATTTCGTGACAAAAATATTTTTGGGAATTTCAGTGGTCTAGTATGCGGGTTAATGCCCCTTTCAGGCTGCAAATGTTTTTGGGACAATCAGAGCTCTCTGACACCATTTGTGGGCCACCAACATTTTCTGGACTTTAGGGGGTCTAGGATGCCTGTAAAGCCCTTTTTTGGGCCTCCAAAGATTTCTACATTTTTGCAGGCCTAAAATGCATTTTAAGGCCTTTTTTGAGCTGCCAACATTTCCTGAACATTCGGGGGTGTAGGATGCATATTTCGTGACAAAAATATTTTTGGGAATTTCAGTGGTCTAGTATGCGGGTTAATGCCCCTTTCAGGCTGCAAATGATTTTGGGACAATCAGAGCTCTCTGACACAGTTATTGGGCCACCAACATTGTCTGGACTTTAGGGGGTCTAGGATGCCTGTAAAGCCCTTTTTTGGGCCTCCAAAGATTTCTACATTTTTGCAGGCCTAAAATGCATTTTAAGGCCTTTTTTGAGCTGCCAACATTTCCTGAACATTCGGGGGTGTAGGATGCATATTTCGTGACAAAAATATTTTTGGGAATTTCAGTGGTCTAGTATGCGGGTTAATGCCCCTTTCAGGCTGCAAATGTTTTTGGGACAATCAGAGCTCTCTGACACCATTTGTGGGCCACCAACATTTTCTGGACTTTAGGGGGTCTAGGATGCCTGTAAAGCCCTTTTTTGGGCCTCCAAAGTTTTCTACATTTTTGCAGGCCTAAAATGCATTTTAAGGCCTTTTTTGGGCTGCCAACATTTTCTGAACCTTCAGGGGTGTAGGATGCATATTTCGTGACAAAAATATTTTTGGGAATTTCCGTGGTCTAGGATTTGGTTTAATGCCCCTTTCAGGCTGCAAGTGTTTTTGGGACAATCAGAGGTCTCTGACACCATTTGTGGGACACCAACATTTTCTGGACTTTAGGGGGTCTAGGATGCCTGTAAAGCCCTTTTTTGGGGCTCCAAAGTTTTCTACATTTTTGCAGGCCTAAAATGCATTTTAAGGCCTTTTTTGAGCTGCCAACATTTCCTGAACATTCGGGGGTGTAGGATGCATATTTCGTGACAAAAATATTTTTGGGAATTTCAGTGGTCTAGTATGCGGGTTAATGCCCCTTTCAGGCTGCAAATGTTTTTGGGACAATCAGAGCTCTCTGACACCATTTGTGGGCCACCAACATTTTCTGGACTTTAGGGGGTCTAGGATGCCTGTAAAGCCCTTTTTTGGGCCTCCAAAGTTTTCTACATTTTTGCAGGCCTAAAATGCATTTTTGGGACTTTTTTGGGCTGCCAACATTTTCTGAACTTTCAGGGGTGCAGGATGCATATTTCGTGACAAAAATATTTTTGGGAATTTCCGTGGTCTAGGATTTGGTTTAATGCCCCTTTCAGGCTGCAAGTGTTTTTGGGACAATCAGAGGTCTCTGACACCATTTGTGGGACACCAACATTTTCTTGACTTTAGGGGGTCTAGGATGCCTGTAAAGCCCTTTTTTGGGCCTCCAAAGATTTCTACATTTTTGCAGGCCTAAAATGCATTTTAAGGACTTTTTTGAGCTGCCAACATTTCCTGAACATTCGGGGGTGTAGGATGCATATTTCGTGACAAAAATATTTTTGGGAATTTCAGTGGTCTAGTATGCGGGTTAATGCCCCTTTCAGGCTGCAAATGTTTTTGGGACAATCAGAGCTCTCTGACACCATTTGTGGGCCACCAACATTTTCTGGACTTTAGGGGGTCTAGGATGCCTGTAAAGCCCTTTTTTGGGCCTCCAAAGATTTCTACATTTTTGCAGGCCTAAAATGCATTTTAAGGCCTTTTTTGAGCTGCCAACATTTCCTGAACATTCGGGGGTGTAGGATGCATATTTCGTGACAAAAATATTTTTGGGAATTTCAGTGGTCTAGTATGCGGGTTAATGCCCCTTTCAGGCTGCAAATGTTTTTGGGACAATCAGAGCTCTCTGACACCATTTGTGGGCCACCAACATTTTCTGGACTTTAGGGGGTCTAGGATGCCTGTAAAGCCCTTTTTTGGGCCTCCAAAGATTTCTACATTTTTGCAGGCCTAAAATGATGCATTTTAAGGCCTTTTTTGAGCTGCCAACATTTCCTGAACATTCGGGGGTGTAGGATGCATATTTCGTGACAAAAATATTTTTGGGAATTTCAGTGGTCTAGTATGCGGGTTAATGCCCCTTTCAGGCTGCAAATGATTTTGGGACAATCAGAGCTCTCTGACACAGTTATTGGGCCACCAACATTGTCTGGACTTTAGGGGGTCTAGGATGCCTGTAAAGCCCTTTTTTGGGCCTCCAAAGTTTTCTACATTTTTGCAGGCCTAAAATGCATTTTAAGGCCTTTTTTGAGCTGCCAACATTTCCTGAACATTCGGGGGTGCAGGATGCATATTTCGTGACAAAAATAATTTTGGGAATTTCCGTGGTCTAGGATTTGGTTTAATGCCCCTTTCAGGCTGCAAGTGTTTTTGGGACAATCAGAGGTCTCTGACACCATTTGTGGGCCACCAACATTTTCTGGACTTTAGGGGGTCTAGGATGCCTGTAAAGCCCTTTTTTGGGCCTCCAAAGTTTTCTACATTTTTGCAGGCCTAAAATGCATTTTAAGGCCTTTTTTGGGCTGCCAACATTTTCTGAACTTTCAGGGGTGTAGGATGCATATTTCGTGACTAAAATATTTTTGGGAATTTCCGTGGTCTAGGATTTGGTTTAATGCCCCTTTCAGGCTGCAAGTGTTTTTGGGACAATCAGAGGTCTCTGACACCATTTGTGGGACACCAACATTTTCTGGACTTTAGGGGGTCTAGGATGCCTGTAAAGCCCTTTTTTGGGGCTCCAAAGTTTTCTACATTTTTGCAGGCCTAAAATGCATTTTAAGGCCTTTTTTGAGCTGCCAACATTTCCTGAACATTCGGGGGTGTAGGATGCATATTTCGTGACAAAAATATTTTTGGGAATTTCAGTGGTCTAGTATGCGGGTTAATGCCCCTTTCAGGCTGCAAATGTTTTTGGGACAATCAGAGCTCTCTGACACCATTTGTGGGCCACCAACATTTTCTGGACTTTAGGGGGTCTAGGATGCCTGTAAAGCCCTTTTTTGGGCCTCCAAAGTTTTCAACATTTTTGCAGGCCTAAAATGCATTTTAAGGACTTTTTTGGGCTGCCAACATTTTCTGAACTTTCAGGGGTGTAGGATGCATATTTCGTGACAAAAATATTTTTGGGAATTTCCGTGGTCTAGGATTTGGTTTAATGCCCCTTTCAGGCTGCAAGTGTTTTTGGGACAATCAGAGGTCTCTGACACCATTTGTGGGACACCAACATTTTCTGGACTTTAGGGGGTCTAGGATGCCTGTAAAGCCCTTTTTTGGGCCTCCAAAGTTTTCTACATTTTTGCAGGCCTAAAATGCATTTTAAGACCTTTTTTGAGCTACCAACATTTCCTGAACATTCGGGGTGTAGGATGCATATTTCGTGACAAAAATATTTTTGGGAATTTCAGTGGTCTAGTATGCGGGTTAATGCCCCTTTCAGGCTGCAAATGTTTTTGGGACAATCAGAGCTCTCTGACACCATTTGTGGGCCACCAACATTTTCTGGACTTTAGGGGGTCTAGGATGCCTGTAAAGCCCTTTTTTGGGCCTCCAAAGATTTCTACATTTTTGCAGGCCTAAAATGCATTTTAAGGCCTTTTTTGAGCTGCCAACATTTCCTGAACATTCGGGGGTGTAGGATGCATATTTCGTGACAAAAATATTTTTGGGAATTTCAGTGGTCTAGTATGCGGGTTAATGCCCCTTTCAGGCTGCAAATGTTTTTGGGACAATCAGAGCTCTCTGACACCATTTGTGGGCCACCAACATTTTCTGGACTTTAGGGGGTCTAGGATGCCTGTAAAGCCCTTTTTTGGGCCTCCAAAGTTTTCTACATTTTTGCAGGCCTAAAATGCATTTTAAGGCCTTTTTTGGGCTGCCAACATTTTCTGAACCTTCAGGGGTGTAGGATGCATATTTCGTGACAAAAATATTTTTGGGAATTTCCGTGGTCTAGGATTTGGTTTAATGCCCCTTTCAGGCTGCAAGTGTTTTTGGGACAATCAGAGGTCTCTGACACCATTTGTGGGCCACCAACATTTTCTGGACTTTAGGGGGTCTAGGATGCCTGTAAAGCCCTTTTTTGGGCCTCCAAAGTTTTCTACATTTTTGCAGGCCTAAAATGCATTTTAGGGACTTTTTTGGGCTGCCAACATTTTCTGAACTTTCAGGGGTGCAGGATGCATATTTCGTGACAAAAATATTTTTGGGAATTTCCGTGGTCTAGGATTTGGTTTAATGCCCCTTTCAGGCTGCAAGTGTTTTTGGGACAATCAGAGGTCTCTGACACCATTTGTGGGACACCAACATTTTCTTGACTTTAGGGGGTCTAGGATGCCTGTAAAGCCCTTTTTTGGGCCTCCAAAGATTTCTACATTTTTGCAGGCCTAAAATGCATTTTAAGGCCTTTTTTGAGCTGCCAACATTTCCTGAACATTCGGGGGTGTAGGATGCATATTTCGTGACAAAAATATTTTTGGGAATTTCAGTGGTCTAGTATGCGGGTTAATGCCCCTTTCAGGCTGCAAATGTTTTTGGGACAATCAGAGCTCTCTGACACCATTTGTGGGCCACCAACATTTTCTGGACTTTAGGGGGTCTAGGATGCCTGTAAAGCCCTTTTTTGGGCCTCCAAAGATTTCTACATTTTTGCAGGCCTAAAATGCATTTTAAGGCCTTTTTTGAGCTGCCAACATTTCCTGAACATTCGGGGGTGTAGGATGCATATTTCGTGACAAAAATATTTTTGGGAATTTCAGTGGTCTAGTATGCGGGTTAATGCCCCTTTCAGGCTGCAAATGATTTTGGGACAATCAGAGCTCTCTGACACAGTTATTGGGCCACCAACATTGTCTGGACTTTAGGGGGTCTAGGATGCCTGTAAAGCCCTTTTTTGGGCCTCCAAAGTTTTCTACATTTTTGCAGGCCTAAAATGCATTTTAAGGCCTTTTTTGAGCTGCCAACATTTCCTGAACATTCGGGGGTGCAGGATGCATATTTCGTGACAAAAATAATTTTGGGAATTTCCGTGGTCTAGGATTTGGTTTAATGCCCCTTTCAGGCTGCAAGTGTTTTTGGGACAATCAGAGGTCTCTGACACCATTTGTGGGCCACCAACATTTTCTGGACTTTAGGGGGTCTAGGATGCCTGTAAAGCCCTTTTTTGGGGCTCCAAAGTTTTCTACATTTTTGCAGGCCTAAAATGCATTTTAAGGCCTTTTTTGAGCTGCCAACATTTCCTGAACATTCGGGGGTGTAGGATGCATATTTCGTGACAAAAATATTTTTGGGAATTTCAGTGGTCTAGTATGCGGGTTAATGCCCCTTTCAGGCTGCAAATGTTTTTGGGACAATCAGAGCTCTCTGACACCATTTGTGGGCCACCAACATTTTCTGGACTTTAGGGGGTCTAGGATGCCTGTAAAGCCCTTTTTTGGGCCTCCAAAGTTTTCTACATTTTTGCAGGCCTAAAATGCATTTTAGGGACTTTTTTGGGCTGCCAACATTTTCTGAACTTTCAGGGGTGCAGGATGCATATTTCGTGACAAAAATATTTTTGGGAATTTCCGTGGTCTAGTATGCGGGTTAATGCCCCTTTCAGGCTGCAAATGTTTTTGGGACAATCAGAGCTCTCTGACACCATTTGTGGGACACCAACATTTTCTTGACTTTAGGGGGTCTAGGATGCCTGTAAAGCCCTTTTTTGGGCCTCCAAAGATTTCTACATTTTTGCAGGCCTAAAATGCATTTTAAGGACTTTTTTGAGCTGCCAACATTTCCTGAACATTCGGGGGTGTAGGATGCATATTTCGTGACAAAAATATTTTTGGGAATTTCAGTGGTCTAGTATGCGGGTTAATGCCCCTTTCAGGCTGCAAATGTTTTTGGGACAATCAGAGCTCTCTGACACCATTTGTGGGCCACCAACATTTTCTGGACTTTAGGGGGTCTAGGATGCCTGTAAAGCCCTTTTTTGGGCCTCCAAAGATTTCTACATTTTTGCAGGCCTAAAATGCATTTTAAGGACTTTTTTGAGCTGCCAACATTTCCTTAACATTCGGGGGTGTAGGATGCATATTTCGTGACAAAAATATTTTTGGGAATTTCAGTGGTCTAGTATGCGGGTTAATGCCCCTTTCAGGCTGCAAATGTTTTTGGGACAATCAGAGCTCTCTGACACCATTTGTGGGCCACCAACATTTTCTGGACTTTAGGGGGTCTAGGATGCCTGTAAAGGCCTTTTTTGGGCCTCCAAAGATTTCTACATTTTTGCAGGCCTAAAATGCATTTTAAGGCCTTTTTTGAGCTGCCAACATTTCCTGAACATTCGGGGGTGTAGGATGCATATTTCGTGACAAAAATATTTTTGGGAATTTCAGTGGTCTAGTATGCGGGTTAATGCCCCTTTCAGGCTGCAAATGTTTTTGGGACAATCAGAGCTCTCTGACAATATTTGTGGGCCACCAACATTTTCTGGACTTTAGGGGGTCTAGGATGCCTGTAAAGCCATTTTTTGGGCCTCCAAAGATTTCTACATTTTTGCAGGCCTAAAATGCATTTTAAGGCCTTTTTTGAGCTGCCAACATTTCCTGAACATTCGGGGGTGTAGGATGCATATTTCGTGACAAAAATATTTTTGGGAATTTCAGTGGTCTAGTATGCGGGTTAATGCCCCTTTCAGGCTGCAAATGTTTTTGGGACAATCAGAGCTCTCTGACACCATTTGTGGGCCACCAACATTTTCTGGACTTTAGGGGGTCTAGGATGCCTGTAAAGCCCTTTTTTGGGCCTCCAAAGATTTCTACATTTTTGCAGGCCTAAAATGCATTTTAAGGCCTTTTTTGAGCTGCCAACATTTCCTGAACATTCGGGGGTGTAGGATGCATATTTCGTGACAAAAATATTTTTGGGAATTCCAGTGGTCTAGTATGCGGGTTAATGCCCCTTTCAGGCTACAAATGATTTTGGGACAATCAGAGCTCTCTGACACAGTTATTGGGCCACCAACATTGTCTGGACTTTAGGGGGTCTAGGATGCCTGTAAAGCCCTTTTTTGGGCCTCCAAAGATTTCTACATTTTTGCAGGCCTAAAATGCATTTTAAGGCCTTTTTTGAGCTGCCAACATTTCCTGAACATTCGGGGGTGTAGGATGCATATTTCGTGACAAAAATATTTTTGGGAATTTCAGTGGTCTAGTATGCGGGTTAATGCCCCTTTCAGGCTGCAAATGATTTTGGGACAATCAGAGCTCTCTGACACAGTTATTGGGCCACCAACATTGTCTGGACTTTAGGGGGTCTAGGATGCCTGTAAAGCCCTTTTTTGGGCCTCTAAAGATTTCTACATTTTTGCAGGCCTAAAATGCATTTTAAGGCCTTTTTTGAGCTGCCAACATTTCCTGAACATTCGGGGGTGCAGGATGCATATTTCGTGACAAAAATATTTTTGGGAATTTCCGTGGTCTAGGATTTGGTTTAATGCCCCTTTCAGGCTGCAAGTGTTTTTGGGACAATCAGAGGTCTCTGACACCATTTGTGGGACACCAACATTTTCTTGACTTTAGGGGGTCTAGGATGCCTGTAAAGCCCTTTTTTGGGCCTCCAAAGATTTCTACATTTTTGCAGGCCTAAAATGCATTTTAAGGACTTTTTTGAGCTGCCAACATTTCCTGAACATTCGGGGGTGTAGGATGCATATTTCGTGACAAAAATATTTTTGGGAATTTCAGTGGTCTAGTATGCGGGTTAATGCCCCTTTCAGGCTGCAAATGTTTTTGGGACAATCAGAGCTCTCTGACACCATTTGTGGGCCACCAACATTTTCTGGACTTTAGGGGGTCTAGGATGCCTGTAAAGCCCTTTTTTGGGCCTCCAAAGATTTCTACATTTTTGCAGGCCTAAAATGCATTTTAAGGACTTTTTTGAGCTGCCAACATTTCCTGAACATTCGGGGGTGTAGGATGCATATTTCGTGACAAAAATATTTTTGGGAATTTCAGTGGTCTAGTATGCGGGTTAATGCCCCTTTCAGGCTGCAAATGTTTTTGGGACAATCAGAGCTCTCTGACACCATTTGTGGGCCACCAACATTTTCTGGACTTTAGGGGGTCTAGGATGCCTGTAAAGCCCTTTTTTGGGCCTCCAAAGATTTCTACATTTTTGCAGGCCTAAAATGCATTTTAAGGCCTTTTTTGAGCTGCCAACATTTCCTGAACATTCGGGGGTGTAGGATGCATATTTCGTGACAAAAATAATTTTGGGAATTTCCGTGGTCTAGGATTTGGTTTAATGCCCCTTTCAGGCTGCAAGTGTTTTTGGGACAATCAGAGGTCTCTGACACCATTTGTGGGCCACCAACATTTTCTGGACTTTAGGGGGTCTAGGATGCCTGTAAAGCCCTTTTTTGGGCCTCCAAAGTTTTCTACATTTTTGCAGGCCTAAAATGCATTTTAAGGCCTTTTTTGGGCTGCCAACATTTTCTGAACTTTCAGGGGTGTAGGATGCATATTTCGTGACTAAAATATTTTTGGGAATTTCCGTGGTCTAGGATTTGGTTTAATGCCCCTTTCAGGCTGCAAGTGTTTTTGGGATAATCAGAGGTCTCTGACACCATTTGTGGGACACCAACATTTTCTGGACTTTAGGGGGTCTAGGATGCCTGTAAAGCCCTTTTTTGGGGCTCCAAAGTTTTCTACATTTTTGCAGGCCTAAAATGCATTTTAAGGCCTTTTTTGAGCTGCCAACATTTCCTGAACATTCGGGGGTGTAGGATGCATATTTCGTGACAAAAATATTTTTGGGAATTTCAGTGGTCTAGTATGCGGGTTAATGCCCCTTTCAGGCTGCAAATGTTTTTGGGACAATCAGAGCTCTCTGACACCATTTGTGGGCCACCAACATTTTCTGGACTTTAGGGGGTCTAGGATGCCTGTAAAGCCCTTTTTTGGGCCTCCAAAGTTTTCAACATTTTTGCAGGCCTAAAATGCATTTTAAGGACTTTTTTGGGCTGCCAACATTTTCTGAACTTTCAGGGGTGTAGGATGCATATTTCGTGACAAAAATATTTTTGGGAATTTCCGTGGTCTAGGATTTGGTTTAATGCCCCTTTCAGGCTGCAAGTGTTTTTGGGACAATCAGAGGTCTCTGACACCATTTGTGGGACACCAACATTTTCTGGACTTTAGGGGGTCTAGGATGCCTGTAAAGCCCTTTTTTGGGCCTCCAAAGTTTTCTACATTTTTGCAGGCCTAAAATGCATTTTAAGACCTTTTTTGAGCTACCAACATTTCCTGAACATTCGGGGTGTAGGATGCATATTTCGTGACAAAAATATTTTTGGGAATTTCAGTGGTCTAGTATGCGGGTTAATGCCCCTTTCAGGCTGCAAATGTTTTTGGGACAATCAGAGCTCTCTGACACCATTTGTGGGCCACCAACATTTTCTGGACTTTAGGGGGTCTAGGATGCCTGTAAAGCCCTTTTTTGGGCCTCCAAAGATTTCTACATTTTTGCAGGCCTAAAATGCATTTTAAGGCCTTTTTTGAGCTGCCAACATTTCCTGAACATTCGGGGGTGTAGGATGCATATTTCGTGACAAAAATATTTTTGGGAATTTCAGTGGTCTAGTATGCGGGTTAATGCCCCTTTCAGGCTGCAAATGTTTTTGGGACAATCAGAGCTCTCTGACACCATTTGTGGGCCACCAACATTTTCTGGACTTTAGGGGGTCTAGGATGCCTGTAAAGCCCTTTTTTGGGCCTCCAAAGTTTTCTACATTTTTGCAGGCCTAAAATGCATTTTAAGGCCTTTTTTGGGCTGCCAACATTTTCTGAACCTTCAGGGGTGTAGGATGCATATTTCGTGACAAAAATATTTTTGGGAATTTCCGTGGTCTAGGATTTGGTTTAATGCCCCTTTCAGGCTGCAAGTGTTTTTGGGACAATCAGAGGTCTCTGACACCATTTGTGGGCCACCAACATTTTCTGGACTTTAGGGGGTCTAGGATGCCTGTAAAGCCCTTTTTTGGGCCTCCAAAGTTTTCTACATTTTTGCAGGCCTAAAATGCATTTTAGGGACTTTTTTGGGCTGCCAACATTTTCTGAACTTTCAGGGGTGCAGGATGCATATTTCGTGACAAAAATATTTTTGGGAATTTCCGTGGTCTAGGATTTGGTTTAATGCCCCTTTCAGGCTGCAAGTGTTTTTGGGACAATCAGAGGTCTCTGACACCATTTGTGGGACACCAACATTTTCTTGACTTTAGGGGGTCTAGGATGCCTGTAAAGCCCTTTTTTGGGCCTCCAAAGATTTCTACATTTTTGCAGGCCTAAAATGCATTTTAAGGCCTTTTTTGAGCTGCCAACATTTCCTGAACATTCGGGGGTGTAGGATGCATATTTCGTGACAAAAATATTTTTGGGAATTTCAGTGGTCTAGTATGCGGGTTAATGCCCCTTTCAGGCTGCAAATGTTTTTGGGACAATCAGAGCTCTCTGACACCATTTGTGGGCCACCAACATTTTCTGGACTTTAGGGGGTCTAGGATGCCTGTAAAGCCCTTTTTTGGGCCTCCAAAGATTTCTACATTTTTGCAGGCCTAAAATGCATTTTAAGGCCTTTTTTGAGCTGCCAACATTTCCTGAACATTCGGGGGTGTAGGATGCATATTTCGTGACAAAAATATTTTTGGGAATTTCAGTGGTCTAGTATGCGGGTTAATGCCCCTTTCAGGCTGCAAATGATTTTGGGACAATCAGAGCTCTCTGACACAGTTATTGGGCCACCAACATTGTCTGGACTTTAGGGGGTCTAGGATGCCTGTAAAGCCCTTTTTTGGGCCTCCAAAGTTTTCTACATTTTTGCAGGCCTAAAATGCATTTTAAGGCCTTTTTTGAGCTGCCAACATTTCCTGAACATTCGGGGGTGCAGGATGCATATTTCGTGACAAAAATAATTTTGGGAATTTCCGTGGTCTAGGATTTGGTTTAATGCCCCTTTCAGGCTGCAAGTGTTTTTGGGACAATCAGAGGTCTCTGACACCATTTGTGGGCCACCAACATTTTCTGGACTTTAGGGGGTCTAGGATGCCTGTAAAGCCCTTTTTTGGGGCTCCAAAGTTTTCTACATTTTTGCAGGCCTAAAATGCATTTTAAGGCCTTTTTTGAGCTGCCAACATTTCCTGAACATTCGGGGGTGTAGGATGCATATTTCGTGACAAAAATATTTTTGGGAATTTCAGTGGTCTAGTATGCGGGTTAATGCCCCTTTCAGGCTGCAAATGTTTTTGGGACAATCAGAGCTCTCTGACACCATTTGTGGGCCACCAACATTTTCTGGACTTTAGGGGGTCTAGGATGCCTGTAAAGCCCTTTTTTGGGCCTCCAAAGTTTTCTACATTTTTGCAGGCCTAAAATGCATTTTAGGGACTTTTTTGGGCTGCCAACATTTTCTGAACTTTCAGGGGTGCAGGATGCATATTTCGTGACAAAAATATTTTTGGGAATTTCCGTGGTCTAGTATGCGGGTTAATGCCCCTTTCAGGCTGCAAATGTTTTTGGGACAATCAGAGCTCTCTGACACCATTTGTGGGACACCAACATTTTCTTGACTTTAGGGGGTCTAGGATGCCTGTAAAGCCCTTTTTTGGGCCTCCAAAGATTTCTACATTTTTGCAGGCCTAAAATGCATTTTAAGGACTTTTTTGAGCTGCCAACATTTCCTGAACATTCGGGGGTGTAGGATGCATATTTCGTGACAAAAATATTTTTGGGAATTTCAGTGGTCTAGTATGCGGGTTAATGCCCCTTTCAGGCTGCAAATGTTTTTGGGACAATCAGAGCTCTCTGACACCATTTGTGGGCCACCAACATTTTCTGGACTTTAGGGGGTCTAGGATGCCTGTAAAGCCCTTTTTTGGGCCTCCAAAGATTTCTACATTTTTGCAGGCCTAAAATGCATTTTAAGGACTTTTTTGAGCTGCCAACATTTCCTTAACATTCGGGGGTGTAGGATGCATATTTCGTGACAAAAATATTTTTGGGAATTTCAGTGGTCTAGTATGCGGGTTAATGCCCCTTTCAGGCTGCAAATGTTTTTGGGACAATCAGAGCTCTCTGACACCATTTGTGGGCCACCAACATTTTCTGGACTTTAGGGGGTCTAGGATGCCTGTAAAGGCCTTTTTTGGGCCTCCAAAGATTTCTACATTTTTGCAGGCCTAAAATGCATTTTAAGGCCTTTTTTGAGCTGCCAACATTTCCTGAACATTCGGGGGTGTAGGATGCATATTTCGTGACAAAAATATTTTTGGGAATTTCAGTGGTCTAGTATGCGGGTTAATGCCCCTTTCAGGCTGCAAATGTTTTTGGGACAATCAGAGCTCTCTGACAATATTTGTGGGCCACCAACATTTTCTGGACTTTAGGGGGTCTAGGATGCCTGTAAAGCCATTTTTTGGGCCTCCAAAGATTTCTACATTTTTGCAGGCCTAAAATGCATTTTAAGGCCTTTTTTGAGCTGCCAACATTTCCTGAACATTCGGGGGTGTAGGATGCATATTTCGTGACAAAAATATTTTTGGGAATTTCAGTGGTCTAGTATGCGGGTTAATGCCCCTTTCAGGCTGCAAATGTTTTTGGGACAATCAGAGCTCTCTGACACCATTTGTGGGCCACCAACATTTTCTGGACTTTAGGGGGTCTAGGATGCCTGTAAAGCCCTTTTTTGGGCCTCCAAAGATTTCTACATTTTTGCAGGCCTAAAATGCATTTTAAGGCCTTTTTTGAGCTGCCAACATTTCCTGAACATTCGGGGGTGTAGGATGCATATTTCGTGACAAAAATATTTTTGGGAATTTCAGTGGTCTAGTATGCGGGTTAATGCCCCTTTCAGGCTGCAAATGATTTTGGGACAATCAGAGCTCTCTGACACAGTTATTGGGCCACCAACATTGTCTGGACTTTAGGGGGTCTAGGATGCCTGTAAAGCCCTTTTTTGGGCCTCCAAAGATTTCTACATTTTTGCAGGCCTAAAATGCATTTTAAGGCCTTTTTTGAGCTGCCAACATTTCCTGAACA
Organism: Ambystoma mexicanum; assembly: GCF_040938575.1. NCBI lineage: Eukaryota > Metazoa > Chordata > Amphibia > Caudata > Ambystomatidae > Ambystoma > Ambystoma mexicanum. Next base: position 550,814,693 of record NC_090936.1, on the reverse strand, counting down.
TTCGGGGGTGTAGGATGCATATTTCGTGACAAAAATATTTTTGGGAATTTCAGTGGTCTAGTATGCGGGTTAATGCCCCTTTCAGGCTGCAAATGATTTTGGGACAATCAGAGCTCTCTGACACAGTTATTGGGCCACCAACATTGTCTGGACTTTAGGGGGTCTAGGATGCCTGTAAAGCCCTTTTTTGGGCCTCTAAAGATTTCTACATTTTTGCAGGCCTAAAATGCATTTTAAGGCCTTTTTTGAGCTGCCAACATTTCCTGAACATTCGGGGGTGCAGGATGCATATTTCGTGACAAAAATATTTTTGGGAATTTCCGTGGTCTAGGATTTGGTTTAATGCCCCTTTCAGGCTGCAAGTGTTTTTGGGACAATCAGAGGTCTCTGACACCATTTGTGGGACACCAACATTTTCTTGACTTTAGGGGGTCTAGGATGCCTGTAAAGCCCTTTTTTGGGCCTCCAAAGATTTCTACATTTTTGCAGGCCTAAAATGCATTTTAAGGACTTTTTTGAGCTGCCAACATTTCCTGAACATTCGGGGGTGTAGGATGCATATTTCGTGACAAAAATATTTTTGGGAATTTCAGTGGTCTAGTATGCGGGTTAATGCCCCTTTCAGGCTGCAAATGTTTTTGGGACAATCAGAGCTCTCTGACACCATTTGTGGGCCACCAACATTTTCTGGACTTTAGGGGGTCTAGGATGCCTGTAAAGCCCTTTTTTGGGCCTCCAAAGATTTCTACATTTTTGCAGGCCTAAAATGCATTTTAAGGACTTTTTTGAGCTGCCAACATTTCCTGAACATTCGGGGGTGTAGGATGCATATTTCGTGACAAAAATATTTTTGGGAATTTCAGTGGTCTAGTATGCGGGTTAATGCCCCTTTCAGGCTGCAAATGTTTTTGGGACAATCAGAGCTCTCTGACACCATTTGTGGGCCACCAACATTTTCTGGACTTTAGGGGGTCTAGGATGCCTGTAAAGCCCTTTTTTGGGCCTCCAAAGATTTCTACATTTTTGCAGGCCTAAAATGCATTTTAAGGCCTTTTTTGAGCTGCCAACATTTCCTGAACATTCGGGGGTGTAGGATGCATATTTCGTGACAAAAATATTTTTGGGAATTTCAGTGGTCTAGTATGCGGGTTAATGCCCCTTTCAGGCTGCAAATGATTTTGGGACAATCAGAGCTCTCTGACACAGTTATTGGGCCACCAACATTGTCTGGACTTTAGGGGGTCTAGGATGCCTGTAAAGCCCTTTTTTGGGCCTCCAAAGATTTCTACATTTTTGCAGGCCTAAAATGCATTTTAAGGCCTTTTTTGAGCTGCCAACATTTCCTGAACATTCGGGGGTGTAGGATGCATATTTCGTGACAAAAATATTTTTGGGAATTTCAGTGGTCTAGTATGCGGGTTAATGCCCCTTTCAGGCTGCAAATGTTTTTGGGACAATCAGAGCTCTCTGACACCATTTGTGGGCCACCAACATTTTCTGGCCTTTAGGGGGTCTAGGATGCCTGTAAAGCCATTTTTTGGGCCTCCAAAGATTTCTACATTTTTGCAGGCCTAAAATGCATTTTAAGGCCTTTTTTGAGCTGCCAACATTTCCTGAACATTCGGGGGTGTAGGATGCATATTTCGTGACAAAAATATTTTTGGGAATTTCAGTGGTCTAGTATGCGGGTTAATGCCCCTTTCAGGCTGCAAATGTTTTTGGGACAATCAGAGCTCTCTGACACCATTTGTGGGCCACCAACATTTTCTGGACTTTAGGGGGTCTAGGATGCCTGTAAAGCCCTTTTTTGGGCCTCCAAAGTTTTCTACATTTTTGCAGGCCTAAAATGCATTTTAAGGCCTTTTTTGAGCTGCCAACATTTCCTGAACATTCGGGGGTGTAGGATGCATATTTCGTGACAAAAATATTTTTGGGAATTTCAGTGGTCTAGTATGCGGGTTAATGCCCCTTTCAGGCTGCAAATGTTTTTGGGACAATCAGAGCTCTCTGACACCATTTGTGGGCCACCAACATTTTCTGGACTTTAGGGGGTCTAGGATGCCTGTAAAGCCCTTTTTTGGGCCTCCAAAGTTTTCTACATTTTTGCAGGCCTAAAATGCATTTTAGGGACTTTTTTGGGCTGCCAACATTTTCTGAACTTTCAGGGGTGCAGGATGCATATTTCGTGACAAAAATATTTTTGGGAATTTCCGTGGTCTAGGATTTGGTTTAATGCCCCTTTCAGGCTGCAAGTGTTTTTGGGACAATCAGAGGTCTCTGACACCATTTGTGGGACACCAACATTTTCTTGACTTTAGGGGGTCTAGGATGCCTGTAAAGCCCTTTTTTGGGCCTCCAAAGATTTCTACATTTTTGCAGGCCTAAAATGCATTTTAAGGCCTTTTTTGAGCTGCCAACATTTCCTGAACATTCGGGGGTGTAGGATGCATATTTCGTGACAAAAATATTTTTGGGAATTTCAGTGGTCTAGTATGCGGGTTAATGCCCCTTTCAGGCTGCAAATGTTTTTGGGACAATCAGAGCTCTCTGACACCATTTGTGGGCCACCAACATTTTCTGGACTTTAGGGGGTCTAGGATGCCTGTAAAGCCCTTTTTTGGGCCTCCAAAGATTTCTACATTTTTGCAGGCCTAAAATGCATTTTAAGGCCTTTTTTGAGCTGCCAACATTTCCTGAACATTCGGGGGTGTAGGATGCATATTTCGTGACAAAAATATTTTTGGGAATTTCAGTGGTCTAGTATGCGGGTTAATGCCCCTTTCAGGCTGCAAATGATTTTGGGACAATCAGAGCTCTCTGACACAGTTATTGGGCCACCAACATTGTCTGGACTTTAGGGGGTCCAGGATGCCTGTAAAGCCCTTTTTTGGGCCTCCAAAGTTTTCTACATTTTTGCAGGCCTAAAATGCATTTTAAGGCCTTTTTTGAGCTGCCAACATTTCCTGAACATTCGGGGGTGCAGGATGCATATTTCGTGACAAAAATAATTTTGGGAATTTCCGTGGTCTAGGATTTGGTTTAATGCCCCTTTCAGGCTGCAAGTGTTTTTGGGACAATCAGAGGTCTCTGACACCATTTGTGGGCCACCAACATTTTCTGGACTTTAGGGGGTCTAGGATGCCTGTAAAGCCCTTTTTTGGGGCTCCAAAGTTTTCTACATTTTTGCAGGCCTAAAATGCATTTTAAGGCCTTTTTTGAGCTGCCAACATTTCCTGAACATTCGGGGGTGTAGGATGCATATTTCGTGACAAAAATATTTTTGGGAATTTCAGTGGTCTAGTATGCGGGTTAATGCCCCTTTCAGGCTGCAAATGTTTTTGGGACAATCAGAGCTCTCTGACACCATTTGTGGGCCACCAACATTTTCTGGACTTTAGGGGGTCTAGGATGCCTGTAAAGCCCTTTTTTGGGCCTCCAAAGTTTTCTACATTTTTGCAGGCCTAAAATGCATTTTAGGGACTTTTTTGGGCTGCCAACATTTTCTGAACTTTCAGGGGTGCAGGATGCATATTTCGTGACAAAAATATTTTTGGGAATTTCCGTGGTCTAGTATGCGGGTTAATGCCCCTTTCAGGCTGCAAATGTTTTTGGGACAATCAGAGCTCTCTGACACCATTTGTGGGACACCAACATTTTCTTGACTTTAGGGGGTCTAGGATGCCTGTAAAGCCCTTTTTTGGGCCTCCAAAGATTTCTACATTTTTGCAGGCCTAAAATGCATTTTAAGGACTTTTTTGAGCTGCCAACATTTCCTGAACATTCGGGGGTGTAGGATGCATATTTCGTGACAAAAATATTTTTGGGAATTTCAGTGGTCTAGTATGCGGGTTAATGCCCCTTTCAGGCTGCAAATGTTTTTGGGACAATCAGAGCTCTCTGACACCATTTGTGGGCCACCAACATTTTCTGGACTTTAGGGGGTCTAGGATGCCTGTAAAGCCCTTTTTTGGGCCTCCAAAGATTTCTACATTTTTGCAGGCCTAAAATGCATTTTAAGGACTTTTTTGAGCTGCCAACATTTCCTTAACATTCGGGGGTGTAGGATGCATATTTCGTGACAAAAATATTTTTGGGAATTTCCGTGGTCTAGGATTTGGTTTAATGCCCCTTTCAGGCTGCAAGTGTTTTTGGGACAATCAGAGGTCTCTGACACCATTTGTGGGCCACCAACATTTTCTGGACTTTAGGGGGTCTAGGATGCCTGTAAAGCCCTTTTTTGGGGCTCCAAAGTTTTCTACATTTTTGCAGGCCTAAAATGCATTTTAAGGCCTTTTTTGAGCTGCCAACATTTCCTGAACATTCGGGGGTGTAGGATGCATATTTCGTGACAAAAATATTTTTGGGAATTTCAGTGGTCTAGTATGCGGGTTAATGCCCCTTTCAGGCTGCAAATGTTTTTGGGACAATCAGAGCTCTCTGACACCATTTGTGGGCCACCAACATTTTCTGGACTTTAGGGGGTCTAGGATGCCTGTAAAGCCCTTTTTTGGGCCTCCAAAGTTTTCTACATTTTTGCAGGCCTAAAATGCATTTTAGGGACTTTTTTGGGCTGCCAACATTTTCTGAACTTTCAGGGGTGCAGGATGCATATTTCGTGACAAAAATATTTTTGGGAATTTCCGTGGTCTAGTATGCGGGTTAATGCCCCTTTCAGGCTGCAAATGTTTTTGGGACAATCAGAGCTCTCTGACACCATTTGTGGGACACCAACATTTTCTTGACTTTAGGGGGTCTAGGATGCCTGTAAAGCCCTTTTTTGGGCCTCCAAAGATTTCTACATTTTTGCAGGCCTAAAATGCATTTTAAGGACTTTTTTGAGCTGCCAACATTTCCTGAACATTCGGGGGTGTAGGATGCATATTTCGTGACAAAAATATTTTTGGGAATTTCAGTGGTCTAGTATGCGGGTTAATGCCCCTTTCAGGCTGCAAATGTTTTTGGGACAATCAGAGCTCTCTGACACCATTTGTGGGCCACCAACATTTTCTGGACTTTAGGGGGTCTAGGATGCCTGTAAAGCCCTTTTTTGGGCCTCCAAAGATTTCTACATTTTTGCAGGCCTAAAATGCATTTTAAGGACTTTTTTGAGCTGCCAACATTTCCTTAACATTCGGGGGTGTAGGATGCATATTTCGTGACAAAAATATTTTTGGGAATTTCAGTGGTCTAGTATGCGGGTTAATGCCCCTTTCAGGCTGCAAATGTTTTTGGGACAATCAGAGCTCTCTGACACCATTTGTGGGACACCAACATTTTCTTGACTTTAGGGGGTCTAGGATGCCTGTAAAGCCATTTTTTGGGCCTCCAAAGATTTCTACATTTTTGCAGGCCTAAAATGCATTTTAAGGCCTTTTTTGAGCTGCCAACATTTCCTGAACATTCGGGGGTGTAGGATGCATATTTCGTGACAAAAATATTTTTGGGAATTTCAGTGGTCTAGTATGCGGGTTAATGCCCCTTTCAGGCTGCAAATGTTTTTGGGACAATCAGAGCTCTCTGACACCATTTGTGGGCCACCAACATTTTCTGGACTTTAGGGGGTCTAGGATGCCTGTAAAGCCCTTTTTTGGGCCTCCAAAGTTTTCTACATTTTTGCAGGCCTAAAATGCATTTTAAGGCCTTTTTTGAGCTGCCAACATTTCCTGAACATTCGGGGGTGTAGGATGCATATTTCGTGACAAAAATATTTTTGGGAATTTCAGTGGTCTAGTATGCGGGTTAATGCCCCTTTCAGGCTGCAAATGTTTTTGGGACAATCAGAGCTCTCTGACACCATTTGTGGGCCACCAACATTTTCTGGACTTTAGGGGGTCTAGGATGCCTGTAAAGCCCTTTTTTGGGCCTCCAAAGTTTTCTACATTTTTGCAGGCCTAAAATGCATTTTAGGGACTTTTTTGGGCTGCCAACATTTTCTGAACTTTCAGGGGTGCAGGATGCATATTTCGTGACAAAAATATTTTTGGGAATTTCCGTGGTCTAGGATTTGGTTTAATGCCCCTTTCAGGCTGCAAGTGTTTTTGGGACAATCAGAGGTCTCTGACACCATTTGTGGGACACCAACATTTTCTTGACTTTAGGGGGTCTAGGATGCCTGTAAAGCCCTTTTTTGGGCCTCCAAAGATTTCTACATTTTTGCAGGCCTAAAATGCATTTTAAGGCCTTTTTTGAGCTGCCAACATTTCCTGAACATTCGGGGGTGTAGGATGCATATTTCGTGACAAAAATATTTTTGGGAATTTCAGTGGTCTAGTATGCGGGTTAATGCCCCTTTCAGGCTGCAAATGATTTTGGGACAATCAGAGCTCTCTGACACAGTTATTGGGCCACCAACATTGTCTGGACTTTAGGGGGTCTAGGATGCCTGTAAAGCCCTTTTTTGGGCCTCCAAAGTTTTCTACATTTTTGCAGGCCTAAAATGCATTTTAAGGCCTTTTTTGAGCTGCCAACATTTCCTGAACATTCGGGGGTGCAGGATGCATATTTCGTGACAAAAATAATTTTGGGAATTTCCGTGGTCTAGGATTTGGTTTAATGCCCCTTTCAGGCTGCAAGTGTTTTTGGGACAATCAGAGGTCTCTGACACCATTTGTGGGCCACCAACATTTTCTGGACTTTAGGGGGTCTAGGATGCCTGTAAAGCCCTTTTTTGGGGCTCCAAAGTTTTCTACATTTTTGCAGGCCTAAAATGCATTTTAAGGCCTTTTTTGAGCTGCCAACATTTCCTGAACATTCGGGGGTGTAGGATGCATATTTCGTGACAAAAATATTTTTGGGAATTTCAGTGGTCTAGTATGCGGGTTAATGCCCCTTTCAGGCTGCAAATGTTTTTGGGACAATCAGAGCTCTCTGACACCATTTGTGGGCCACCAACATTTTCTGGACTTTAGGGGGTCTAGGATGCCTGTAAAGCCCTTTTTTGGGCCTCCAAAGTTTTCTACATTTTTGCAGGCCTAAAATGCATTTTAGGGACTTTTTTGGGCTGCCAACATTTTCTGAACTTTCAGGGGTGCAGGATGCATATTTCGTGACAAAAATATTTTTGGGAATTTCCGTGGTCTAGTATGCGGGTTAATGCCCCTTTCAGGCTGCAAATGTTTTTGGGACAATCAGAGCTCTCTGACACCATTTGTGGGACACCAACATTTTCTTGACTTTAGGGGGTCTAGGATGCCTGTAAAGCCCTTTTTTGGGCCTCCAAAGATTTCTACATTTTTGCAGGCCTAAAATGCATTTTAAGGACTTTTTTGAGCTGCCAACATTTCCTGAACATTCGGGGGTGTAGGATGCATATTTCGTGACAAAAATATTTTTGGGAATTTCAGTGGTCTAGTATGCGGGTTAATGCCCCTTTCAGGCTGCAAATGTTTTTGGGACAATCAGAGCTCTCTGACACCATTTGTGGGCCACCAACATTTTCTGGACTTTAGGGGGTCTAGGATGCCTGTAAAGCCCTTTTTTGGGCCTCCAAAGATTTCTACATTTTTGCAGGCCTAAAATGCATTTTAAGGACTTTTTTGAGCTGCCAACATTTCCTTAACATTCGGGGGTGTAGGATGCATATTTCGTGACAAAAATATTTTTGGGAATTTCAGTGGTCTAGTATGCGGGTTAATGCCCCTTTCAGGCTGCAAATGTTTTTGGGACAATCAGAGCTCTCTGACACCATTTGTGGGCCACCAACATTTTCTGGACTTTAGGGGGTCTAGGATGCCTGTAAAGCCCTTTTTTGGGCCTCCAAAGATTTCTACATTTTTGCAGGCCTAAAATGCATTTTAAGGCCTTTTTTGAGCTGCCAACATTTCCTGAACATTCGGGGGTGTAGGATGCATATTTCGTGACAAAAATATTTTTGGGAATTTCAGTGGTCTAGTATGCGGGTTAATGCCCCTTTCAGGCTGCAAATGTTTTTGGGACAATCAGAGCTCTCTGACAATATTTGTGGGCCACCAACATTTTCTGGACTTTAGGGGGTCTAGGATGCCTGTAAAGCCATTTTTTGGGCCTCCAAAGATTTCTACATTTTTGCAGGCCTAAAATGCATTTTAAGGCCTTTTTTGAGCTGCCAACATTTCCTGAACATTCGGGGGTGTAGGATGCATATTTCGTGACAAAAATATTTTTGGGAATTTCAGTGGTCTAGTATGCGGGTTAATGCCCCTTTCAGGCTGCAAATGTTTTTGGGACAATCAGAGCTCTCTGACACCATTTGTGGGCCACCAACATTTTCTGGACTTTAGGGGGTCTAGGATGCCTGTAAAGCCCTTTTTTGGGCCTCCAAAGATTTCTACATTTTTGCAGGCCTAAAATGCATTTTAAGGCCTTTTTTGAGCTGCCAACATTTCCTGAACATTCGGGGGTGTAGGATGCATATTTCGTGACAAAAATATTTTTGGGAATTTCAGTGGTCTAGTATGCGGGTTAATGCCCCTTTCAGGCTGCAAATGTTTTTGGGACAATCAGAGCTCTCTGACACCATTTGTGGGCCACCAACATTTTCTGGACTTTAGGGGGTCTAGGATGCCTGTAAAGCCCTTTTTTGGGCCTCCAAAGATTTCTACATTTTTGCAGGCCTAAAATGCATTTTAAGGCCTTTTTTGAGCTGCCAACATTTCCTGAACATTCGGGGGTGTAGGATGCATATTTCGTGACAAAAATATTTTTGGGAATTTCAGTGGTCTAGTATGCGGGTTAATGCCCCTTTCAGGCTGCAAATGATTTTGGGACAATCAGAGCTCTCTGACACAGTTATTGGGCCACCAACATTGTCTGGACTTTAGGGGGTCTAGGATGCCTGTAAAGCCCTTTTTTGGGCCTCCAAAGATTTCTACATTTTTGCAGGCCTAAAATGCATTTTAAGGCCTTTTTTGAGCTGCCAACATTTCCTGAACATTCGGGGGTGTAGGATGCATATTTCGTGACAAAAATATTTTTGGGAATTTCAGTGGTCTAGTATGCGGGTTAATGCCCCTTTCAGGCTGCAAATGATTTTGGGACAATCAGAGCTCTCTGACACAGTTATTGGGCCACCAACATTGTCTGGACTTTAGGGGGTCTAGGATGCCTGTAAAGCCCTTTTTTGGGCCTCTAAAGATTTCTACATTTTTGCAGGCCTAAAATGCATTTTAAGGCCTTTTTTGAGCTGCCAACATTTCCTGAACATTCGGGGGTGCAGGATGCATATTTCGTGACAAAAATATTTTTGGGAATTTCCGTGGTCTAGGATTTGGTTTAATGCCCCTTTCAGGCTGCAAGTGTTTTTGGGACAATCAGAGGTCTCTGACACCATTTGTGGGACACCAACATTTTCTTGACTTTAGGGGGTCTAGGATGCCTGTAAAGCCCTTTTTTGGGCCTCCAAAGATTTCTACATTTTTGCAGGCCTAAAATGCATTTTAAGGACTTTTTTGAGCTGCCAACATTTCCTGAACATTCGGGGGTGTAGGATGCATATTTCGTGACAAAAATATTTTTGGGAATTTCAGTGGTCTAGTATGCGGGTTAATGCCCCTTTCAGGCTGCAAATGTTTTTGGGACAATCAGAGCTCTCTGACACCATTTGTGGGCCACCAACATTTTCTGGACTTTAGGGGGTCTAGGATGCCTGTAAAGCCCTTTTTTGGGCCTCCAAAGATTTCTACATTTTTGCAGGCCTAAAATGCATTTTAAGGACTTTTTTGAGCTGCCAACATTTCCTGAACATTCGGGGGTGTAGGATGCATATTTCGTGACAAAAATATTTTTGGGAATTTCAGTGGTCTAGTATGCGGGTTAATGCCCCTTTCAGGCTGCAAATGTTTTTGGGACAATCAGAGCTCTCTGACACCATTTGTGGGCCACCAACATTTTCTGGACTTTAGGGGGTCTAGGATGCCTGTAAAGCCCTTTTTTGGGCCTCCAAAGATTTCTACATTTTTGCAGGCCTAAAATGCATTTTAAGGCCTTTTTTGAGCTGCCAACATTTCCTGAACATTCGGGGGTGTAGGATGCATATTTCGTGACAAAAATATTTTTGGGAATTTCAGTGGTCTAGTATGCGGGTTAATGCCCCTTTCAGGCTGCAAATGATTTTGGGACAATCAGAGCTCTCTGACACAGTTATTGGGCCACCAACATTGTCTGGACTTTAGGGGGTCTAGGATGCCTGTAAAGCCCTTTTTTGGGCCTCCAAAGATTTCTACATTTTTGCAGGCCTAAAATGCATTTTAAGGCCTTTTTTGAGCTGCCAACATTTCCTGAACATTCGGGGGTGTAGGATGCATATTTCGTGACAAAAATATTTTTGGGAATTTCAGTGGTCTAGTATGCGGGTTAATGCCCCTTTCAGGCTGCAAATGTTTTTGGGACAATCAGAGCTCTCTGACACCATTTGTGGGCCACCAACATTTTCTGGCCTTTAGGGGGTCTAGGATGCCTGTAAAGCCATTTTTTGGGCCTCCAAAGATTTCTACATTTTTGCAGGCCTAAAATGCATTTTAAGGCCTTTTTTGAGCTGCCAACATTTCCTGAACATTCGGGGGTGTAGGATGCATATTTCGTGACAAAAATATTTTTGGGAATTTCAGTGGTCTAGTATGCGGGTTAATGCCCCTTTCAGGCTGCAAATGTTTTTGGGACAATCAGAGCTCTCTGACACCATTTGTGGGCCACCAACATTTTCTGGACTTTAGGGGGTCTAGGATGCCTGTAAAGCCCTTTTTTGGGCCTCCAAAGTTTTCTACATTTTTGCAGGCCTAAAATGCATTTTAAGGCCTTTTTTGAGCTGCCAACATTTCCTGAACATTCGGGGGTGTAGGATGCATATTTCGTGACAAAAATATTTTTGGGAATTTCAGTGGTCTAGTATGCGGGTTAATGCCCCTTTCAGGCTGCAAATGTTTTTGGGACAATCAGAGCTCTCTGACACCATTTGTGGGCCACCAACATTTTCTGGACTTTAGGGGGTCTAGGATGCCTGTAAAGCCCTTTTTTGGGCCTCCAAAGTTTTCTACATTTTTGCAGGCCTAAAATGCATTTTAGGGACTTTTTTGGGCTGCCAACATTTTCTGAACTTTCAGGGGTGCAGGATGCATATTTCGTGACAAAAATATTTTTGGGAATTTCCGTGGTCTAGGATTTGGTTTAATGCCCCTTTCAGGCTGCAAGTGTTTTTGGGACAATCAGAGGTCTCTGACACCATTTGTGGGACACCAACATTTTCTTGACTTTAGGGGGTCTAGGATGCCTGTAAAGCCCTTTTTTGGGCCTCCAAAGATTTCTACATTTTTGCAGGCCTAAAATGCATTTTAAGGCCTTTTTTGAGCTGCCAACATTTCCTGAACATTCGGGGGTGTAGGATGCATATTTCGTGACAAAAATATTTTTGGGAATTTCAGTGGTCTAGTATGCGGGTTAATGCCCCTTTCAGGCTGCAAATGTTTTTGGGACAATCAGAGCTCTCTGACACCATTTGTGGGCCACCAACATTTTCTGGACTTTAGGGGGTCTAGGATGCCTGTAAAGCCCTTTTTTGGGCCTCCAAAGATTTCTACATTTTTGCAGGCCTAAAATGCATTTTAAGGCCTTTTTTGAGCTGCCAACATTTCCTGAACATTCGGGGGTGTAGGATGCATATTTCGTGACAAAAATATTTTTGGGAATTTCAGTGGTCTAGTATGCGGGTTAATGCCCCTTTCAGGCTGCAAATGATTTTGGGACAATCAGAGCTCTCTGACACAGTTATTGGGCCACCAACATTGTCTGGACTTTAGGGGGTCCAGGATGCCTGTAAAGCCCTTTTTTGGGCCTCCAAAGTTTTCTACATTTTTGCAGGCCTAAAATGCATTTTAAGGCCTTTTTTGAGCTGCCAACATTTCCTGAACATTCGGGGGTGCAGGATGCATATTTCGTGACAAAAATAATTTTGGGAATTTCCGTGGTCTAGGATTTGGTTTAATGCCCCTTTCAGGCTGCAAGTGTTTTTGGGACAATCAGAGGTCTCTGACACCATTTGTGGGCCACCAACATTTTCTGGACTTTAGGGGGTCTAGGATGCCTGTAAAGCCCTTTTTTGGGGCTCCAAAGTTTTCTACATTTTTGCAGGCCTAAAATGCATTTTAAGGCCTTTTTTGAGCTGCCAACATTTCCTGAACATTCGGGGGTGTAGGATGCATATTTCGTGACAAAAATATTTTTGGGAATTTCAGTGGTCTAGTATGCGGGTTAATGCCCCTTTCAGGCTGCAAATGTTTTTGGGACAATCAGAGCTCTCTGACACCATTTGTGGGCCACCAACATTTTCTGGACTTTAGGGGGTCTAGGATGCCTGTAAAGCCCTTTTTTGGGCCTCCAAAGTTTTCTACATTTTTGCAGGCCTAAAATGCATTTTAGGGACTTTTTTGGGCTGCCAACATTTTCTGAACTTTCAGGGGTGCAGGATGCATATTTCGTGACAAAAATATTTTTGGGAATTTCCGTGGTCTAGTATGCGGGTTAATGCCCCTTTCAGGCTGCAAATGTTTTTGGGACAATCAGAGCTCTCTGACACCATTTGTGGGACACCAACATTTTCTTGACTTTAGGGGGTCTAGGATGCCTGTAAAGCCCTTTTTTGGGCCTCCAAAGATTTCTACATTTTTGCAGGCCTAAAATGCATTTTAAGGACTTTTTTGAGCTGCCAACATTTCCTGAACATTCGGGGGTGTAGGATGCATATTTCGTGACAAAAATATTTTTGGGAATTTCAGTGGTCTAGTATGCGGGTTAATGCCCCTTTCAGGCTGCAAATGTTTTTGGGACAATCAGAGCTCTCTGACACCATTTGTGGGCCACCAACATTTTCTGGACTTTAGGGGGTCTAGGATGCCTGTAAAGCCCTTTTTTGGGCCTCCAAAGATTTCTACATTTTTGCAGGCCTAAAATGCATTTTAAGGACTTTTTTGAGCTGCCAACATTTCCTTAACATTCGGGGGTGTAGGATGCATATTTCGTGACAAAAATATTTTTGGGAATTTCCGTGGTCTAGGATTTGGTTTAATGCCCCTTTCAGGCTGCAAGTGTTTTTGGGACAATCAGAGGTCTCTGACACCATTTGTGGGCCACCAACATTTTCTGGACTTTAGGGGGTCTAGGATGCCTGTAAAGCCCTTTTTTGGGGCTCCAAAGTTTTCTACATTTTTGCAGGCCTAAAATGCATTTTAAGGCCTTTTTTGAGCTGCCAACATTTCCTGAACATTCGGGGGTGTAGGATGCATATTTCGTGACAAAAATATTTTTGGGAATTTCAGTGGTCTAGTATGCGGGTTAATGCCCCTTTCAGGCTGCAAATGTTTTTGGGACAATCAGAGCTCTCTGACACCATTTGTGGGCCACCAACATTTTCTGGACTTTAGGGGGTCTAGGATGCCTGTAAAGCCCTTTTTTGGGCCTCCAAAGTTTTCTACATTTTTGCAGGCCTAAAATGCATTTTAGGGACTTTTTTGGGCTGCCAACATTTTCTGAACTTTCAGGGGTGCAGGATGCATATTTCGTGACAAAAATATTTTTGGGAATTTCCGTGGTCTAGTATGCGGGTTAATGCCCCTTTCAGGCTGCAAATGTTTTTGGGACAATCAGAGCTCTCTGACACCATTTGTGGGACACCAACATTTTCTTGACTTTAGGGGGTCTAGGATGCCTGTAAAGCCCTTTTTTGGGCCTCCAAAGATTTCTACATTTTTGCAGGCCTAAAATGCATTTTAAGGACTTTTTTGAGCTGCCAACATTTCCTGAACATTCGGGGGTGTAGGATGCATATTTCGTGACAAAAATATTTTTGGGAATTTCAGTGGTCTAGTATGCGGGTTAATGCCCCTTTCAGGCTGCAAATGTTTTTGGGACAATCAGAGCTCTCTGACACCATTTGTGGGCCACCAACATTTTCTGGACTTTAGGGGGTCTAGGATGCCTGTAAAGCCCTTTTTTGGGCCTCCAAAGATTTCTACATTTTTGCAGGCCTAAAATGCATTTTAAGGACTTTTTTGAGCTGCCAACATTTCCTTAACATTCGGGGGTGTAGGATGCATATTTCGTGACAAAAATATTTTTGGGAATTTCAGTGGTCTAGTATGCGGGTTAATGCCCCTTTCAGGCTGCAAATGTTTTTGGGACAATCAGAGCTCTCTGACACCATTTGTGGGCCACCAACATTTTCTGGACTTTAGGGGGTCTAGGATGCCTGTAAAGCCCTTTTTTGGGCCTCCAAAGATTTCTACATTTTTGCAGGCCTAAAATGCATTTTAAGGCCTTTTTTGAGCTGCCAACATTTCCTGAACATTCGGGGGTGTAGGATGCATATTTCGTGACAAAAATATTTTTGGGAATTTCAGTGGTCTAGTATGCGGGTTAATGCCCCTTTCAGGCTGCAAATGTTTTTGGGACAATCAGAGCTCTCTGACAATATTTGTGGGCCACCAACATTTTCTGGACTTTAGGGGGTCTAGGATGCCTGTAAAGCCATTTTTTGGGCCTCCAAAGATTTCTACATTTTTGCAGGCCTAAAATGCATTTTAAGGCCTTTTTTGAGCTGCCAACATTTCCTGAACATTCGGGGGTGTAGGATGCATATTTCGTGACAAAAATATTTTTGGGAATTTCAGTGGTCTAGTATGCGGGTTAATGCCCCTTTCAGGCTGCAAATGTTTTTGGGACAATCAGAGCTCTCTGACACCATTTGTGGGCCACCAACATTTTCTGGACTTTAGGGGGTCTAGGATGCCTGTAAAGCCCTTTTTTGGGCCTCCAAAGATTTCTACATTTTTGCAGGCCTAAAATGCATTTTAAGGCCTTTTTTGAGCTGCCAACATTTCCTGAACATTCGGGGGTGTAGGATGCATATTTCGTGACAAAAATATTTTTGGGAATTTCAGTGGTCTAGTATGCGGGTTAATGCCCCTTTCAGGCTGCAAATGATTTTGGGACAATCAGAGCTCTCTGACACAGTTATTGGGCCACCAACATTGTCTGGACTTTAGGGGGTCTAGGATGCCTGTAAAGCTCTTTTTTGGGCCTCCAAAGATTTCTACATTTTTGCAGGCCTAAAATGCATTTTAAGGCCTTTTTTGAGCTGCCAACATTTCCTGAACATTCGGGGGTGTAGGATGCATATTTCGTGACAAAAATATTTTTGGGAATTTCAGTGGTCTAGTATGCGGGTTAATGCCCCTTTCAGGCTGCAAATGATTTTGGGACAATCAGAGCTCTCTGACACAGTTATTGGGCCACCAACATTGTCTGGACTTTAGGGGGTCTAGGATGCCTGTAAAGCCCTTTTTTGGGCCTCCAAAGATTTCTACATTTTTGCAGGCCTAAAATGCATTTTAAGGCCTTTTTTGAGCTGCCAACATTTCCTGAACATTCGGGGGTGCAGGATGCATATTTCGTGACAAAAATATTTTTGGGAATTTCCGTGGTCTAGGATTTGGTTTAATGCCCCTTTCAGGCTGCAAGTGTTTTTGGGACAATCAGAGGTCTCTGACACCATTTGTGGGACACCAACATTTTCTTGACTTTAGGGGGTCTAGGATGCCTGTAAAGCCCTTTTTTGGGCCTCCAAAGATTTCTACATTTTTGCAGGCCTAAAATGCATTTTAAGGACTTTTTTGAGCTGCCAACATTTCCTGAACATTCGGGGGTGTAGGATGCATATTTCGTGACAAAAATATTTTTGGGAATTTCAGTGGTCTAGTATGCGGGTTAATGCCCCTTTCAGGCTGCAAATGTTTTTGGGACAATCAGAGCTCTCTGACACCATTTGTGGGCCACCAACATTTTCTGGACTTTAGGGGGTCTAGGATGCCTGTAAAGCCCTTTTTTGGGCCTCCAAAGATTTCTACATTTTTGCAGGCCTAAAATGCATTTTAAGGACTTTTTTGAGCTGCCAACATTTCCTGAACATTCGGGGGTGTAGGATGCATATTTCGTGACAAAAATATTTTTGGGAATTTCAGTGGTCTAGTATGCGGGTTAATGCCCCTTTCAGGCTGCAAATGTTTTTGGGACAATCAGAGCTCTCTGACACCATTTGTGGGCCACCAACATTTTCTGGACTTTAGGGGGTCTAGGATGCCTGTAAAGCCCTTTTTTGGGCCTCCAAAGATTTCTACATTTTTGCAGGCCTAAAATGCATTTTAAGGCCTTTTTTGAGCTGCCAACATTTCCTGAACATTCGGGGGTGTAGGATGCATATTTCGTGACAAAAATATTTTTGGGAATTTCAGTGGTCTAGTATGCGGGTTAATGCCCCTTTCAGGCTGCAAATGTTTTTGGGACAATCAGAGCTCTCTGACAATATTTGTGGGCCACCAACATTTTCTGGACTTTAGGGGGTCTAGGATGCCTGTAAAGCCATTTTTTGGGCCTCCAAAGATTTCTACATTTTTGCAGGCCTAAAATGCATTTTAAGGCCTTTTTTGAGCTGCCAACATTTCCTGAACATTCGGGGGTGTAGGATGCATATTTCGTGACAAAAATATTTTTGGGAATTTCAGTGGTCTAGTATGCGGGTTAATGCCCCTTTCAGGCTGCAAATGTTTTTGGGACAATCAGAGCTCTCTGACACCATTTGTGGGCCACCAACATTTTCTGGACTTTAGGGGGTCTAGGATGCCTGTAAAGCCCTTTTTTGGGCCTCCAAAGATTTCTACATTTTTGCAGGCCTAAAATGCATTTTAAGGCCTTTTTTGAGCTGCCAACATTTCCTGAACATTCGGGGGTGTAGGATGCATATTTCGTGACAAAAATATTTTTGGGAATTTCAGTGGTCTAGTATGCGGGTTAATGCCCCTTTCAGGCTGCAAATGATTTTGGGACAATCAGAGCTCTCTGACACAGTTATTGGGCCACCAACATTGTCTGGACTTTAGGGGGTCTAGGATGCCTGTAAAGCCCTTTTTTGGGCCTCCAAAGATTTCTACATTTTTGCAGGCCTAAAATGCATTTTAAGGCCTTTTTTGAGCTGCCAACATTTCCTGAACATTCGGGGGTGTAGGATGCATATTTCGTGACAAAAATATTTTTGGGAATTTCAGTGGTCTAGTATGCGGGTTAATGCCCCTTTCAGGCTGCAAATGATTTTGGGACAATCAGAGCTCTCTGACACAGTTATTGGGCCACCAACATTGTCTGGACTTTAGGGGGTCTAGGATGCCTGTAAAGCCCTTTTTTGGGCCTCCAAAGTTTTCTACATTTTTGCAGGCCTAAAATGCATTTTAAGGCCTTTTTTGAGCTGCCAACATTTCCTGAACATTCGGGGGTGCAGGATGCATATTTCGTGACAAAAATAATTTTGGGAATTTCCGTGGTCTAGGATTTGGTTTAATGCCCCTTTCAGGCTGCAAGTGTTTTTGGGACAATCAGAGGTCTCTGACACCATTTGTGGGCCACCAACATTTTCTGGACTTTAGGGGGTCTAGGATGCCTGTAAAGCCCTTTTTTGGGGCTCCAAAGTTTTCTACATTTTTGCAGGCCTAAAATGCATTTTAGGCCTTTTTTGAGCTGCCAACATTTCCTGAACATTCGGGGGTGTAGGATGCATATTTCGTGACAAAAATATTTTTGGGAATTTCAGTGGTCTAGTATGCGGGTTAATGCCCCTTTCAGGCTGCAAATGTTTTTGGGACAATCAGAGCTCTCTGACACCATTTGTGGGCCACCAACATTTTCTGGACTTTAGGGGGTCTAGGATGCCTGTAAAGCCCTTTTTTGGGCCTCCAAAGTTTTCTACATTTTTGCAGGCCTAAAATGCATTTTAGGGACTTTTTTGGGCTGCCAACATTTTCTGAACTTTCAGGGGTGCAGGATGCATATTTCGTGACAAAAATTTTTTTGGGAATTTCCGTGGTCTAGGATTTGGTTTAATGCCCCTTTCAGGCTGCAAGTGTTTTTGGGACAATCAGAGGTCTCTGACACCATTTGTGGGACACCAACATTTTCTTGACTTTAGGGGGTCTAGGATGCCTGTAAAGCCCTTTTTTGGGCCTCCAAAGATTTCTACATTTTTGCAGGCCTAAAATGCATTTTAAGGACTTTTTTGAGCTGCCAACATTTCCTGAACATTCGGGGGTGTAGGATGCATATTTCGTGACAAAAATATTTTTGGGAATTTCAGTGGTCTAGTATGCGGGTTAATGCCCCTTTCAGGCTGCAAATGTTTTAGGGACAATCAGAGCTCTCTGACACCATTTGTGGGCCACCAACATTTTCTGGACTTTAGGGGGTCTAGGATGCCTGTAAAGCCCTTTTTTGGGCCTCCAAAGATTTCTACATTTTTGCAGGCCTAAAATGCATTTTAAGGACTTTTTTGAGCTGCCAACATTTCCTGAACATTCGGGGGTGCAGGATGCATATTTCGTGACAAAAATAATTTTGGGAATTTCCGTGGTCTAGGATTTGGTTTAATGCCCCTTTCAGGCTGCAAGTGTTTTTGGGACAATCAGAGGTCTCTGACACCATTTGTGGGCCACCAACATTTTCTGGACTTTAGGGGGTCTAGGATGCCTGTAAAGCCCTTTTTTGGGCCTCCAAAGTTTTCTACATTTTTGCAGGCCTAAAATGCATTTTAAGGCCTTTTTTGGGCTGCCAACATTTTCTGAACTTTCAGGGGTGTAGGATGCATATTTCGTGACAAAAATATTTTTGGGAATTTCCGTGGTCTAGGATTTGGTTTAATGCCCCTTTCAGGCTGCAAGTGTTTTTGGGACAATCAGAGGTCTCTGACACCATTTGTGGGACACCAACATTTTCTGGACTTTAGGGGGTCTAGGATGCCTGTAAAGCCCTTTTTTGGGGCTCCAAAGTTTTCTACATTTTTGCAGGCCTAAAATGCATTTTAAGGCCTTATTTGAGCTGCCAACATTTCCTGAACATTCGGGGGTGTAGGATGCATATTTCGTGAAAAAAAATTTTTTGGGAATTTCAGTGGTCTAGTATGCGGGTTAATGCCCCTTTCAGGCTGCAAATGTTTTTGGGACAATCAGAGCTCTCTGACACCATTTGTGGGCCACCAACATTTTCTGGACTTTAGGGGGTCTAGGATGCCTGTAAAGCCCTTTTTTGGGCCTCCAAAGTTTTCTACATTTTTGCAGGCCTAAAATGCATTTTAAGGACTTTTTTGGGCTGCCAACATTTTCTGAACTTTCAGGGGTGTAGGATGCATATTTCGTGACAAAAATATTTTTGGGAATTTCCGTGGTCTAGGATTTGGTTTAATGCCCCTTTCAGGCTGCAAGTGTTTTTGGGACAATCAGAGGTCTCTGACACCATTTGTGGGACACCAACATTTTCTTGACTTTAGGGGGTCTAGGATGCCTGTAAAGCCCTTTTTTGGGCCTCCAAAGTTTTCTACATTTTTGCCGGCCTAAAATGCATTTTAAGGCCTTTTTTGAGCTGTCAACATTTCCTGAACATTCGGGGTGCATGATGCATATTTCGTGACAAAAATATTTTTGGGAATTTCAGTGGTCTAGTATGCGGGTTAATGCCCCTTTCAGGCTGCAAATGTTTTTGGGACAATCAGAGCTCTCTGACACCATTTGTGGGCCACCAACAATTTCTGGACTTTAGGGGGTCTAGGAAGCCTGTAAAGCCCTTTTTTGGGCCTCCAAAGATTTCTACATTTTTGCAGGCCTAAAATGCATTTTAAGGCCTTTTTTGAGCTGCCAACATTTCCTGAACATTCGGGGGTGTAGGATGCATATTTCGTGACAAAAATATTTTTGGGAATTTCAGTGGTCTAGTATGCGGGTTAATGCCCCTTTCAGGCTGCAAATGTTTTTGGGACAATCAGAGCTCTCTGACACCATTTGTGGGCCACCAACATTTTCTGGACTTTAGGGGGTCTAGGATGCCTGTAAAGCCCTTTTTTGGGCCTCCAAAGATTTCTACATTTTTGCAGGCCTAAAACGATGCATTTTAAGGCCTTTTTTGAGCTGCCAACATTTCCTGAACATTCGGGGGTGTAGGATGCATATTTCGTGACAAAAATATTTTTGGGAATTTCAGTGGTCTAGTATGCGGGTTAATGCCCCTTTCAGGCTGCAAATGATTTTGGGACAATCAGAGCTCTCTGACACAGTTATTGGGCCACCAACATTGTCTGGACTTTAGGGGGTCTAGGATGCCTGTAAAGCCCTTTTTTGGGCCTCCAAAGTTTTCTACATTTTTGCAGGCCTAAAATGCATTTTAAGGCCTTTTTTGAGCTGCCAACATTTCCTGAACATTCGGGGGTGCAGGATGCATATTTCGTGACAAAAATAATTTTGGGAATTTCCGTGGTCTAGGATTTGGTTTAATGCCCCTTTCAGGCTGCAAGTGTTTTTGGGACAATCAGAGGTCTCTGACACCATTTGTGGGCCACCAACATTTTCTGGACTTTAGGGGGTCTAGGATGCCTGTAAAGCCCTTTTTTGGGCCTCCAAAGTTTTCTACATTTTTGCAGGCCTAAAATGCATTTTAAGGCCTTTTTTGGGCTGCCAACATTTTCTGAACTTTCAGGGGTGTAGGATGCATATTTCGTGACTAAAATATTTTTGGGAATTTCCGTGGTCTAGGATTTGGTTTAATGCCCCTTTCAGGCTGCAAGTGTTTTTGGGACAATCAGAGGTCTCTGACACCATTTGTGGGACACCAACATTTTCTGGACTTTAGGGGGTCTAGGATGCCTGTAAAGCCCTTTTTTGGGGCTCCAAAGTTTTCTACATTTTTGCAGGCCTAAAATGCATTTTAAGGCCTTTTTTGAGCTGCCAACATTTCCTGAACATTCGGGGGTGTAGGATGCATATTTCGTGACAAAAATATTTTTGGGAATTTCAGTGGTCTAGTATGCGGGTTAATGCCCCTTTCAGGCTGCAAATGTTTTTGGGACAATCAGAGCTCTCTGACACCATTTGTGGGCCACCAACATTTTCTGGACTTTAGGGGGTCTAGGATGCCTGTAAAGCCCTTTTTTGGGCCTCCAAAGTTTTCAACATTTTTGCAGGCCTAAAATGCATTTTAAGGACTTTTTTGGGCTGCCAACATTTTCTGAACTTTCAGGGGTGTAGGATGCATATTTCGTGACAAAAATATTTTTGGGAATTTCCGTGGTCTAGGATTTGGTTTAATGCCCCTTTCAGGCTGCAAGTGTTTTTGGGACAATCAGAGGTCTCTGACACCATTTGTGGGACACCAACATTTTCTGGACTTTAGGGGGTCTAGGATGCCTGTAAAGCCCTTTTTTGGGCCTCCAAAGTTTTCTACATTTTTGCAGGCCTAAAATGCATTTTAAGACCTTTTTTGAGCTACCAACATTTCCTGAACATTCGGGGTGTAGGATGCATATTTCGTGACAAAAATATTTTTGGGAATTTCAGTGGTCTAGTATGCGGGTTAATGCCCCTTTCAGGCTGCAAATGTTTTTGGGACAATCAGAGCTCTCTGACACCATTTGTAGGCCACCAACATTTTCTGGACTTTAGGGGGTCTAGGATGCCTGTAAAGCCCTTTTTTGGGCCTCCAAAGATTTCTACATTTTTGCAGGCCTAAAATGTATTTTAAGGCCTTTTTTGAGCTGCCAACATTTCCTGAACATTCGGGGGTGTAGGATGCATATTTCGTGACAAAAATATTTTTGGGAATTTCAGTGGTCTAGTATGCGGGTTAATGCCCCTTTCAGGCTGCAAATGTTTTTGGGACAATCAGAGCTCTCTGACACCATTTGTGGGCCACCAACATTTTCTGGACTTTAGGGGGTCTAGGATGCCTGTAAAGCCCTTTTTTGGGCCTCCAAAGATTTCTACATTTTTGCAGGCCTAAAATGCATTTTAAGGCCTTTTTTGAGCTGCCAACATTTCCTGAACATTCGGGGGTGTAGGATGCATATTTCGTGACAAAAATATTTTTGGGAATTTCAGTGGTCTAGTATGCGGGTTAATGCCCCTTTCAGGCTGCAAATGTTTTTGGGACAATCAGAGCTCTCTGACACCATTTGTGGGCCACCAACATTTTCTGGACTTTAGGGGGTCTAGGATGCCTGTAAAGCCCTTTTTTGGGCCTCCAAAGTTTTCTACATTTTTGCAGGCCTAAAATGCATTTTAAGGCCTTTTTTGGGCTGCCAACATTTTCTGAACCTTCAGGGGTGTAGGATGCATATTTCGTGACAAAAATATTTTTGGGAATTTCCGTGGTCTAGGATTTGGTTTAATGCCCCTTTCAGGCTGCAAGTGTTTTTGGGACAATCAGAGGTCTCTGACACCATTTGTGGGACACCAACATTTTCTGGACTTTAGGGGGTCTAGGATGCCTGTAAAGCCCTTTTTTGGGGCTCCAAAGTTTTCTACATTTTTGCAGGCCTAAAATGCATTTTAAGGCCTTTTTTGAGCTGCCAACATTTCCTGAACATTCGGGGGTGTAGGATGCATATTTCGTGACAAAAATATTTTTGGGAATTTCAGTGGTCTAGTATGCGGGTTAATGCCCCTTTCAGGCTGCAAATGTTTTTGGGACAATCAGAGCTCTCTGACACCATTTGTGGGCCACCAACATTTTCTGGACTTTAGGGGGTCTAGGATGCCTGTAAAGCCCTTTTTTGGGCCTCCAAAGTTTTCTACATTTTTGCAGGCCTAAAATGCATTTTAGGGACTTTTTTGGGCTGCCAACATTTTCTGAACTTTCAGGGGTGCAGGATGCATATTTCGTGACAAAAATATTTTTGGGAATTTCCGTGGTCTAGGATTTGGTTTAATGCCCCTTTCAGGCTGCAAGTGTTTTTGGGACAATCAGAGGTCTCTGACACCATTTGTGGGACACCAACATTTTCTTGACTTTAGGGGGTCTAGGATGCCTGTAAAGCCCTTTTTTGGGCCTCCAAAGATTTCTACATTTTTGCAGGCCTAAAATGCATTTTAAGGACTTTTTTGAGCTGCCAACATTTCCTGAACATTCGGGGGTGTAGGATGCATATTTCGTGACAAAAATATTTTTGGGAATTTCAGTGGTCTAGTATGCGGGTTAATGCCCCTTTCAGGCTGCAAATGTTTTTGGGACAATCAGAGCTCTCTGACACCATTTGTGGGCCACCAACATTTTCTGGACTTTAGGGGGTCTAGGATGCCTGTAAAGCCCTTTTTTGGGCCTCCAAAGATTTCTACATTTTTGCAGGCCTAAAATGCATTTTAAGGCCTTTTTTGAGCTGCCAACATTTCCTGAACATTCGGGGGTGTAGGATGCATATTTCGTGACAAAAATATGTTTGGGAATTTCAGTGGTCTAGTATGCGGGTTAATGCCCCTTTCAGGCTGCAAATGTTTTTGGGACAATCAGAGCTCTCTGACACCATTTGTGGGCCACCAACATTTTCTGGACTTTAGGGGGTCTAGGATGCCTGTAAAGCCCTTTTTTGGGCCTCCAAAGATTTCTACATTTTTGCAGGCCTAAAATGATGCATTTTAAGGCCTTTTTTGAGCTGCCAACATTTCCTGAACATTCGGGGGTGTAGGATGCATATTTCGTGACAAAAATATTTTTGGGAATTTCAGTGGTCTAGTATGCGGGTTGATGCCCCTTTCAGGCTGCAAATGATTTTGGGACAATCAGAGCTCTCTGACACAGTTATTGGGCCACCAACATTGTCTGGACTTTAGGGGGTCTAGGATGCCTGTAAAGCCCTTTTTTGGGCCTCCAAAGTTTTCTACATTTTTGCAGGCCTAAAATGCATTTTAAGGCCTTTTTTGAGCTGCCAACATTTCCTGAACATTCGGGGGTGCAGGATGCATATTTCGTGACAAAAATAATTTTGGGAATTTCCGTGGTCTAGGATTTGGTTTAATGCCCCTTTCAGGCTGCAAGTGTTTTTGGGACAATCAGAGGTCTCTGACACCATTTGTGGGCCACCAACATTTTCTGGACTTTAGGGGGTCTAGGATGCCTGTAAAGCCCTTTTTTGGGCCTCCAAAGTTTTCTACATTTTTGCAGGCCTAAAATGCATTTTAAGGCCTTTTTTGGGCTGCCAACATTTTCTGAACTTTCAGGGGTGTAGGATGCATATTTCGTGACTAAAATATTTTTGGGAATTTCCGTGGTCTAGGATTTGGTTTAATGCCCCTTTCAGGCTGCAAGTGTTTTTGGGACAATCAGAGGTCTCTGACACCATTTGTGGGACACCAACATTTTCTGGACTTTAGGGGGTCTAGGATGCCTGTAAAGCCCTTTTTTGGGGCTCCAAAGTTTTCTACATTTTTGCAGGCCTAAAATGCATTTTAAGGCCTTTTTTGAGCTGCCAACATTTCCTGAACATTCGGGGGTGTAGGATGCATATTTCGTGACAAAAATATTTTTGGGAATTTCAGTGGTCTAGTATGCGGGTTAATGCCCCTTTCAGGCTGCAAATGTTTTTGGGACAATCAGAGCTCTCTGACACCATTTGTGGGCCACCAACATTTTCTGGACTTTAGGGGGTCTAGGATGCCTGTAAAGCCCTTTTTTGGGCCTCCAAAGTTTTCAACATTTTTGCAGGCCTAAAATGCATTTTAAGGACTTTTTTGGGCTGCCAACATTTTCTGAACTTTCAGGGGTGTAGGATGCATATTTCGTGACAAAAATATTTTTGGGAATTTCCGTGGTCTAGGATTTGGTTTAATGCCCCTTTCAGGCTGCAAGTGTTTTTGGGACAATCAGAGGTCTCTGACACCATTTGTGGGACACCAACATTTTCTGGACTTTAGGGGGTCTAGGATGCCTGTAAAGCCCTTTTTTGGGCCTCCAAAGTTTTCTACATTTTTGCAGGCCTAAAATGCATTTTAAGACCTTTTTTGAGCTACCAACATTTCCTGAACATTCGGGGTGTAGGATGCATATTTCGTGACAAAAATATTTTTGGGAATTTCAGTGGTCTAGTATGCGGGTTAATGCCCCTTTCAGGCTGCAAATGTTTTTGGGACAATCAGAGCTCTCTGACACCATTTGTGGGCCACCAACATTTTCTGGACTTTAGGGGGTCTAGGATGCCTGTAAAGCCCTTTTTTGGGCCTCCAAAGATTTCTACATTTTTGCAGGCCTAAAATGCATTTTAAGGCCTTTTTTGAGCTGCCAACATTTCCTGAACATTCGGGGGTGTAGGATGCATATTTCGTGACAAAAATATTTTTGGGAATTTCAGTGGTCTAGTATGCGGGTTAATGCCCCTTTCAGGCTGCAAATGTTTTTGGGACAATCAGAGCTCTCTGACACCATTTGTGGGCCACCAACATTTTCTGGACTTTAGGGGGTCTAGGATGCCTGTAAAGCCCTTTTTTGGGCCTCCAAAGTTTTCTACATTTTTGCAGGCCTAAAATGCATTTTAAGGCCTTTTTTGGGCTGCCAACATTTTCTGAACCTTCAGGGGTGTAGGATGCATATTTCGTGTCAAAAATATTTTTGGGAATTTCCGTGGTCTAGGATTTGGTTTAATGCCCCTTTCAGGCTGCAAGTGTTTTTGGGACAATCAGAGGTCTCTGACACCATTTGTGGGACACCAACATTTTCTGGACTTTAGGGGGTCTAGGATGCCTGTAAAGCCCTTTTTTGGGGCTCCAAAGTTTTCTACATTTTTGCAGGCCTAAAATGCATTTTAAGGCCTTTTTTGAGCTGCCAACATTTCCTGAACATTCGGGGGTGTAGGATGCATATTTCGTGACAAAAATATTTTTGGGAATTTCAGTGGTCTAGTATGCGGGTTAATGCCCCTTTCAGGCTGCAAATGTTTTTGGGACAATCAGAGCTCTCTGACACCATTTGTGGGCCACCAACATTTTCTGGACTTTAGGGGGTCTAGGATGCCTGTAAAGCCCTTTTTTGGGCCTCCAAAGATTTCTACATTTTTGCAGGCCTAAAATGCATTTTAAGGCCTTTTTTGAGCTGCCAACATTTCCTGAACATTCGGGGGTGTAGGATGCATATTTCGTGACAAAAATATTTTTGGGAATTTCAGTGGTCTAGTATGCGGGTTAATGCCCCTTTCAGGCTGCAAATGTTTTTGGGACAATCAGAGCTCTCTGACACCATTTGTGGGCCACCAACATTTTCTGGACTTTAGGGGGTCTAGGATGCCTGTAAAGCCCTTTTTTGGGCCTCCAAAGTTTTCTACATTTTTGCAGGCCTAAAATGCATTTTAGGGACTTTTTTGGGCTGCCAACATTTTCTGAACTTTCAGGGGTGCAGGATGCATATTTCGTGACAAAAATATTTTTGGGAATTTCCGTGGTCTAGGATTTGGTTTAATGCCCCTTTCAGGCTGCAAGTGTTTTTGGGACAATCAGAGGTCTCTGACACCATTTGTGGGACACCAACATTTTCTTGACTTTAGGGGGTCTAGGATGCCTGTAAAGCCCTTTTTTGGGCCTCCAAAGATTTCTACATTTTTGCAGGCCTAAAATGCATTTTAAGGACTTTTTTGAGCTGCCAACATTTCCTGAACATTTCGGGGGTGTAGGATGCATATTTCGTGACAAAAATATTTTTGGGAATTTCAGTGGTCTAGTATGCGGGTTAATGCCCCTTTCAGGCTGCAAATGTTTTTGGGACAATCAGAGCTCTCTGACACCATTTGTGGGCCACCAACATTTTCTGGACTTTAGGGGGTCTAGGATGCCTGTAAAGCCCTTTTTTGGGCCTCCAAAGATTTCTACATTTTTGCAGGCCTAAAATGCATTTTAAGGCCTTTTTTGAGCTGCCAACATTTCCTGAACATTCGGGGGTGTAGGATGCATATTTCGTGACAAAAATATTTTTGGGAATTTCAGTGGTCTAGTATGCGGGTTAATGCCCCTTTCAGGCTGCAAATTATTTTGGGACAATCAGAGCTCTCTGACACAGTTATTGGGCCACCAACATTGTCTGGACTTTAGGGGGTCTAGGATGCCTGTAAAGCCCTTTTTTGGGCCTCCAAAGATTTCTACATTTTTGCAGGCCTAAAATGCATTTTAAGGCCTTTTTTGAGCTGCCAACATTTCCTGAACATTCGGGGGTGTAGGATGCATATTTCGTGACAAAAATATTTTTGGGAATTTCAGTGGTCTAGTATGCGGGTTAATGCCCCTTTCAGGCTGCAAATGTTTTTGGGACAATCAGAGCTCTCTGACACCATTTGTGGGCCACCAACATTTTCTGGCCTTTAGGGGGTCTAGGATGCCTGTAAAGCCATTTTTTGGGCCTCCAAAGATTTCTACATTTTTGCAGGCCTAAAATGCATTTTAAGGCCTTTTTTGAGCTGCCAACATTTCCTGAACATTCGGGGGTGTAGGATGCATATTTCGTGACAAAAATATTTTTGGGAATTTCAGTGGTCTAGTATGCGGGTTAATGCCCCTTTCAGGCTGCAAATGTTTTTGGGACAATCAGAGCTCTCTGACACCATTTGTGGGCCACCAACATTTTCTGGACTTTAGGGGGTCTAGGATGCCTGTAAAGCCCTTTTTTGGGGCTCCAAAGTTTTCTACATTTTTGCAGGCCTAAAATGCATTTTAAGGCCTTTTTTGAGCTGCCAACATTTCCTGAACATTCGGGGGTGTAGGATGCATATTTCGTGACAAAAATATTTTTGGGAATTTCAGTGGTCTAGTATGCGGGTTAATGCCCCTTTCAGGCTGCAAATGTTTTTGGGACAATCAGAGCTCTCTGACACCATTTGTGGGCCACCAACATTTTCTGGACTTTAGGGGGTCTAGGATGCCTGTAAAGCCCTTTTTTGGGCCTCCAAAGTTTTCTACATTTTTGCAGGCCTAAAATGCATTTTAGGGACTTTTTTGGGCTGCCAACATTTTCTGAACTTTCAGGGGTGCAGGATGCATATTTCGTGACAAAAATATTTTTGGGAATTTCCGTGGTCTAGGATTTGGTTTAATGCCCCTTTCAGGCTGCAAGTGTTTTTGGGACAATCAGAGGTCTCTGACACCATTTGTGGGACACCAACATTTTCTTGACTTTAGGGGGTCTAGGATGCCTGTAAAGCCCTTTTTTGGGCCTCCAAAGATTTCTACATTTTTGCAGGCCTAAAATGCATTTTAAGGCCTTTTTTGAGCTGCCAACATTTCCTGAACATTCGGGGGTGTAGGATGCATATTTCGTGACAAAAATATTTTTGGGAATTTCAGTGGTCTAGTATGCGGGTTAATGCCCCTTTCAGGCTGCAAATGATTTTGGGACAATCAGAGCTCTCTGACACAATTATTGGGCCACCAACATTGTCTGGACTTTAGGGGGTCTAGGATGCCTGTAAAGCCCTTTTTTGGGCCTCCAAAGATTTCTACATTTTTGCAGGCCTAAAATGCATTTTAAGGCCTTTTTTGAGCTGCCAACATTTCCTGAACATTCGGGGGTGTAGGATGCATATTTCGTGACAAAAATATTTTTGGGAATTTCAGTGGTCTAGTATGCGGGTTAATGCCCCTTTCAGGCTGCAAATGTTTTTGGGACAATCAGAGCTCTCTGACACCATTTGTGGGCCACCAACATTTTCTGGCCTTTAGGGGGTCTAGGATGCCTGTAAAGCCATTTTTTGGGCCTCCAAAGATTTCTACATTTTTGCAGGCCTAAAATGCATTTTAAGGCCTTTTTTGAGCTGCCAACATTTCCTGAACATTCGGGGGTGTAGGATGCATATTTCGTGACAAAAATATTTTTGGGAATTTCAGTGGTCTAGTATGCGGGTTAATGCCCCTTTCAGGCTGCAAATGTTTTTGGGACAATCAGAGCTCTCTGACACCATTTGTGGGCCACCAACATTTTCTGGACTTTAGGGGGTCTAGGATGCCTGTAAAGCCCTTTTTTGGGCCTCCAAAGTTTTCTACATTTTTGCAGGCCTAAAATGCATTTTAAGGCCTTTTTTGAGCTGCCAACATTTCCTGAACATTCGGGGGTGTAGGATGCATATTTCGTGACAAAAATATTTTTGGGAATTTCAGTGGTCTAGTATGCGGGTTAATGCCCCTTTCAGGCTGCAAATGTTTTTGGGACAATCAGAGCTCTCTGACACCATTTGTGGGCCACCAACATTTTCTGGACTTTAGGGGGTCTAGGATGCCTGTAAAGCCCTTTTTTGGGCCTCCAAAGTTTTCTACATTTTTGCAGGCCTAAAATGCATTTTAGGGACTTTTTTGGGCTGCCAACATTTTCTGAACTTTCAGGGGTGCAGGATGCATATTTCGTGACAAAAATATTTTTGGGAATTTCCGTGGTCTAGGATTTGGTTTAATGCCCCTTTCAGGCTGCAAGTGTTTTTGGGACAATCAGAGGTCTCTGACACCATTTGTGGGACACCAACATTTTCTTGACTTTAGGGGGTCTAGGATGCCTGTAAAGCCCTTTTTTGGGCCTCCAAAGATTTCTACATTTTTGCAGGCCTAAAATGCATTTTAAGGCCTTTTTTGAGCTGCCAACATTTCCTGAACATTCGGGGGTGTAGGATGCATATTTCGTGACAAAAATATTTTTGGGAATTTCAGTGGTCTAGTATGCGGGTTAATGCCCCTTTCAGGCTGCAAATGTTTTTGGGACAATCAGAGCTCTCTGACACCATTTGTGGGCCACCAACATTTTCTGGACTTTAGGGGGTCTAGGATGCCTGTAAAGCCCTTTTTTGGGCCTCCAAAGATTTCTACATTTTTGCAGGCCTAAAATGCATTTTAAGGCCTTTTTTGAGCTGCCAACATTTCCTGAACATTCGGGGGTGTAGGATGCATATTTCGTGACAAAAATATTTTTGGGAATTTCAGTGGTCTAGTATGCGGGTTAATGCCCCTTTCAGGCTGCAAATGATTTTGGGACAATCAGAGCTCTCTGACACAGTTATTGGGCCACCAACATTGTCTGGACTTTAGGGGGTCTAGGATGCCTGTAAAGCCCTTTTTTGGGCCTCCAAAGTTTTCTACATTTTTGCAGGCCTAAAATGCATTTTAAGGCCTTTTTTGAGCTGCCAACATTTCCTGAACATTCGGGGGTGCAGGATGCATATTTCGTGACAAAAATAATTTTGGGAATTTCCGTGGTCTAGGATTTGGTTTAATGCCCCTTTCAGGCTGCAAGTGTTTTTGGGACAATCAGAGGTCTCTGACACCATTTGTGGGCCACCAACATTTTCTGGACTTTAGGGGGTCTAGGATGCCTGTAAAGCCCTTTTTTGGGGCTCCAAAGTTTTCTACATTTTTGCAGGCCTAAAATGCATTTTAAGGCCTTTTTTGAGCTGCCAACATTTCCTGAACATTCGGGGGTGTAGGATGCATATTTCGTGACAAAAATATTTTTGGGAATTTCAGTGGTCTAGTATGCGGGTTAATGCCCCTTTCAGGCTGCAAATGTTTTTGGGACAATCAGAGCTCTCTGACACCATTTGTGGGCCACCAACATTTTCTGGACTTTAGGGGGTCTAGGATGCCTGTAAAGCCCTTTTTTGGGCCTCCAAAGTTTTCTACATTTTTGCAGGCCTAAAATGCATTTTAGGGACTTTTTTGGGCTGCCAACATTTTCTGAACTTTCAGGGGTGCAGGATGCATATTTCGTGACAAAAATATTTTTGGGAATTTCCGTGGTCTAGTATGCGGGTTAATGCCCCTTTCAGGCTGCAAATGTTTTTGGGACAATCAGAGCTCTCTGACACCATTTGTGGGACACCAACATTTTCTTGACTTTAGGGGGTCTAGGATGCCTGTAAAGCCCTTTTTTGGGCCTCCAAAGATTTCTACATTTTTGCAGGCCTAAAATGCATTTTAAGGACTTTTTTGAGCTGCCAACATTTCCTGAACATTCGGGGGTGTAGGATGCATATTTCGTGACAAAAATATTTTTGGGAATTTCAGTGGTCTAGTATGCGGGTTAATGCCCCTTTCAGGCTGCAAATGTTTTTGGGACAATCAGAGCTCTCTGACACCATTTGTGGGCCACCAACATTTTCTGGACTTTAGGGGGTCTAGGATGCCTGTAAAGCCCTTTTTTGGGCCTCCAAAGATTTCTACATTTTTGCAGGCCTAAAATGCATTTTAAGGACTTTTTTGAGCTGCCAACATTTCCTTAACATTCGGGGGTGTAGGATGCATATTTCGTGACAAAAATATTTTTGGGAATTTCAGTGGTCTAGTATGCGGGTTAATGCCCCTTTCAGGCTGCAAATGTTTTTGGGACAATCAGAGCTCTCTGACACCATTTGTGGGCCACCAACATTTTCTGGACTTTAGGGGGTCTAGGATGCCTGTAAAGCCCTTTTTTGGGCCTCCAAAGATTTCTACATTTTTGCAGGCCTAAAATGCATTTTAAGGCCTTTTTTGAGCTGCCAACATTTCCTGAACATTCGGGGGTGTAGGATGCATATTTCGTGACAAAAATATTTTTGGGAATTTCAGTGGTCTAGTATGCGGGTTAATGCCCCTTTCAGGCTGCAAATGTTTTTGGGACAATCAGAGCTCTCTGACAATATTTGTGGGCCACCAACATTTTCTGGACTTTAGGGGGTCTAGGATGCCTGTAAAGCCATTTTTTGGGCCTCCAAAGATTTCTACATTTTTGCAGGCCTAAAATGCATTTTAAGGCCTTTTTTGAGCTGCCAACATTTCCTGAACATTCGGGGGTGTAGGATGCATATTTCGTGACAAAAATATTTTTGGGAATTTCAGTGGTCTAGTATGCGGGTTAATGCCCCTTTCAGGCTGCAAATGTTTTTGGGACAATCAGAGCTCTCTGACACCATTTGTGGGCCACCAACATTTTCTGGACTTTAGGGGGTCTAGGATGCCTGTAAAGCCCTTTTTTGGGCCTCCAAAGATTTCTACATTTTTGCAGGCCTAAAATGCATTTTAAGGCCTTTTTTGAGCTGCCAACATTTCCTGAACATTCGGGGGTGTAGGATGCATATTTCGTGACAAAAATATTTTTGGGAATTTCAGTGGTCTAGTATGCGGGTTAATGCCCCTTTCAGGCTGCAAATGATTTTGGGACAATCAGAGCTCTCTGACACAGTTATTGGGCCACCAACATTGTCTGGACTTTAGGGGGTCTAGGATGCCTGTAAAGCCCTTTTTTGGGCCTCCAAAGATTTCTACATTTTTGCAGGCCTAAAATGCATTTTAAGGCCTTTTTTGAGCTGCCAACATTTCCTGAACATTCGGGGGTGTAGGATGCATATTTCGTGACAAAAATATTTTTGGGAATTTCAGTGGTCTAGTATGCGGGTTAATGCCCCTTTCAGGCTGCAAATGATTTTGGGACAATCAGAGCTCTCTGACACAGTTATTGGGCCACCAACATTGTCTGAACTTTAGGGGGTCTAGGATGCCTGTAAAGCCCTTTTTTGGGCCTCCAAAGATTTCTACATTTTTGCAGGCCTAAAATGCATTTTAAGGCCTTTTTTGAGCTGCCAACATTTCCTGAACATTCGGGGGTGCAGGATGCATATTTCGTGACAAAAATATTTTTGGGAATTTCCGTGGTCTAGGATTTGGTTTAATGCCCCTTTCAGGCTGCAAGTGTTTTTGGGACAATCAGAGGTCTCTGACACCATTTGTGGGACACCAACATTTTCTTGACTTTAGGGGGTCTAGGATGCCTGTAAAGCCCTTTTTTGGGCCTCCAAAGATTTCTACATTTTTGCAGGCCTAAAATGCATTTTAAGGACTTTTTTGAGCTGCCAACATTTCCTTAACATTCGGGGGTGTAGGATGCATATTTCGTGACAAAAATATTTTTGGGAATTTCAGTGGTCTAGTATGCGGGTTAATGCCCCTTTCAGGCTGCAAATGTTTTTGGGACAATCAGAGCTCTCTGACACCATTTGTGGGCCACCAACATTTTCTGGACTTTAGGGGGTCTAGGATGCCTGTAAAGCCCTTTTTTGGGCCTCCAAAGATTTCTACATTTTTGCAGGCCTAAAATGCATTTTAAGGCCTTTTTTGAGCTGCCAACATTTCCTGAACATTCGGGGGTGTAGGATGCATATTTCGTGACAAAAATATTTTTGGGAATTTCAGTGGTCTAGTATGCGGGTTAATGCCCCTTTCAGGCTGCAAATGTTTTTGGGACAATCAGAGCTCTCTGACAATATTTGTGGGCCACCAACATTTTCTGGACTTTAGGGGGTCTAGGATGCCTGTAAAGCCATTTTTTGGGCCTCCAAAGATTTCTACATTTTTGCAGGCCTAAAATGCATTTTAAGGCCTTTTTTGAGCTGCCAACATTTCCTGAACATTCGGGGGTGTAGGATGCATATTTCGTGACAAAAATATTTTTGGGAATTTCAGTGGTCTAGTATGCGGGTTAATGCCCCTTTCAGGCTGCAAATGATTTTGGGACAATCAGAGCTCTCTGACACAGTTATTGGGCCACCAACATTGTCTGGACTTTAGGGGGTCTAGGATGCCTGTAAAGCCCTTTTTTGGGCCTCCAAAGATTTCTACATTTTTGCAGGTCTAAAATGCATTTTAAGGCCTTTTTTGAGCTGCCAACATTTCCTGAACATTCGGGGGTGTAGGATGCATATTTCGTGACAAAAATATTTTTGGGAATTTCAGTGGTCTAGTATGCGGGTTAATGCCCCTTTCAGGCTGCAAATGATTTTGGGACAATCAGAGCTCTCTGACACAGTTATTGGGCCACCAACATTGTCTGGACTTTAGGGGGTCTAGGATGCCTGTAAAGCCCTTTTTTGGGCCTCCAAAGATTTCTACATTTTTGCAGGCCTAAAATGCATTTTAAGGCCTTTTTTGAGCTGCCAACATTTCCTGAACATTCGGGGGTGTAGGATGCATATTTCGTGACAAAAATATTTTTGGGAATTTCAGTGGTCTAGTATGCGGGTTAATGCCCCTTTCAGGCTGCAAATGTTTTTGGGACAATCAGAGCTCTCTGACAATATTTGTGGGCCACCAACATTTTCTGGACTTTAGGGGGTCTAGGATGCCTGTAAAGCCATTTTTTGGGCCTCCAAAGATTTCTACATTTTTGCAGGCCTAAAATGCATTTTAAGGCCTTTTTTGAGCTGCCAACATTTCCTGAACATTCGGGGGTGTAGGATGCATATTTCGTGACAAAAATATTTTTGGGAATTTCAGTGGTCTAGTATGCGGGTTAATGCCCCTTTCAGGCTGCAAATGTTTTTGGGACAATCAGAGCTCTCTGACACCATTTGTGGGCCACCAACATTTTCTGGACTTTAGGGGGTCTAGGATGCCTGTAAAGCCCTTTTTTGGGCCTCCAAAGATTTCTACATTTTTGCAGGCCTAAAATGCATTTTAAGGCCTTTTTTGAGCTGCCAACATTTCCTGAACATTCGGGGGTGTAGGATGCATATTTCGTGACAAAAATATTTTTGGGAATTTCAGTGGTCTAGTATGCGGGTTAATGCCCCTTTCAGGCTGCAAATGTTTTTGGGACAATCAGAGCTCTCTGACACCATTTGTGGGCCACCAACATTTTCTGGACTTTAGGGGGTCTAGGATGCCTGTAAAGCCCTTTTTTGGGCCTCCAAAGTTTTCTACATTTTTGCAGGCCTAAAATGCATTTTAGGGACTTTTTTGGGCTGCCAACATTTTCTGAACTTTCAGGGGTGCAGGATGCATATTTCGTGACAAAAATATTTTTGGGAATTTCCGTGGTCTAGTATGCGGGTTAATGCCCCTTTCAGGCTGCAAATGTTTTTGGGACAATCAGAGCTCTCTGACACCATTTGTGGGACACCAACATTTTCTTGACTTTAGGGGGTCTAGGATGCCTGTAAAGCCCTTTTTTGGGCCTCCAAAGATTTCTACATTTTTGCAGGCCTAAAATGCATTTTAAGGACTTTTTTGAGCTGCCAACATTTCCTGAACATTCGGGGGTGTAGGATGCATATTTCGTGACAAAAATATTTTTGGGAATTTCAGTGGTCTAGTATGCGGGTTAATGCCCCTTTCAGGCTGCAAATGTTTTTGGGACAATCAGAGCTCTCTGACACCATTTGTGGGCCACCAACATTTTCTGGACTTTAGGGGGTCTAGGATGCCTGTAAAGCCCTTTTTTGGGCCTCCAAAGATTTCTACATTTTTGCAGGCCTAAAATGCATTTTAAGGACTTTTTTGAGCTGCCAACATTTCCTTAACATTCGGGGGTGTAGGATGCATATTTCGTGACAAAAATATTTTTGGGAATTTCAGTGGTCTAGTATGCGGGTTAATGCCCCTTTCAGGCTGCAAATGTTTTTGGGACAATCAGAGCTCTCTGACACCATTTGTGGGCCACCAACATTTTCTGGACTTTAGGGGGTCTAGGATGCCTGTAAAGCCCTTTTTTGGGCCTCCAAAGATTTCTACATTTTTGCAGGCCTAAAATGCATTTTAAGGCCTTTTTTGAGCTGCCAACATTTCCTGAACATTCGGGGGTGTAGGATGCATATTTCGTGACAAAAATATTTTTGGGAATTTCAGTGGTCTAGTATGCGGGTTAATGCCCCTTTCAGGCTGCAAATGTTTTTGGGACAATCAGAGCTCTCTGACAATATTTGTGGGCCACCAACATTTTCTGGACTTTAGGGGGTCTAGGATGCCTGTAAAGCCATTTTTTGGGCCTCCAAAGATTTCTACATTTTTGCAGGCCTAAAATGCATTTTAAGGCCTTTTTTGAGCTGCCAACATTTCCTGAACATTCGGGGGTGTAGGATGCATATTTCGTGACAAAAATATTTTTGGGAATTTCAGTGGTCTAGTATGCGGGTTAATGCCCCTTTCAGGCTGCAAATGTTTTTGGGACAATCAGAGCTCTCTGACACCATTTGTGGGCCACCAACATTTTCTGGACTTTAGGGGGTCTAGGATGCCTGTAAAGCCCTTTTTTGGGCCTCCAAAGATTTCTACATTTTTGCAGGCCTAAAATGCATTTTAAGGCCTTTTTTGAGCTGCCAACATTTCCTGAACATTCGGGGGTGTAGGATGCATATTTCGTGACAAAAATATTTTTGGGAATTTCAGTGGTCTAGTATGCGGGTTAATGCCCCTTTCAGGCTGCAAATGATTTTGGGACAATCAGAGCTCTCTGACACAGTTATTGGGCCACCAACATTGTCTGGACTTTAGGGGGTCTAGGATGCCTGTAAAGCCCTTTTTTGGGCCTCCAAAGATTTCTACATTTTTGCAGGCCTAAAATGCATTTTAAGGCCTTTTTTGAGCTGCCAACATTTCCTGAACATTCGGGGGTGTAGGATGCATATTTCGTGACAAAAATATTTTTGGGAATTTCAGTGGTCTAGTATGCGGGTTAATGCCCCTTTCAGGCTGCAAATGATTTTGGGACAATCAGAGCTCTCTGACACAGTTATTGGGCCACCAACATTGTCTGGACTTTAGGGGGTCTAGGATGCCTGTAAAGCCCTTTTTTGGGCCTCCAAAGATTTCTACATTTTTGCAGGCCTAAAATGCATTTTAAGGCCTTTTTTGAGCTGCCAACATTTCCTGAACATTCGGGGGTGCAGGATGCATATTTCGTGACAAAAATATTTTTGGGAATTTCCGTGGTCTAGGATTTGGTTTAATGCCCCTTTCAGGCTGCAAGTGTTTTTGGGACAATCAGAGGTCTCTGACACCATTTGTGGGACACCAACATTTTCTTGACTTTAGGGGGTCTAGGATGCCTGTAAAGCCCTTTTTTGGGCCTCCAAAGATTTCTACATTTTTGCAGGCCTAAAATGCATTTTAAGGCCTTTTTTGAGCTGCCAACATTTCCTGAACATTCGGGGGTGTAGGATGCATATTTCGTGACAAAAATATTTTTGGGAATTTCAGTGGTCTAGTATGCGGGTTAATGCCCCTTTCAGGCTGCAAATGATTTTGGGACAATCAGAGCTCTCTGACACAGTTATTGGGCCACCAACATTGTCTGGACTTTAGGGGGTCTAGGATGCCTGTAAAGCCCTTTTTTGGGCCTCCAAAGATTTCTACATTTTTGCAGGTCTAAAATGCATTTTAAGGCCTTTTTTGAGCTGCCAACATTTCCTGAACATTCGGGGGTGTAGGATGCATATTTCGTGACAAAAATATTTTTGGGAATTTCAGTGGTCTAGTATGCGGGTTAATGCCCCTTTCAGGCTGCAAATGTTTTTGGGACAATCAGAGCTCTCTGACACCATTTGTGGGCCACCAACATTGTCTGGACTTTAGGGGGTCTAGGATGCCTGTAAAGCCCTTTTTTGGGCCTCCAAAGATTTCTACATTTTTGCAGGCCTAAAATGCATTTTAAGGCCTTTTTTGAGCTGCCAACATTTCCTGAACATTCGGGGGTGTAGGATGCATATTTCGTGACAAAAATATTTTTGGGAATTTCAGTGGTCTAGTATGCGGGTTAATGCCCCTTTCAGGCTGCAAATGTTTTAGGGACAATCAGAGCTCTCTGACACCATTTGTGGGCCACCAACATTTTCTGGACTTTAGGGGGTCTAGGATGCCTGTAAAGCCCTTTTTTGGGCCTCCAAAGATTTCTACATTTTTGCAGGCCTAAAATGCATTTTAAGGACTTTTTTGAGCTGCCAACATTTCCTGAACATTCGGGGGTGTAGGATGCATATTTCGTGACAAAAATATTTTTGGGAATTTCAGTGGTCTAGTATGCGGGTTAATGCCCCTTTCAGGCTGCAAATGTTTTTGGGACAATCAGAGCTCTCTGACACCATTTGTGGGCCACCAACATTTTCTGGACTTTAGGGGGTCTAGGATGCCTGTAAAGCCCTTTTTTGGGCCTCCAAAGATTTCTACATTTTTGCAGGCCTAAAATGCATTTTAAGGCCTTTTTTGAGCTGCCAACATTTCCTGAACATTCGGGGGTGTAGGATGCATATTTCGTGACAAAAATATTTTTGGGAATTTCAGTGGTCTAGTATGCGGGTTAATGCCCCTTTCAGGCTGCAAATGTTTTTGGGACAATCAGAGCTCTCTGACAATATTTGTGGGCCACCAACATTTTCTGGACTTTAGGGGGTCTAGGATGCCTGTAAAGCCATTTTTTGGGCCTCCAAAGATTTCTACATTTTTGCAGGCCTAAAATGCATTTTAAGGCCTTTTTTGAGCTGCCAACATTTCCTGAACATTCGGGGGTGTAGGATGCATATTTCGTGACAAAAATATTTTTGGGAATTTCAGTGGTCTAGTATGCGGGTTAATGCCCCTTTCAGGCTGCAAATGTTTTTGGGACAATCAGAGCTCTCTGACACCATTTGTGGGCCACCAACATTTTCTGGACTTTAGGGGGTCTAGGATGCCTGTAAAGCCCTTTTTTGGGCCTCCAAAGATTTCTACATTTTTGCAGGCCTAAAATGCATTTTAAGGCCTTTTTTGAGCTGCCAACATTTCCAGAACATTCGGGGGTGTAGGATGCATATTTCGTGACAAAAATATTTTTGGGAATTTCAGTGGTCTAGTATGCGGGTTAATGCCCCTTTCAGGCTGCAAATGATTTTGGGACAATCAGAGCTCTCTGACACAGTTATTGGGCCACCAACATTGTCTGGACTTTAGGGGGTCTAGGATGCCTGTAAAGCCTTTTTTTGGGCCTCCAAAGTTTTCTACATTTTTGCAGGCCTAAAATGCATTTTAAGGCCTTTTTTGAGCTGCCAACATTTCCTGAACATTCGGGGGTGCAGGATGCATATTTCGTGACAAAAATAATTTTGGGAATTTCCGTGGTCTAGGATTTGGTTTAATGCCCCTTTCAGGCTGCAAGTGTTTTTGGGACAATCAGAGGTCTCTGACACCATTTGTGGGCCACCAACATTTTCTGGACTTTAGGGGGTCTAGGATGCCTGTAAAGCCCTTTTTTGGGCCTCCAAAGTTTTCTACATTTTTGCAGGCCTAAAATGCATTTTAAGGCCTTTTTTGAGCTACCAACATTTCCTGAACATTCGGGGTGTAGGATGCATATTTCGTGACAAAAATATTTTTGGGAATTTCAGTGGTCTAGTATGCGGGTTAATGCCCCTTTCAGGCTGCAAATGTTTTTGGGACAATCAGAGCTCTCTGACACCATTTGTGGGCCACCAACATTTTCTGGACTTTAGGGGGTCTAGGATGCCTGTAAAGCCCTTTTTTGGGCCTCCAAAGTTTTCTACATTTTTGCAGGCCTAAAATGCATTTTAAGGCCTTTTTTGGGCTGCCAACATTTTCTGAACCTTCAGGGGTGTAGGATGCATATTTCGTGACAAAAATATTTTTGGGAATTTCCGTGGTCTAGGATTTGGTTTAATGCCCCTTTCAGGCTGCAAGTGTTTTTGGGACAATCAGAGGTCTCTGACACCATTTGTGGGACACCAACATTTTCTGGACTTTAGGGGGTCTAGGATGCCTGTAAAGCCCTTTTTTGGGGCTCCAAAGTTTTCTACATTTTTGCAGGCCTAAAATGCATTTTAAGGCCTTTTTTGAGCTGCCAACATTTCCTGAACATTCGGGGGTGTAGGATGCATATTTCGTGACAAAAATATTTTTGGGAATTTCAGTGGTCTAGTATGCGGGTTAATGCCCCTTTCAGGCTGCAAATGTTTTTGGGACAATCAGAGCTCTCTGACACCATTTGTGGGCCACCAACATTTTCTGGACTTTAGGGGGTCTAGGATGCCTGTAAAGCCCTTTTTTGGGCCTCCAAAGATTTCTACATTTTTGCAGGCCTAAAATGCATTTTAAGGCCTTTTTTGAGCTGCCAACATTTCCTGAACATTCGGGGGTGTAGGATGCATATTTCGTGACAAAAATATTTTTGGGAATTTCAGTGGTCTAGTATGCGGGTTAATGCCCCTTTCAGGCTGCAAATGTTTTTGGGACAATCAGAGCTCTCTGACACCATTTGTGGGCCACCAACATTTTCTGGACTTTAGGGGGTCTAGGATGCCTGTAAAGCCATTTTTTGGGCCTCCAAAGATTTCTACATTTTTGCAGGCCTAAAATGCATTTTAAGGCCTTTTTTGAGCTGCCAACATTTCCTGAACATTCGGGGGTGTAGGATGCATATTTCGTGACAAAAATATTTTTGGGAATTTCAGTGGTCTAGTATGCGGGTTAATGCCCCTTTCAGGCTGCAAATGATTTTGGGACAATCAGAGCTCTCTGACACAGTTATTGGGCCACCAACATTGTCTGGACTTTAGGGGGTCT
The DNA here is from genome assembly GCF_040938575.1 of Ambystoma mexicanum. Classification (NCBI taxonomy): domain Eukaryota; kingdom Metazoa; phylum Chordata; class Amphibia; order Caudata; family Ambystomatidae; genus Ambystoma; species Ambystoma mexicanum. The sequence continues at coordinate 550,774,566 of NC_090936.1, read as the reverse complement.
AGGATGCCTGTAAAGCCCTTTTTTGGGCCTCCAAAGTTTTCTACATTTTTGCAGGCCTAAAATGCATTTTAAGGCCTTTTTTGAGCTGCCAACATTTCCTGAACATTCGGGGGTGCAGGATGCATATTTCGTGACAAAAATAATTTTGGGAATTTCCGTGGTCTAGGATTTGGTTTAATGCCCCTTTCAGGCTGCAAGTGTTTTTGGGACAATCAGAGGTCTCTGACACCATTTGTGGGCCACCAACATTTTCTGGACTTTAGGGGGTCTAGGATGCCTGTAAAGCCCTTTTTTGGGGCTCCAAAGTTTTCTACATTTTTGCAGGCCTAAAATACATTTTAAGGCCTTTTTTGAGCTGCCAACATTTCCTGAACATTCGGGGGTGTAGGATGCATATTTCGTGACAAAAATATTTTTGGGAATTTCAGTGGTCTAGTATGCGGGTTAATGCCCCTTTCAGGCTGCAAATGTTTTTGGGACAATCAGAGCTCTCTGACACCATTTGTGGGCCACCAACATTTTCTGGACTTTAGGGGGTCTAGGATGCCTGTAAAGCCCTTTTTTGGGCCTCCAAAATTTTCTACATTTTTGCAGGCCTAAAATGCATTTTAGGGACTTTTTTGGGCTGCCAACATTTTCTGAACTTTCAGGGGTGCAGGATGCATATTTCGTGACAAAAATATTTTTGGGAATTTCCGTGGTCTAGGATTTGGTTTAATGCCCCTTTCAGGCTGCAAGTGTTTTTGGGACAATCAGAGGTCTCTGACACCATTTGTGGGACACCAACATTTTCTTGACTTTAGGGGGTCTAGGATGCCTGAAAAGCCCTTTTTTGGGCCTCCAAAGATTTCTACATTTTTGCAGGCCTAAAATGCATTTTAAGGACTTTTTTGAGCTGCCAACATTTCCTGAACATTCGGGGGTGTAGGATGCATATTTCGTGACAAAAATATTTTTGGGAATTTCAGTGGTCTAGTATGCGGGTTAATGCCCCTTTCAGGCTGCAAATGTTTTTGGGACAATCAGAGCTCTCTGACACCATTTGTGGGCCACCAACATTTTCTGGACTTTAGGGGGTCTAGGATGCCTGTAAAGCCCTTTTTTGGGCCTCCAAAGATTTCTACATTTTTGCAGGCCTAAAATGCATTTTAAGGACTTTTTTGAGCTGCCAACATTTCCTGAACATTCGGGGGTGTAGGATGCATATTTCGTGACAAAAATATTTTTGGGAATTTCAGTGGTCTAGTATGCGGGTTAATGCCCCTTTCAGGCTGCAAATGATTTTGGGACAATCAGAGCTCTCTGACACAGTTATTGGGCCACCAACATTGTCTGGACTTTAGGGGGTCTAGGATGCCTGTAAAGCCCTTTTTTGGGCCTCCAAAGTTTTCTACATTTTTGCAGGCCTAAAATGCATTTTAAGGCCTTTTTTGAGCTGCCAACATTTCCTGAACATTCGGGGGTGCAGGATGCATATTTCGTGACAAAAATAATTTTGGGAATTTCCGTGGTCTAGGATTTGGTTTAATGCCCCTTTCAGGCTGCAAGTGTTTTTGGGACAATCAGAGGTCTCTGACACCATTTGTGGGCCACCAACATTTTCTGGACTTTAGGGGGTCTAGGATGCCTGTAAAGCCCTTTTTTGGGGCTCCAAAGTTTTCTACATTTTTGCAGGCCTAAAATGCATTTTAAGGCCTTTTTTGAGCTGCCAACATTTCCTGAACATTCGGGGGTGTAGGATGCATATTTCGTGACAAAAATATTTTTGGGAATTTCAGTGGTCTAGTATGCGGGTTAATGCCCCTTTCAGGCTGCAAATGTTTTTGGGACAATCAGAGCTCTCTGACACCATTTGTGGGCCACCAACATTTTCTGGACTTTAGGGGGTCTGGGATGCCTGTAAAGCCCTTTTTTGGGCCTCCAAAGTTTTCTACATTTTTGCAGGCCTAAAATGCATTTTAGGGACTTTTTTGGGCTGCCAACATTTTCTGAACTTTCAGGGGTGCAGGATGCATATTTCGTGACAAAAATATTTTTGGGAATTTCCGTGGTCTAGGATTTGGTTTAATGCCCCTTTCAGGCTGCAAGTGTTTTTGGGACAATCAGAGGTCTCTGACACCATTTGTGGGACACCAACATTTTCTTGACTTTAGGGGGTCTAGGATGCCTGTAAAGCCCTTTTTTGGGCCTCCAAAGATTTCTACATTTTTGCAGGCCTAAAATGCATTTTAAGGCCTTTTTTGAGCTGCCAACATTTCCTGAACATTCGGGGGTGTAGGATGCATATTTCGTGACAAAAATATTTTTGGGAATTTCAGTGGTCTAGTATGCGGGTTAATGCCCCTTTCAGGCTGCAAATGATTTTGGGACAATCAGAGCTCTCTGACACAGTTATTGGGCCACCAACATTGTCTGGACTTTAGGGGGTCTAGGATGCCTGTAAAGCCCTTTTTTGGGCCTCCAAAGTTTTCTACATTTTTGCAGGCCTAAAATGCATTTTAAGGCCTTTTTTGAGCTGCCAACATTTCCTGAACATTCGGGGGTGCAGGATGCATATTTCGTGACAAAAATAATTTTGGGAATTTCCGTGGTCTAGGATTTGGTTTAATGCCCCTTTCAGGCTGCAAGTGTTTTTGGGACAATCAGAGGTCTCTGACACCATTTGTGGGCCACCAACATTTTCTGGACTTTAGGGGGTCTAGGATGCCTGTAAAGCCCTTTTTTGGTGCTCCAAAGTTTTCTACATTTTTGCAGGCCTAAAATGCATTTTAAGGCCTTTATTGAGCTGCCAACATTTCCTGAACATTCGGGGGTGTAGGATGCATATTTCGTGACAAAAATATTTTTGGGAATTTCAGTGGTCTAGTATGCGGGTTAATGCCCCTTTCAGGCTGCAAATGTTTTTGGGACAATCAGAGCTCTCTGACACCATTTGTGGGCCACCAACATTTTCTGGACTTTAGGGGGTCTAGGATGCCTGTAAAGCCCTTTTTTGGGCCTCCAAAGTTTTCTACATTTTTGCAGGCCTAAAATGCATTTTAGGGACTTTTTTGGGCTGCCAACATTTTCTGAACTTTCAGGGGTGCAGGATGCATATTTCGTGACAAAAATATTTTTGGGAATTTCCGTGGTCTAGTATGCGGGTTAATGCCCCTTTCAGGCTGCAAATGTTTTTGGGACAATCAGAGCTCTCTGACACCATTTGTGGGACACCAACATTTTCTTGACTTTAGGGGGTCTAGGATGCCTGTAAAGCCCTTTTTTGGGCCTCCAAAGATTTCTACATTTTTGCAGGCCTAAAATGCATTTTAAGGACTTTTTTGAGCTGCCAACATTTCCTGAACATTCGGGGGTGTAGGATGCATATTTCGTGACAAAAATATTTTTGGGAATTTCAGTGGTCTAGTATGCGGGTTAATGCCCCTTTCAGGCTGCAAATGTTTTTGGGACAATCAGAGCTCTCTGACACCATTTGTGGGCCACCAACATTTTCTGGACTTTAGGGGGTCTAGGATGCCTGTAAAGCCCTTTTTTGGGCCTCCAAAGATTTCTACATTTTTGCAGGCCTAAAATGCATTTTAAGGACTTTTTTGAGCTGCCAACATTTCCTGAACATTCGGGGGTGTAGGATGCATATTTCGTGACAAAAATATTTTTGGGAATTTCAGTGGTCTAGTATGCGGGTTAATGCCCCTTTCAGGCTGCAAATGTTTTTGGGACAATCAGAGCTCTCTGACACCATTTGTGGGCCACCAACATTTTCTGGACTTTAGGGGGTCTAGGATGCCTGTAAAGCCCTTTTTTGGGCCTCCAAAGATTTCTACATTTTTGCAGGCCTAAAATGCATTTTAAGGCCTTTTTTGAGCTGCCAACATTTCCTGAACATTCGGGGGTGTAGGATGCATATTTCGTGACAAAAATATTTTTGGGAATTTCAGTGGTCTAGTATGCGGGTTAATGCCCCTTTCAGGCTGCAAATGTTTTTGGGACAATCAGAGCTCTCTGACAATATTTGTGGGCCACCAACATTTTCTGGACTTTAGGGGGTCTAGGATGCCTGTAAAGCCATTTTTTGGGCCTCCAAAGATTTCTACATTTTTGCAGGCCTAAAATGCATTTTAAGGCCTTTTTTGAGCTGCCAACATTTCCTGAACATTCGGGGGTGTAGGATGCATATTTCGTGACAAAAATATTTTTGGGAATTTCAGTGGTCTAGTATGCGGGTTAATGCCCCTTTCAGGCTGCAAATGATTTTGGGACAATCAGAGCTCTCTGACACAGTTATTGGGCCACCAACATTGTCTGGACTTTAGGGGGTCTAGGATGCCTGTAAAGCCCTTTTTTGGGCCTCCAAAGTTTTCTACATTTTTGCAGGCCTAAAATGCATTTTAAGGCCTTTTTTGAGCTGCCAACATTTCCTGAACATTCGGGGGTGCAGGATGCATATTTCGTGACAAAAATAATTTTGGGAATTTCCGTGGTCTAGGATTTGGTTTAATGCCCCTTTCAGGCTGCAAGTGTTTTTGGGACAATCAGAGGTCTCTGACACCATTTGTGGGCCACCAACATTTTCTGGACTTTAGGGGGTCTAGGATGCCTGTAAAGCCCTTTTTTGGGGCTCCAAAGTTTTCTACATTTTTGCAGGCCTAAAATGCATTTTAAGGCCTTTTTTGAGCTGCCAACATTTCCTGAACATTCGGGGGTGTAGGATGCATATTTCGTGACAAAAATATTTTTGGGAATTTCAGTGGTCTAGTATGCGGGTTAATGCCCCTTTCAGGCTGCAAATGTTTTTGGGACAATCAGAGCTCTCTGACACCATTTGTGGGCCACCAACATTTTCTGGACTTTAGGGGGTCTAGGATGCCTGTAAAGCCCTTTTTTGGGCCTCCAAAGTTTTCTACATTTTTGCAGGCCTAAAATGCATTTTAGGGACTTTTTTGGGCTGCCAACATTTCCTGAACATTCGGGGGTGCAGGATGCATATTTCGTGACAAAAATAATTTTGGGAATTTCCGTGGTCTAGGATTTGGTTTAATGCCCCTTTCAGGCTGCAAGTGTTTTTGGGACAATCAGAGGTCTCTGACACCATTTGTGGGCCACCAACATTTTCTGGACTTTAGGGGGTCTAGGATGCCTGTAAAGCCCTTTTTTGGGGCTCCAAAGTTTTCTACATTTTTGCAGGCCTAAAATGCATTTTAAGGCCTTTTTTGAGCTGCCAACATTTCCTGAACATTCGGGGGTGTAGGATGCATATTTCGTGACAAAAATATTTTTGGGAATTTCAGTGGTCTAGTATGCGGGTTAATGCCCCTTTCAGGCTGCAAATGTTTTTGGGACAATCAGAGCTCTCTGACACCATTTGTGGGCCACCAACATTTTCTGGACTTTAGGGGGTCTAGGATGCCTGTAAAGCCCTTTTTTGGGCCTCCAAAGTTTTCTACATTTTTGCAGGCCTAAAATGCATTTTAGGGACTTTTTTGGGCTGCCAACATTTTCTGAACTTTCAGGGGTGCAGGATGCATATTTCGTGACAAAAATATTTTTGGGAATTTCCGTGGTCTAGTATGCGGGTTAATGCCCCTTTCAGGCTGCAAATGTTTTTGGGACAATCAGAGCTCTCTGACACCATTTGTGGGACACCAACATTTTCTTGACTTTAGGGGGTCTAGGATGCCTGTAAAGCCCTTTTTTGGGCCTCCAAAGATTTCTACATTTTTGCAGGCCTAAAATGCATTTTAAGGACTTTTTTGAGCTGCCAACATTTCCTGAACATTCGGGGGTGTAGGATGCATATTTCGTGACAAAAATATTTTTGGGAATTTCAGTGGTCTAGTATGCGGGTTAATGCCCCTTTCAGGCTGCAAATGTTTTTGGGACAATCAGAGCTCTCTGACACCATTTGTGGGCCACCAACATTTTCTGGACTTTAGGGGGTCTAGGATGCCTGTAAAGCCCTTTTTTGGGCCTCCAAAGATTTCTACATTTTTGCAGGCCTAAAATGCATTTTAAGGACTTTTTTGAGCTGCCAACATTTCCTTAACATTCGGGGGTGTAGGATGCATATTTCGTGACAAAAATATTTTTGGGAATTTCAGTGGTCTAGTATGCGGGTTAATGCCCCTTTCAGGCTGCAAATGTTTTTGGGACAATCAGAGCTCTCTGACACCATTTGTGGGCCACCAACATTTTCTGGACTTTAGGGGGTCTAGGATGCCTGTAAAGCCCTTTTTTGGGCCTCCAAAGATTTCTACATTTTTGCAGGCCTAAAATGCATTTTAAGGCCTTTTTTGAGCTGCCAACATTTCCTGAACATTCGGGGGTGTAGGATGCATATTTCGTGACAAAAATATTTTTGGGAATTTCAGTGGTCTAGTATGCGGGTTAATGCCCCTTTCAGGCTGCAAATGTTTTTGGGACAATCAGAGCTCTCTGACAATATTTGTGGGCCACCAACATTTTCTGGACTTTAGGGGGTCTAGGATGCCTGTAAAGCCATTTTTGGGGCCTCCAAAGATTTCTACATTTTTGCAGGCCTAAAATGCATTTTAAGGCCTTTTTTGAGCTGCCAACATTTCCTGAACATTCGGGGGTGTAGGATGCATATTTCGTGACAAAAATATTTTTGGGAATTTCAGTGGTCTAGTATGCGGGTTAATGCCCCTTTCAGGCTGCAAATGTTTTTGGGACAATCAGAGCTCTCTGACACCATTTGTGGGCCACCAACATTTTCTGGACTTTAGGGGGTCTAGGATGCCTGTAAAGCCCTTTTTTGGGCCTCCAAAGATTTCTACATTTTTGCAGGCCTAAAATGCATTTTAAGGCCTTTTTTGAGCTGCCAACATTTCCTGAACATTCGGGGGTGTAGGATGCATATTTCGTGACAAAAATATTTTTGGGAATTTCAGTGGTCTAGTATGCGGGTTAATGCCCCTTTCAGGCTGCAAATGATTTTGGGACAATCAGAGCTCTCTGACACAGTTATTGGGCCACCAACATTGTCTGGACTTTAGGGGGTCTAGGATGCCTGTAAAGCCCTTTTTTGGGCCTCCAAAGATTTCTACATTTTTGCAGGCCTAAAATGCATTTTAAGGCCTTTTTTGAGCTGCCAACATTTCCTGAACATTCGGGGATGTAGGATGCATATTTCGTGACAAAAATATTTTTGGGAATTTCAGTGGTCTAGTATGCGGGTTAATGCCCCTTTCAGGCTGCAAATGATTTTGGGACAATCAGAGCTCTCTGACACAGTTATTGGGCCACCAACATTGTCTGGACTTTAGGGGGTCTAGGATGCCTGTAAAGCCCTTTTTTGGGCCTCCAAAGATTTCTACATTTTTGCAGGCCTAAAATGCATTTTAAGGCCTTTTTTGAGCTGCCAACATTTCCTGAACATTCGGGGGTGCAGGATGCATATTTCGTGACAAAAATATTTTTGGGAATTTCCGTGGTCTAGGATTTGGTTTAATGCCCCTTTCAGGCTGCAAGTGTTTTTGGGACAATCAGAGGTCTCTGACACCATTTGTGGGACACCAACATTTTCTTGACTTTAGGGGGTCTAGGATGCCTGTAAAGCCCTTTTTTGGGCCTCCAAAGATTTCTACATTTTTGCAGGCCTAAAATGCATTTTAAGGACTTTTTTGAGCTGCCAACATTTCCTTAACATTCGGGGGTGTAGGATGCATATTTCGTGACAAAAATATTTTTGGGAATTTCAGTGGTCTAGTATGCGGGTTAATGCCCCTTTCAGGCTGCAAATGTTTTTGGGACAATCAGAGCTCTCTGACACCATTTGTGGGCCACCAACATTTTCTGGACTTTAGGGGGTCTAGGATGCCTGTAAAGCCCTTTTTTGGGCCTCCAAAGATTTCTACATTTTTGCAGGCCTAAAATGCATTTTAAGGCCTTTTTTGAGCTGCCAACATTTCCTGAACATTCGGGGGTGTAGGATGCATATTTCGTGACAAAAATATTTTTGGGAATTTCAGTGGTCTAGTATGCGGGTTAATGCCCCTTTCAGGCTGCAAATGTTTTTGGGACAATCAGAGCTCTCTGACAATATTTGTGGGCCACCAACATTTTCTGGACTTTAGGGGGTCTAGGATGCCTGTAAAGCCATTTTTTGGGCCTCCAAAGATTTCTACATTTTTGCAGGCCTAAAATGCATTTTAAGGCCTTTTTTGAGCTGCCAACATTTCCTGAACATTCGGGGGTGTAGGATGCATATTTCGTGACAAAAATATTTTTGGGAATTTCAGTGGTCTAGTATGCGGGTTAATGCCCCTTTCAGGCTGCAAATGATTTTGGGACAATCAGAGCTCTCTGACACAGTTATTGGGCCACCAACATTGTCTGGACTTTAGGGGGTCTAGGATGCCTGTAAAGCCCTTTTTTGGGCCTCCAAAGATTTCTACATTTTTGCAGGCCTAAAATGCATTTTAAGGCCTTTTTTGAGCTGCCAACATTTCCTGAACATTCGGGGGTGTAGGATGCATATTTCGTGACAAAAATATTTTTGGGAATTTCAGTGGTCTAGTATGCGGGTTAATGCCCCTTTCAGGCTGCAAATGATTTTGGGACAATCAGAGCTCTCTGACACAGTTATTGGGCCACCAACATTGTCTGGACTTTAGGGGGTCTAGGATGCCTGTAAAGCCCTTTTTTGGGCCTCCAAAGATTTCTACATTTTTGCAGGCCTAAAATGCATTTTAAGGCCTTTTTTGAGCTGCCAACATTTCCTGAACATTCGGGGGTGTAGGATGCATATTTCGTGACAAAAATATTTTTGGGAATTTCAGTGGTCTAGTATGCGGGTTAATGCCCCTTTCAGGCTGCAAATGATTTTGGGACAATCAGAGCTCTCTGACACAGTTATTGGGCCACCAACATTGTCTGGACTTTAGGGGGTCTAGGATGCCTGTAAAGCCCTTTTTTGGGCCTCCAAAGTTTTCTACATTTTTGCAGGCCTAAAATGCATTTTAAGGCCTTTTTTGAGCTGCCAACATTTCCTGAACATTCGGGGGTGCAGGATGCATATTTCGTGACAAAAATAATTTTGGGAATTTCCGTGGTCTAGGATTTGGTTTAATGCCCCTTTCAGGCTGCAAGTGTTTTTGGGACAATCAGAGGTCTCTGACACCATTTGTGGGCCACCAACATTTTCTGGACTTTAGGGGGTCTAGGATGCCTGTAAAGCCCTTTTTTGGGGCTCCAAAGTTTTCTACATTTTTGCAGGCCTAAAATGCATTTTAAGGCCTTTTTTGAGCTGCCAACATTTCCTGAACATTCGGGGGTGTAGAATGCATATTTCGTGACAAAAATATTTTTGGGAATTTCAGTGGTCTAGTATGCGGGTTAATGCCCCTTTCAGGCTGCAAATGTTTTTGGGACAATCAGAGCTCTCTGACACCATTTGTGGGCCACCAACATTTTCTGGACTTTAGGGGGTCTAGGATGCCTGTAAAGCCCTTTTTTGGGCCTCCAAAGTTTTCTACATTTTTGCAGGCCTAAAATGCATTTTAGGGACTTTTTTGGGCTGCCAACATTTTCTGAACTTTCAGGGGTGCAGGATGCATATTTCGTGACAAAAATATTTTTGGGAATTTCCGTGGTCTAGGATTTGGTTTAATGCCCCTTTCAGGCTGCAAGTGTTTTTGGGACAATCAGAGGTCTCTGACACCATTTGTGGGACACCAACATTTTCTTGACTTTAGGGGGTCTAGGATGCCTGTAAAGCCCTTTTTTGGGCCTCCAAAGATTTCTACATTTTTGCAGGCCTAAAATGCATTTTAAGGACTTTTTTGAGCTGCCAACATTTCCTGAACATTCGTGGGTGTAGGATGCATATTTCGTGACAAAAATATTTTTGGGAATTTCAGTGGTCTAGTATGCGGGTTAATGCCCCTTTCAGGCTGCAAATGTTTTAGGGACAATCAGAGCTCTCTGACACCATTTGTGGGCCACCAACATTTTCTGGACTTTAGGGGGTCTAGGATGCCTGTAAAGCCCTTTTTTGGGCCTCCAAAGATTTCTACATTTTTGCAGGCCTAAAATGCATTTTAAGGACTTTTTTGAGCTGCCAACATTTCCTGAACATTCGGGGGTGTAGGATGCATATTTCGTGACAAAAATATTTTTGGGAATTTCAGTGGTCTAGTATGCGGGTTAATGCCCCTTTCAGGCTGCAAATGTTTTTGGGACAATCAGAGCTCTCTGACACCATTTGTGGGCCACCAACATTTTCTGGACTTTAGGGGGTCTAGGATGCCTGTAAAGCCCTTTTTTGGGCCTCCAAAGATTTCTACATTTTTGCAGGCCTAAAATGCATTTTAAGGCCTTTTTTGAGCTGCCAACATTTCCTGAACATTCGGGGGTGTAGGATGCATATTTCGTGACAAAAATATTTTTGGGAATTTCAGTGGTCTAGTATGCGGGTTAATGCCCCTTTCAGGCTGCAAATGTTTTTGGGACAATCAGAGCTCTCTGACAATATTTGTGGGCCACCAACATTTTCTGGACTTTAGGGGGTCTAGGATGCCTGTAAAGCCATTTTTTGGGCCTCCAAAGATTTCTACATTTTTGCAGGCCTAAAATGCATTTTAAGGCCTTTTTTGAGCTGCCAACATTTCCTGAACATTCGGGGGTGTAGGATGCATATTTCGTGACAAAAATATTTTTGGGAATTTCAGTGGTCTAGTATGCGGGTTAATGCCCCTTTCAGGCTGCAAATGTTTTTGGGACAATCAGAGCTCTCTGACACCATTTGTGGGCCACCAACATTTTCTGGACTTTAGGGGGTCTAGGATGCCTGTAAAGCCCTTTTTTGGGCCTCCAAAGATTTCTACATTTTTGCAGGCCTAAAATGCATTTTAAGGCCTTTTTTGAGCTGCCAACATTTCCAGAACATTCGGGGGTGTAGGATGCATATTTCGTGACAAAAATATTTTTGGGAATTTCAGTGGTCTAGTATGCGGGTTAATGCCCCTTTCAGGCTGCAAATGATTTTGGGACAATCAGAGCTCTCTGACACAGTTATTGGGCCACCAACATTGTCTGGACTTTAGGGGGTCTAGGATGCCTGTAAAGCCTTTTTTTGGGCCTCCAAAGTTTTCTACATTTTTGCAGGCCTAAAATGCATTTTAAGGCCTTTTTTGAGCTGCCAACATTTCCTGAACATTCGGGGGTGCAGGATGCATATTTCGTGACAAAAATAATTTTGGGAATTTCCGTGGTCTAGGATTTGGTTTAATGCCCCTTTCAGGCTGCAAGTGTTTTTGGGACAATCAGAGGTCTCTGACACCATTTGTGGGCCACCAACATTTTCTGGACTTTAGGGGGTCTAGGATGCCTGTAAAGCCCTTTTTTGGGCCTCCAAAGTTTTCTACATTTTTGCAGGCCTAAAATGCATTTTAAGGCCTTTTTTGAGCTACCAACATTTCCTGAACATTCGGGGTGTAGGATGCATATTTCGTGACAAAAATATTTTTGGGAATTTCAGTGGTCTAGTATGCGGGTTAATGCCCCTTTCAGGCTGCAAATGTTTTTGGGACAATCAGAGCTCTCTGACACCATTTGTGGGCCACCAACATTTTCTGGACTTTAGGGGGTCTAGGATGCCTGTAAAGCCCTTTTTTGGGCCTCCAAAGTTTTCTACATTTTTGCAGGCCTAAAATGCATTTTAAGGCCTTTTTTGGGCTGCCAACATTTTCTGAACCTTCAGGGGTGTAGGATGCATATTTCGTGACAAAAATATTTTTGGGAATTTCCGTGGTCTAGGATTTGGTTTAATGCCCCTTTCAGGCTGCAAGTGTTTTTGGGACAATCAGAGGTCTCTGACACCATTTGTGGGACACCAACATTTTCTGGACTTTAGGGGGTCTAGGATGCCTGTAAAGCCCTTTTTTGGGGCTCCAAAGTTTTCTACATTTTTGCAGGCCTAAAATGCATTTTAAGGCCTTTTTTGAGCTGCCAACATTTCCTGAACATTCGGGGGTGTAGGATGCATATTTCGTGACAAAAATATTTTTGGGAATTTCAGTGGTCTAGTATGCGGGTTAATGCCCCTTTCAGGCTGCAAATGTTTTTGGGACAATCAGAGCTCTCTGACACCATTTGTGGGCCACCAACATTTTCTGGACTTTAGGGGGTCTAGGATGCCTGTAAAGCCCTTTTTTGGGCCTCCAAAGATTTCTACATTTTTGCAGGCCTAAAATGCATTTTAAGGCCTTTTTTGAGCTGCCAACATTTCCTGAACATTCGGGGGTGTAGGATGCATATTTCGTGACAAAAATATTTTTGGGAATTTCAGTGGTCTAGTATGCGGGTTAATGCCCCTTTCAGGCTGCAAATGTTTTTGGGACAATCAGAGCTCTCTGACACCATTTGTGGGCCACCAACATTTTCTGGACTTTAGGGGGTCTAGGATGCCTGTAAAGCCATTTTTTGGGCCTCCAAAGATTTCTACATTTTTGCAGGCCTAAAATGCATTTTAAGGCCTTTTTTGAGCTGCCAACATTTCCTGAACATTCGGGGGTGTAGGATGCATATTTCGTGACAAAAATATTTTTGGGAATTTCAGTGGTCTAGTATGCGGGTTAATGCCCCTTTCAGGCTGCAAATGATTTTGGGACAATCAGAGCTCTCTGACACAGTTATTGGGCCACCAACATTGTCTGGACTTTAGGGGGTCTAGGATGCCTGTAAAGCCCTTTTTTGGGCCTCCAAAATTTTCTACATTTTTGCAGGCCTAAAATGCATTTTAAGGACTTTTTTGAGCTGCCAACATTTCCTGAACATTCGGGGGTGTAGGATGCATATTTCGTGACAAAAATATTTTTGGGAATTTCAGTGGTCTAGTATGCGGGTTAATGCCCCTTTCAGGCTGCAAATGTTTTTGGGACAATCAGAGCTCTCTGACACCATTTGTGGGCCACCAACATTTTCTGGACTTTAGGGGGTCTAGGATGCCTGTAAAGCCCTTTTTTGGGCCTCCAAAGATTTCTACATTTTTGCAGGCCTAAAATGCATTTTAGGGACTTTTTTGGGCTGCCAACATTTTCTGAACTTTCAGGGGTGCAGGATGCATATTTCGTGACAAAAATATTTTTGGGAATTTCCGTGGTCTAGGATTTGGTTTAATGCCCCTTTCAGGCTGCAAGTGTTTTTGGGACAATCAGAGGTCTCTGACACCATTTGTGGGACACCAACATTTTCTTGACTTTAGGGGGTCTAGGATGCCTGAAAAGCCCTTTTTTGGGCCTCCAAAGATTTCTACATTTTTGCAGGCCTAAAATGCATTTTAAGGACTTTTTTGAGCTGCCAACATTTCCTGAACATTCGGGGGTGTAGGATGCATATTTCGTGACAAAAATATTTTTGGGAATTTCAGTGGTCTAGTATGCGGGTTAATGCCCCTTTCAGGCTGCAAATGTTTTTGGGACAATCAGAGCTCTCTGACACCATTTGTGGGCCACCAACATTTTCTGGACTTTAGGGGGTCTAGGATGCCTGTAAAGCCCTTTTTTGGGCCTCCAAAGATTTCTACATTTTTGCAGGCCTAAAATGCATTTTAAGGACTTTTTTGAGCTGCCAACATTTCCTGAACATTCGGGGGTGTAGGATGCATATTTCGTGACAAAAATATTTTTGGGAATTTCAGTGGTCTAGTATGCGGGTTAATGCCCCTTTCAGGCTGCAAATGTTTTTGGGACAATCAGAGCTCTCTGACACCATTTGTGGGCCACCAACATTTTCTGGACTTTAGGGGGTCTAGGATGCCTGTAAAGCCATTTTTTGGGCCTCCAAAGATTTCTACATTTTTGCAGGCCTAAAATGCATTTTAAGGCCTTTTTTGAGCTGCCAACATTTCCTGAACATTCGGGGGTGTAGGATGCATATTTCGTGACAAAAATATTTTTGGGAATTTCAGTGGTCTAGTATGCGGGTTAATGCCCCTTTCAGGCTGCAAATGTTTTTGGGACAATCAGAGCTCTCTGACACCATTTGTGGGCCACCAACATTTTCTGGACTTTAGGGGGTCTAGGATGCCTGTAAAGCCCTTTTTTGGGCCTCCAAAGATTTCTACATTTTTGCAGGCCTAAAATGCATTTTAAGGCCTTTTTTGAGCTGCCAACATTTCCTGAACATTCGGGGGTGCAGGATGCATATTTCGTGACAAAAATAATTTTGGGAATTTCCGTGGTCTAGGATTTGGTTTAATGCCCCTTTCAGGCTGCAAGTGTTTTTGGGACAATCAGAGGTCTCTGACACCATTTGTGGGCCACCAACATTTTCTGGACTTTAGGGGGTCTAGGATGCCTGTAAAGCCCTTTTTTGGGCCTCCAAAGTTTTCTACATTTTTGCAGGCCTAAAATGCATTTTAAGGCCTTTTTTGAGCTACCAACATTTCCTGAACATTCGGGGTGTAGGATGCATATTTCGTGACAAAAATATTTTTGGGAATTTCAGTGGTCTAGTATGCGGGTTAATGCCCCTTTCAGGCTGCAAATGTTTTTGGGACAATCAGAGCTCTCTGACACCATTTGTGGGCCACCAACATTTTCTGGACTTTAGGGGGTCTAGGATGCCTGTAAAGCCCTTTTTTGGGCCTCCAAAGTTTTCTACATTTTTGCAGGCCTAAAATGCATTTTAAGGCCTTTTTTGGGCTGCCAACATTTTCTGAACCTTCAGGGGTGTAGGATGCATATTTCGTGACAAAAATATTTTTGGGAATTTCCGTGGTCTAGGATTTGGTTTAATGCCCCTTTCAGGCTGCAAGTGTTTTTGGGACAATCAGAGGTCTCTGACACCATTTGTGGGACACCAACATTTTCTGGACTTTAGGGGGTCTAGGATGCCTGTAAAGCCCTTTTTTGGGGCTCCAAAGTTTTCTACATTTTTGCAGGCCTAAAATGCATTTTAAGGCCTTTTTTGAGCTGCCAACATTTCCTGAACATTCGGGGGTGTAGGATGCATATTTCGTGACAAAAATATTTTTGGGAATTTCAGTGGTCTAGTATGCGGGTTAATGCCCCTTTCAGGCTGCAAATGTTTTTGGGACAATCAGAGCTCTCTGACACCATTTGTGGGCCACCAACATTTTCTGGACTTTAGGGGGTCTAGGATGCCTGTAAAGCCCTTTTTTGGGCCTCCAAAGATTTCTACATTTTTGCAGGCCTAAAATGCATTTTAAGGCCTTTTTTGAGCTGCCAACATTTCCTGAACATTCGGGGGTGTAGGATGCATATTTCGTGACAAAAATATTTTTGGGAATTTCAGTGGTCTAGTATGCGGGTTAATGCCCCTTTCAGGCTGCAAATGTTTTTGGGACAATCAGAGCTCTCTGACACCATTTGTGGGCCACCAACATTTTCTGGACTTTAGGGGGTCTAGGATGCCTGTAAAGCCATTTTTTGGGCCTCCAAAGATTTCTACATTTTTGCAGGCCTAAAATGCATTTTAAGGCCTTTTTTGAGCTGCCAACATTTCCTGAACATTCGGGGGTGTAGGATGCATATTTCGTGACAAAAATATTTTTGGGAATTTCAGTGGTCTAGTATGCGGGTTAATGCCCCTTTCAGGCTGCAAATGATTTTGGGACAATCAGAGCTCTCTGACACAGTTATTGGGCCACCAACATTGTCTGGACTTTAGGGGGTCTAGGATGCATGTAAAGCCCTTTTTTGGGCCTCCAAAGTTTTCTACATTTTTGCAGGCCTAAAATGCATTTTAAGGCCTTTTTTGAGCTGCCAACATTTCCTGAACATTCGGGGGTGCAGGATGCATATTTCGTGACAAAAATAATTTTGGGAATTTCCGTGGTCTAGGATTTGGTTTAATGCCCCTTTCAGGCTGCAAGTGTTTTTGGGACAATCAGAGGTCTCTGACACCATTTGTGGGCCACCAACATTTTCTGGACTTTAGGGGGTCTAGGATGCCTGTAAAGCCCTTTTTTGGGGCTCCAAAGTTTTCTACATTTTTGCAGGCCTAAAATACATTTTAAGGCCTTTTTTGAGCTGCCAACATTTCCTGAACATTCGGGGGTGTAGGATGCATATTTCGTGACAAAAATATTTTTGGGAATTTCAGTGGTCTAGTATGCGGGTTAATGCCCCTTTCAGGCTGCAAATGTTTTTGGGACAATCAGAGCTCTCTGACACCATTTGTGGGCCACCAACATTTTCTGGACTTTAGGGGGTCTAGGATGCCTGTAAAGCCCTTTTTTGGGCCTCCAAAATTTTCTACATTTTTGCAGGCCTAAAATGCATTTTAAGGACTTTTTTGAGCTGCCAACATTTCCTGAACATTCGGGGGTGTAGGATGCATATTTCGTGACAAAAATATTTTTGGGAATTTCAGTGGTCTAGTATGCGGGTTAATGCCCCTTTCAGGCTGCAAATGTTTTTGGGACAATCAGAGCTCTCTGACACCATTTGTGGGCCACCAACATTTTCTGGACTTTAGGGGGTCTAGGATGCCTGTAAAGCCCTTTTTTGGGCCTCCAAAGATTTCTACATTTTTGCAGGCCTAAAATGCATTTTAGGGACTTTTTTGGGCTGCCAACATTTTCTGAACTTTCAGGGGTGCAGGATGCATATTTCGTGACAAAAATATTTTTGGGAATTTCCGTGGTCTAGGATTTGGTTTAATGCCCCTTTCAGGCTGCAAGTGTTTTTGGGACAATCAGAGGTCTCTGACACCATTTGTGGGACACCAACATTTTCTTGACTTTAGGGGGTCTAGGATGCCTGAAAAGCCCTTTTTTGGGCCTCCAAAGATTTCTACATTTTTGCAGGCCTAAAATGCATTTTAAGGACTTTTTTGAGCTGCCAACATTTCCTGAACATTCGGGGGTGTAGGATGCATATTTCGTGACAAAAATATTTTTGGGAATTTCAGTGGTCTAGTATGCGGGTTAATGCCCCTTTCAGGCTGCAAATGTTTTTGGGACAATCAGAGCTCTCTGACACCATTTGTGGGCCACCAACATTTTCTGGACTTTAGGGGGTCTAGGATGCCTGTAAAGCCCTTTTTTGGGCCTCCAAAGATTTCTACATTTTTGCAGGCCTAAAATGCATTTTAAGGACTTTTTTGAGCTGCCAACATTTCCTGAACATTCGGGGGTGTAGGATGCATATTTCGTGACAAAAATATTTTTGGGAATTTCAGTGGTCTAGTATGCGGGTTAATGCCCCTTTCAGGCTGCAAATGTTTTTGGGACAATCAGAGCTCTCTGACACCATTTGTGGGCCACCAACATTTTCTGGACTTTAGGGGGTCTAGGATGCCTGTAAAGCCATTTTTTGGGCCTCCAAAGATTTCTACATTTTTGCAGGCCTAAAATGCATTTTAAGGCCTTTTTTGAGCTGCCAACATTTCCTGAACATTCGGGGGTGTAGGATGCATATTTCGTGACAAAAATATTTTTGGGAATTTCAGTGGTCTAGTATGCGGGTTAATGCCCCTTTCAGGCTGCAAATGTTTTTGGGACAATCAGAGCTCTCTGACACCATTTGTGGGCCACCAACATTTTCTGGACTTTAGGGGGTCTAGGATGCCTGTAAAGCCCTTTTTTGGGCCTCCAAAGATTTCTACATTTTTGCAGGCCTAAAATGCATTTTAAGGCCTTTTTTGAGCTGCCAACATTTCCTGAACATTCGGGGGTGTAGGATGCATATTTCGTGACAAAAATATTTTTGGGAATTTCAGTGGTCTAGTATGCGGGTTAATGCCCCTTTCAGGCTGCAAATGATTTTGGGACAATCAGAGCTCTCTGACACAGTTATTGGGCCACCAACATTGTCTGGACTTTAGGGGGTCTAGGATGCCTGTAAAGCCCTTTTTTGGGCCTCCAAAGTTTTCTACATTTTTGCAGGCCTAAAATGCATTTTAAGGCCTTTTTTGAGCTGCCAACATTTCCTGAACATTCGGGGGTGCAGGATGCATATTTCGTGACAAAAATAATTTTGGGAATTTCCGTGGTCTAGGATTTGGTTTAATGCCCCTTTCAGGCTGCAAGTGTTTTTGGGACAATCAGAGGTCTCTGACACCATTTGTGGGCCACCAACATTTTCTGGACTTTAGGGGGTCTAGGATGCCTGTAAAGCCCTTTTTTGGGGCTCCAAAGTTTTCTACATTTTTGCAGGCCTAAAATGCATTTTAAGGCCTTTTTTGAGCTGCCAACATTTCCTGAACATTCGGGGGTGTAGGATGCATATTTCGTGACAAAAATATTTTTGGGAATTTCAGTGGTCTAGTATGCGGGTTAATGCCCCTTTCAGGCTGCAAATGTTTTTGGGACAATCAGAGCTCTCTGACACCATTTGTGGGCCACCAACATTTTCTGGACTTTAGGGGGTCTGGGATGCCTGTAAAGCCCTTTTTTGGGCCTCCAAAGTTTTCTACATTTTTGCAGGCCTAAAATGCATTTTAGGGACTTTTTTGGGCTGCCAACATTTTCTGAACTTTCAGGGGTGCAGGATGCATATTTCGTGACAAAAATATTTTTGGGAATTTCCGTGGTCTAGGATTTGGTTTAATGCCCCTTTCAGGCTGCAAGTGTTTTTGGGACAATCAGAGGTCTCTGACACCATTTGTGGGACACCAACATTTTCTTGACTTTAGGGGGTCTAGGATGCCTGTAAAGCCCTTTTTTGGGCCTCCAAAGATTTCTACATTTTTGCAGGCCTAAAATGCATTTTAAGGCCTTTTTTGAGCTGCCAACATTTCCTGAACATTCGGGGGTGTAGGATGCATATTTCGTGACAAAAATATTTTTGGGAATTTCAGTGGTCTAGTATGCGGGTTAATGCCCCTTTCAGGCTGCAAATGATTTTGGGACAATCAGAGCTCTCTGACACAGTTATTGGGCCACCAACATTGTCTGGACTTTAGGGGGTCTAGGATGCCTGTAAAGCCCTTTTTTGGGCCTCCAAAGTTTTCTACATTTTTGCAGGCCTAAAATGCATTTTAAGGCCTTTTTTGAGCTGCCAACATTTCCTGAACATTCGGGGGTGCAGGATGCATATTTCGTGACAAAAATAATTTTGGGAATTTCCGTGGTCTAGGATTTGGTTTAATGCCCCTTTCAGGCTGCAAGTGTTTTTGGGACAATCAGAGGTCTCTGACACCATTTGTGGGCCACCAACATTTTCTGGACTTTAGGGGGTCTAGGATGCCTGTAAAGCCCTTTTTTGGTGCTCCAAAGTTTTCTACATTTTTGCAGGCCTAAAATGCATTTTAAGGCCTTTTTTGAGCTGCCAACATTTCCTGAACATTCGGGGGTGTAGGATGCATATTTCGTGACAAAAATATTTTTGGGAATTTCAGTGGTCTAGTATGCGGGTTAATGCCCCTTTCAGGCTGCAAATGTTTTTGGGACAATCAGAGCTCTCTGACACCATTTGTGGGCCACCAACATTTTCTGGACTTTAGGGGGTCTAGGATGCCTGTAAATCCCTTTTTTGGGCCTCCAAAGTTTTCTACATTTTTGCAGGCCTAAAATGCATTTTAGGGACTTTTTTGGGCTGCCAACATTTTCTGAACTTTCAGGGGTGCAGGATGCATATTTCGTGACAAAAATATTTTTGGGAATTTCCGTGGTCTAGTATGCGGGTTAATGCCCCTTTCAGGCTGCAAATGTTTTTGGGACAATCAGAGCTCTCTGACACCATTTGTGGGACACCAACATTTTCTTGACTTTAGGGGGTCTAGGATGCCTGTAAAGCCCTTTTTTGGGCCTCCAAAGATTTCTACATTTTTGCAGGCCTAAAATGCATTTTAAGGACTTTTTTGAGCTGCCAACATTTCCTGAACATTCGGGGGTGTAGGATGCATATTTCGTGACAAAAATATTTTTGGGAATTTCAGTGGTCTAGTATGCGGGTTAATGCCCCTTTCAGGCTGCAAATGTTTTTGGGACAATCAGAGCTCTCTGACACCATTTGTGGGCCACCAACATTTTCTGGACTTTAGGGGGTCTAGGATGCCTGTAAAGCCCTTTTTTGGGCCTCCAAAGATTTCTACATTTTTGCAGGCCTAAAATGCATTTTAAGGACTTTTTTGAGCTGCCAACATTTCCTGAACATTCGGGGGTGTAGGATGCATATTTCGTGACAAAAATATTTTTGGGAATTTCAGTGGTCTAGTATGCGGGTTAATGCCCCTTTCAGGCTGCAAATGTTTTTGGGACAATCAGAGCTCTCTGACACCATTTGTGGGCCACCAACATTTTCTGGACTTTAGGGGGTCTAGGATGCCTGTAAAGCCCTTTTTTGGGCCTCCAAAGATTTCTACATTTTTGCAGGCCTAAAATGCATTTTAAGGCCTTTTTTGAGCTGCCAACATTTCCTGAACATTCGGGGGTGTAGGATGCATATTTCGTGACAAAAATATTTTTGGGAATTTCAGTGGTCTAGTATGCGGGTTAATGCCCCTTTCAGGCTGCAAATGTTTTTGGGACAATCAGAGCTCTCTGACAATATTTGTGGGCCACCAACATTTTCTGGACTTTAGGGGGTCTAGGATGCCTGAAAAGCCATTTTTTGGGCCTCCAAAGATTTCTACATTTTTGCAGGCCTAAAATGCATTTTAAGGCCTTTTTTGAGCTGCCAACATTTCCTGAACATTCGGGGGTGTAGGATGCATATTTCGTGACAAAAATATTTTTGGGAATTTCAGTGGTCTAGTATGCGGGTTAATGCCCCTTTCAGGCTGCAAATGATTTTGGGACAATCAGAGCTCTCTGACACAGTTATTGGGCCACCAACATTGTCTGGACTTTAGGGGGTCTAGGATGCCTGTAAAGCCCTTTTTTGGGCCTCCAAAGTTTTCTACATTTTTGCAGGCCTAAAATGCATTTTAAGGCCTTTTTTGAGCTGCCAACATTTCCTGAACATTCGGGGGTGCAGGATGCATATTTCGTGACAAAAATAATTTTGGGAATTTCCGTGGTCTAGGATTTGGTTTAATGCCCCTTTCAGGCTGCAAGTGTTTTTGGGACAATCAGAGGTCTCTGACACCATTTGTGGGCCACCAACATTTTCTGGACTTTAGGGGGTCTAGGATGCCTGTAAAGCCCTTTTTTGGGGCTCCAAAGTTTTCTACATTTTTGCAGGCCTAAAATGCATTTTAAGGCCTTTTTTGAGCTGCCAACATTTCCTGAACATTCGGGGGTGTAGGATGCATATTTCGTGACAAAAATATTTTTGGGAATTTCAGTGGTCTAGTATGCGGGTTAATGCCCCTTTCAGGCTGCAAATGTTTTTGGGACAATCAGAGCTCTCTGACACCATTTGTGGGCCACCAACATTTTCTGGACTTTAGGGGGTCTAGGATGCCTGTAAAGCCCTTTTTTGGGCCTCCAAAGTTTTCTACATTTTTGCAGGCCTAAAATGCATTTTAGGGACTTTTTTGGGCTGCCAACATTTTCTGAACTTTCAGGGGTACAGGATGCATATTTCGTGACAAAAATATTTTTGGGAATTTCCGTGGTCTAGGATTTGGTTTAATGCCCCTTTCAGGCTGCAAGTGTTTTTGGGACAATCAGAGGTCTCTGACACCATTTGTGGGACACCAACATTTTCTTGACTTTAGGGGGTCTAGGATGCCTGTAAAGCCCTTTTTTGGGCCTCCAAAGATTTCTACATTTTTGCAGGCCTAAAATGCATTTTAAGGACTTTTTTGAGCTGCCAACATTTCCTGAACATTCGGGGGTGTAGGATGCATATTTCGTGACAAAAATATTTTTGGGAATTTCAGTGGTCTAGTATGCGGGTTAATGCCCCTTTCAGGCTGCAAATGTTTTTGGGACAATCAGAGCTCTCTGACACCATTTGTGGGCCACCAACATTTTCTGGACTTTAGGGGGTCTAGGATGCCTGTAAAGCCCTTTTTTGGGCCTCCAAAGATTTCTACATTTTTGCAGGCCTAAAATGCATTTTAAGGACTTTTTTGAGCTGCCAACATTTCCTGAACATTCGGGGGTGTAGGATGCATATTTCGTGACAAAAATATTTTTGGGAATTTCAGTGGTCTAGTATGCGGGTTAATGCCCCTTTCAGGCTGCAAATGTTTTTGGGACAATCAGAGCTCTCTGACACCATTTGTGGGCCACCAACATTTTCTGGACTTTAGGGGGTCTAGGATGCCTGTAAAGCCCTTTTTTGGGCCTCCAAAGATTTCTACATGTTTGCAGGCCTAAAATGCATTTTAAGGCCTTTTTTGAGCTGCCAACATTTCCTGAACATTCGGGGGTGTAGGATGCATATTTCGTGACAAAAATATTTTTGGGAATTTCAGTGGTCTAGTATGCGGGTTAATGCCCCTTTCAGGCTGCAAATGATTTTGGGACAATCAGAGCTCTCTGACACAGTTATTGGGCCACCAACATTGTCTGGACTTTAGGGGGTCTAGGATGCCTGTAAAGCCCTTTTTTGGGCCTCCAAAGATTTCTACATTTTTGCAGGCCTAAAATGCATTTTAAGGCCTTTTTTGAGCTGCCAACATTTCCTGAACATTCGGGGGTGTAGGATGCATATTTCGTGACAAAAATATTTTTGGGAATTTCAGTGGTCTAGTATGCGGGTTAATGCCCCTTTCAGGCTGCAAATGATTTTGGGACAATCAGAGCTCTCTGACACAGTTATTGGGCCACCAACATTGTCTGGACTTTAGGGGGTCTTGGATGCCTGTAAAGCCCTTTTTTGGGCCTCCAAAGTTTTCTACATTTTTGCAGGCCTAAAATGCATTTTAAGGCCTTTTTTGAGCTGCCAACATTTCCTGAACATTCGGGGGTGCAGGATGCATATTTCGTGACAAAAATAATTTTGGGAATTTCCGTGGTCTAGGATTTGGTTTAATGCCCCTTTCAGGCTGCAAGTGTTTTTGGGACAATCAGAGGTCTCTGACACCATTTGTGGGCCACCAACATTTTCTGGACTTTAGGGGGTCTAGGATGCCTGTAAAGCCCTTTTTTGGGGCTCCAAAGTTTTCTACATTTTTGCAGGCCTAAAATGCATTTTAAGGCCTTTTTTGAGCTGCCAACATTTCCTGAACATTCGGGGGTGTAGGATGCATATTTCGTGACAAAAATATTTTTGGGAATTTCAGTGGTCTAGTATGCGGGTTAATGCCCCTTTCAGGCTGCAAATGTTTTTGGGACAATCAGAGCTCTCTGACACCATTTGTGGGCCACCAACATTTTCTGGACTTTAGGGGGTCTAGGATGCCTGTAAAGCCCTTTTTTGGGCCTCCAAAGTTTTCTACATTTTTGCAGGCCTAAAATGCATTTTAGGGACTTTTTTGGGCTGCCAACATTTTCTGAACTTTCAGGGGTGCAGGATGCATATTTCGTGACAAAAATATTTTTGGGAATTTCCGTGGTCTAGGATTTGGTTTAATGCCCCTTTCAGGCTGCAAGTGTTTTTGGGACAATCAGAGGTCTCTGACACCATTTGTGGGACACCAACATTTTCTTGACTTTAGGGGGTCTAGGATGCCTGTAAAGCCCTTTTTTGGGCCTCCAAAGATTTCTACATTTTTGCAGGCCTAAAATGCATTTTAAGGACTTTTTTGAGCTGCCAACATTTCCTGAACATTCGGGGGTGTAGGATGCATATTTCGTGACAAAAATATTTTTGGGAATTTCAGTGGTCTAGTATGCGGGTTAATGCCCCTTTCAGGCTGCAAATGTTTTTGGGACAATCAGAGCTCTCTGACACCATTTGTGGGCCACCAACATTTTCTGGACTTTAGGGGGTCTAGGATGCCTGTAAAGCCCTTTTTTGGGCCTCCAAAGATTTCTACATTTTTGCAGGCCTAAAATGCATTTTAAGGACTTTTTTGAGCTGCCAACATTTCCTGAACATTCGGGGGTGTAGGATGCATATTTCGTGACAAAAATATTTTTGGGAATTTCAGTGGTCTAGTATGCGGGTTAATGCCCCTTTCAGGCTGCAAATGTTTTTGGGACAATCAGAGCTCTCTGACACCATTTGTGGGCCACCAACATTTTCTGGACTTTAGGGGGTCTAGGATGCCTGTAAAGCCCTTTTTTGGGCCTCCAAAGATTTCTACATTTTTGCAGGCCTAAAATGCATTTTAAGGCCTTTTTTGAGCTGCCAACATTTCCTGAACATTCGGGGGTGTAGGATGCATATTTCGTGACAAAAATATTTTTGGGAATTTCAGTGGTCTAGTATGCGGGTTAATGCCCCTTTCAGGCTGCAAATGTTTTTGGGACAATCAGAGCTCTCTGACAATATTTGTGGGCCACCAACATTTTCTGGACTTTAGGGGGTCTAGGATGCCTGTAAAGCCATTTTTTGGGCCTCCAAAGATTTCTACATTTTTGCAGGCCTAAAATGCATTTTAAGGCCTTTTTTGAGCTGCCAACATTTCCTGAACATTCGGGGGTGTAGGATGCATATTTCGTGACAAAAATATTTTTGGGAATTTCAGTGGTCTAGTATGCGGGTTAATGCCCCTTTCAGGCTGCAAATGTTTTTGGGACAATCAGAGCTCTCTGACACCATTTGTGGGCCACCAACATTTTCTGGACTTTAGGGGGTCTAGGATGCCTGTAAAGCCCTTTTTTGGGCCTCCAAAGATTTCTACATTTTTGCAGGCCTAAAATGCATTTTAAGGCCTTTTTTGAGCTGCCAACATTTCCTGAACATTCGGGGGTGTAGGATGCATATTTCGTGACAAAAATATTTTTGGGAATTTCAGTGGTCTAGTATGCGGGTTAATGCCCCTTTCAGGCTGCAAATGATTTTGGGACAATCAGAGCTCTCTGACACAGTTATTGGGCCACCAACATTGTCTGGACTTTAGGGGGTCTAGAATGCCTGTAAAGCCCTTTTTTGGGCCTCCAAAGTTTTCTACATTTTTGCAGGCCTAAAATGCATTTTAAGGCCTTTTTTGAGCTGCCAACATTTCCTGAACATTCGGGGGTGCAGGATGCATATTTCGTGACAAAAATAATTTTGGGAATTTCCGTGGTCTAGGATTTGGTTTAATGCCCCTTTCAGGCTGCAAGTGTTTTTGGGACAATCAGAGGTCTCTGACACCATTTGTGGGCCACCAACATTTTCTGGACTTTAGGGGGTCTAGGATGCCTGTAAAGCCCTTTTTTGGGCCTCCAAAGTTTTCTACATTTTTGCAGGCCTAAAATGCATTTTAAGGCCTTTTTTGAGCTACCAACATTTCCTGAACATTCGGGGTGTAGGATGCATATTTCGTGACAAAAATATTTTTGGGAATTTCAGTGGTCTAGGATTTGGTTTAATGCCCCTTTCAGGCTGCAAGTGTTTTTGGGACAATCAGAGGTCTCTGACACCATTTGTGGGACACCAACATTTTCTGGACTTTAGGGGGTCTAGGATGCCTGTAAAGCCCTTTTTTGGGGCTCCAAAGTTTTCTACATTTTTGCAGGCCTAAAATGCATTTTAAGGCCTTTTTTGAGCTGCCAACATTTCCTGAACATTCGGGGGTGTAGGATGCATATTTCGTGACAAAAATATTTTTGGGAATTTCAGTGGTCTAGTATGCGGGTTAATGCCCCTTTCAGGCTGCAAATGTTTTTGGGACAATCAGAGCTCTCTGACACCATTTGTGGGCCACCAACATTTTCTGGACTTTAGGGGGTCTAGGATGCCTGTAAAGCCCTTTTTTGGGCCTCCAAAGATTTCTACATTTTTGCAGGCCTAAAATGCATTTTAAGGCCTTTTTTGAGCTGTCAACATTTCCTGAACATTCGGGGGTGTAGGATGCATATTTCGTGACAAAAATATTTTTGGGAATTTCAGTGGTCTAGTATGCGGGTTAATGCCCCTTTCAGGCTGCAAATGTTTTTGGGACAATCAGAGCTCTCTGACACCATTTGTGGGCCACCAACATTTTCTGGACTTTAGGGGGTCTAGGATGCCTGTAAAGCCATTTTTTGGGCCTCCAAAGATTTCTACATTTTTGCAGGCCTAAAATGCATTTTAAGGCCTTTTTTGAGCTGCCAACATTTCCTGAACATTCGGGGGTGTAGGATGCATATTTCGTGACAAAAATATTTTTGGGAATTTCAGTGGTCTAGTATGCGGGTTAATGCCCCTTTCAGGCTGCAAATGTTTTTGGGACGATCAGAGCTCTCTGACACCATTTGTGGGCCACCAACATTTTCTGGACTTTAGGGGGTCTAGGATGCCTGTAAAGCCCTTTTTTGGGCCTCCAAAGTTTTCTACATTTTTGCAGGCCTAAAATGCATTTTAAGGCCTTTTTTGAGCTGCCAACATTTCCTGAACATTCGGGGGTGTAGGATGCATATTTCGTGACAAAAATATTTTTGGGAATTTCAGTTGTCTAGTATGCGGGTTAATGCCCCTTTCAGGCTGCAAATGATTTTGGGACAATCAGAGCTCTCTGACACAGTTATTGGGCCACCAACATTGTCTGGACTTTAGGGGGTCTAGGATGCCTGTAAAGCCCTTTTTTGGGCCTCCAAAGTTTTCTACATTTTTGCAGGCCTAAAATGCATTTTAAGGCCTTTTTTGAGCTGCCAACATTTCCTGAACATTCGGGGGTGCAGGATGCATATTTCGTGACAAAAATAATTTTGGGAATTTCCGTGGTCTAGGATTTGGTTTAATGCCCCTTTCAGGCTGCAAGTGTTTTTGGGACAATCAGAGGTCTCTGACACCATTTGTGGGCCACCAACATTTTCTGGACTTTAGGGGGTCTAGGATGCCTGTAAAGCCCTTTTTTGGGGCTCCAAAGTTTTCTACATTTTTGCAGGCCTAAAATGCATTTTAAGGCCTTTTTTGAGCTGCCAACATTTCCTGAACATTCGGGGGTGTAGGATGCATATTTCGTGACAAAAATATTTTTGGGAATTTCAGTGGTCTAGTATGCGGGTTAATGCCCCTTTCAGGCTGCAAATGTTTTTGGGACAATCAGAGCTCTCTGACACCATTTGTGGGCCACCAACATTTTCTGGACTTTAGGGGGTCTAGGATGCCTGTAAAGCCCTTTTTTGGGCCTCCAAAGTTTTCTACATTTTTGCAGGCCTAAAATGCATTTTAGGGACTTTTTTGGGCTGCCAACATTTTCTGAACTTTCAGGGGTGCAGGATGCATATTTCGTGACAAAAATATTTTTGGGAATTTCCGTGGTCTAGGATTTGGTTTAATGCCCCTTTCAGGCTGCAAGTGTTTTTGGGACAATCAGAGGTCTCTGACACCATTTGTGGGACACCAACATTTTCTTGACTTTAGGGGGTCTAGGATGCCTGTAAAGCCCTTTTTTGGGCCTCCAAAGATTTCTACATTTTTGCAGGCCTAAAATGCATTTTAAGGACTTTTTTGAGCTGCCAACATTTCCTGAACATTCGGGGGTGTAGGATGCATATTTCGTGACAAAAATATTTTTGGGAATTTCAGTGGTCTAGTATGCGGGTTAATGCCCCTTTCAGGCTGCAAATGTTTTTGGGACAATCAGAGCTCTCTGACACCATTTGTGGGCCACCAACATTTTCTGGACTTTAGGGGGTCTAGGATGCCTGTAAAGCCCTTTTTTGGGCCTCCAAAGATTTCTACATTTTTGCAGGCCTAAAATGCATTTTAAGGACTTTTTTGAGCTGCCAACATTTCCTGAACATTCGGGGGTGTAGGATGCATATTTCGTGACAAAAATATTTTTGGGAATTTCAGTGGTCTAGTATGCGGGTTAATGCCCCTTTCAGGCTGCAAATGTTTTTGGGACAATCAGAGCTCTCTGACACCATTTGTGGGCCACCAACATTTTCTGGACTTTAGGGGGTCTAGGATGCCTGTAAAGCCCTTTTTTGGGCCTCCAAAGTTTTCTACATTTTTGCAGGCCTAAAATGCATTTTAAGGCCTTTTTTGAGCTGCCAACATTTCCTGAACATTCGGGGGTGTAGGATGCATATTTCGTGACAAAAATATTTTTGGGAATTTCAGTTGTCTAGTATGCGGGTTAATGCCCCTTTCAGGCTGCAAATGATTTTGGGACAATCAGAGCTCTCTGACACAGTTATTGGGCCACCAACATTGTCTGGACTTTAGGGGGTCTAGGATGCCTGTAAAGCCCTTTTTTGGGCCTCCAAAGTTTTCTACATTTTTGCAGGCCTAAAATGCATTTTAAGGCCTTTTTTGAGCTGCCAACATTTCCTGAACATTCGGGGGTGCAGGATGCATATTTCGTGACAAAAATAATTTTGGGAATTTCCGTGGTCTAGGATTTGGTTTAATGCCCCTTTCAGGCTGCAAGTGTTTTTGGGACAATCAGAGGTCTCTGACACCATTTGTGGGCCACCAACATTTTCTGGACTTTAGGGGGTCTAGGATGCCTGTAAAGCCCTTTTTTGGGGCTCCAAAGTTTTCTACATTTTTGCAGGCCTAAAATGCATTTTAAGGCCTTTTTTGAGCTGCCAACATTTCCTGAACATTCGGGGGTGTAGGATGCATATTTCGTGACAAAAATATTTTTGGGAATTTCAGTGGTCTAGTATGCGGGTTAATGCCCCTTTCAGGCTGCAAATGTTTTTGGGACAATCAGAGCTCTCTGACACCATTTGTGGGCCACCAACATTTTCTGGACTTTAGGGGGTCTAGGATGCCTGTAAAGCCCTTTTTTGGGCCTCCAAAGTTTTCTACATTTTTGCAGGCCTAAAATGCATTTTAGGGACTTTTTTGGGCTGCCAACATTTTCTGAACTTTCAGGGGTGCAGGATGCATATTTCGTGACAAAAATATTTTTGGGAATTTCCGTGGTCTAGGATTTGGTTTAATGCCCCTTTCAGGCTGCAAGTGTTTTTGGGACAATCAGAGGTCTCTGACACCATTTGTGGGACACCAACATTTTCTTGACTTTAGGGGGTCTAGGATGCCTGTAAAGCCCTTTTTTGGGCCTCCAAAGATTTCTACATTTTTGCAGGCCTAAAATGCATTTTAAGGACTTTTTTGAGCTGCCAACATTTCCTGAACATTCGGGGGTGTAGGATGCATATTTCGTGACAAAAATATTTTTGGGAATTTCAGTGGTCTAGTATGCGGGTTAATGCCCCTTTCAGGCTGCAAATGTTTTTGGGACAATCAGAGCTCTCTGACACCATTTGTGGGCCACCAACATTTTCTGGACTTTAGGGGGTCTAGGATGCCTGTAAAGCCCTTTTTTGGGCCTCCAAAGATTTCTACATTTTTGCAGGCCTAAAATGCATTTTAAGGACTTTTTTGAGCTGCCAACATTTCCTGAACATTCGGGGGTGTAGGATGCATATTTCGTGACAAAAATATTTTTGGGAATTTCAGTGGTCTAGTATGCGGGTTAATGCCCCTTTCAGGCTGCAAATGTTTTTGGGACAATCAGAGCTCTCTGACACCATTTGTGGGCCACCAACATTTTCTGGACTTTAGGGGGTCTAGGATGCCTGTAAAGCCCTTTTTTGGGCCTCCAAAGATTTCTACATTTTTGCAGGCCTAAAATGCATTTTAAGGCCTTTTTTGAGCTGCCAACATTTCCTGAACATTCGGGGGTGTAGGATGCATATTTCGTGACAAAAATATTTTTGGGAATTTCAGTGGTCTAGTATGCGGGTTAATGCCCCTTTCAGGCTGCAAATGATTTTGGGACAATCAGAGCTCTCTGACACAGTTATTGGGCCACCAACATTGTCTGGACTTTAGGGGGTCTAGGATGCCTGTAAAGCCCTTTTTTGGGCCTCCAAAGTTTTCTACATTTTTGCAGGCCTAAAATGCATTTTAAGGCCTTTTTTGAGCTGCCAACATTTCCTGAACATTCGGGGGTGCAGGATGCATATTTCGTGACAAAAATAATTTTGGGAATTTCCGTGGTCTAGGATTTGGTTTAATGCCCCTTTCAGGCTGCAAGTGTTTTTGGGACAATCAGAGGTCTCTGACACCATTTGTGGGCCACCAACATTTTCTGGACTTTAGGGGGTCTAGGATGCCTGTAAAGCCCTTTTTTGGGGCTCCAAAGTTTTCTACATTTTTGCAGGCCTAAAATGCATTTTAAGGCCTTTTTGAGCTGCCAACATTTCCTGAACATTCGGGGGTGTAGGATGCATATTTCGTGACAAAAATATTTTTGGGAATTTCAGTGGTCTAGTATGCGGGTTAATGCCCCTTTCAGGCTGCAAATGTTTTTGGGACAATCAGAGCTCTCTGACACCATTTGTGGGCCACCAACATTTTCTGGACTTTAGGGGGTCTGGGATGCCTGTAAAGCCCTTTTTTGGGCCTCCAAAGTTTTCTACATTTTTGCAGGCCTAAAATGCATTTTAGGGACTTTTTTGGGCTACCAACATTTTCTGAACTTTCAGGGGTGCAGGATGCATATTTCGTGACAAAAATATTTTTGGGAATTTCCGTGGTCTAGGATTTGGTTTAATGCCCCTTTCAGGCTGCAAGTGTTTTTGGGACAATCAGAGGTCTCTGACACCATTTGTGGGACACCAAAATTTTCTTGACTTTAGGGGGTCTAGGATGCCTGTAAAGCCCTTTTTTGGGCCTCCAAAGATTTCTACATTTTTGCAGGCCTAAAATGCATTTTAAGGACTTTTTTGAGCTGCCAACATTTCCTGAACATTCGGGGGTGTAGTATGCATATTTCGTGACAAAAATATTTTTGGGAATTTCAGTGGTCTAGTATGCGAGTTAATGCCCCTTTCAGGCTGCAAATGTTTTTGGGACAATCAGAGCTCTCTGACACCATTTGTGGGCCACCAACATTTTCTGGACTTTAGGGGGTCTAGGATGCCTGTAAAGCCCTTTTTTGGGCCTCCAAAGATTTCTACATTTTTGCAGGCCTAAAATGCATTTTAAGGACTTTTTTGAGCTGCCAACATTTCCTGAACATTCGGGGGTGTAGGATGCATATTTCGTGACAAAAATATTTTTGGGAATTTCAGTGGTCTAGTATGCGGGTTAATGCCCCTTTCAGGCTGCAAATGTTTTTGGGACAATCAGAGCTCTCTGACACCATTTGTGGGCCACCAACATTTTCTGGACTTTAGGGGGTCTAGGATGCCTGTAAAGCCCTTTTTTGGGCCTCCAAAGATTTCTACATTTTTGCAGGCCTAAAATGCATTTTAAGGCCTTTTTTGAGCTGCCAACATTTCCTGAACATTCGGGGGTGTAGGATGCATATTTCGTGACAAAAATATTTTTGGGAATTTCAGTGGTCTAGTATGCGGGTTAATGCCCCTTTCAGGCTGCAAATGTTTTTGGGACAATCAGAGCTCTCTGACAATATTTGTGGGCCACCAACATTTTCTGGACTTTAGGGGGTCTAGGATGCCTGTAAAGCCATTTTTTGGGCCTCCAAAGATTTCTACATTTTTGCAGGCCTAAAATGCATTTTAAGGCCTTTTTTGAGCTGCCAACATTTCCTGAACATTCGGGGGTGTAGGATGCATATTTCGTGACAAAAATATTTTTGGGAATTTCAGTGGTCTAGTATGCGGGTTAATGCCCCTTTCAGGCTGCAAATGTTTTTGGGACAATCAGAGCTCTCTGACACCATTTGTGGGCCACCAACATTTTCTGGACTTTAGGGGGTCTAGGATGCCTGTAAAGCCCTTTTTTGGGCCTCCAAAGTTTTCAACATTTTTGCAGGCCTAAAATGCATTTTAAGGACTTTTTTGGGCTGCCAACATTTTCTGAACTTTCAGGGGTGTAGGATGCATATTTCGTGACAAAAATATTTTTGGGAATTTCCGTGGTCTAGGATTTGGTTTAATGCCCCTTTCAGGCTGCAAGTGTTTTTGGGACAATCAGAGGTCTCTGACACCATTTGTGGGACACCAACATTTTCTGGACTTTAGGGGGTCTAGGATGCCTGTAAAGCCCTTTTTTGGGCCTCCAAAGTTTTCTACATTTTTGCAGGCCTAAAATGCATTTTAAGACCTTTTTTGAGCTACCAACATTTCCTGAACATTCGGGGTGTAGGATGCATATTTCGTGACAAAAATATTTTTGGGAATTTCAGTGGTCTAGTATGCGGGTTAATGCCCCTTTCAGGCTGCAAATGTTTTTGGGACAATCAGAGCTCTCTGACACCATTTGTGGGCCACCAACATTTTCTGGACTTTAGGGGGTCTAGGATGCCTGTAAAGCCCTTTTTTGGGCCTCCAAAGATTTCTACATTTTTGCAGGCCTAAAATGCATTTTAAGGCCTTTTTTGAGCTGCCAACATTTCCTGAACATTCGGGGGTGTAGGATGCATATTTCGTGACAAAAATATTTTTGGGAATTTCAGTGGTCTAGTATGCGGGTTAATGCCCCTTTCAGGCTGCAAATGTTTTTGGGACAATCAGAGCTCTCTGACACCATTTGTGGGCCACCAACATTTTCTGGACTTTAGGGGGTCTAGGATGCCTGTAAAGCCCTTTTTTGGGCCTCCAAAGTTTTCTACATTTTTGCAGGCCTAAAATGCATTTTAGGGACTTTTTTGGGCTGCCAACATTTTCTGAACTTTCAGGGGTGCAGGATGCATATTTCGTGACAAAAATATTTTTGGGAATTTCCGTGGTCTAGGATTTGGTTTAATGCCCCTTTCAGGCTGCAAGTGTTTTTGGGACAATCAGAGGTCTCTGACACCATTTGTGGGACACCAACATTTTCTTGACTTTAGGGGGTCTAGGATGCCTGTAAAGCCCTTTTTTGGGCCTCCAAAGATTTCTACATTTTTGCAGGCCTAAAATGCATTTTAAGGACTTTTTTGAGCTGCCAACATTTCCTGAACATTCGGGGGTGTAGGATGCATATTTCGTGACAAAAATATTTTTGGGAATTTCAGTGGTCTAGTATGCGGGTTAATGCCCCTTTCAGGCTGCAAATGTTTTTGGGACAATCAGAGCTCTCTGACACCATTTGTGGGCCACCAACATTTTCTGGACTTTAGGGGGTCTAGGATGCCTGTAAAGCCCTTTTTTGGGCCTCCAAAGATTTCTACATTTTTGCAGGCCTAAAATGCATTTTAAGGACTTTTTTGAGCTGCCAACATTTCCTGAACATTCGGGGGTGTAGGATGCATATTTCGTGACAAAAATATTTTTGGGAATTTCAGTGGTCTAGTATGCGGGTTAATGCCCCTTTCAGGCTGCAAATGTTTTTGGGACAATCAGAGCTCTCTGACACCATTTGTGGGCCACCAACATTTTCTGGACTTTAGGGGGTCTAGGATGCCTGTAAAGCCCTTTTTTGGGCCTCCAAAGATTTCTACATTTTTGCAGGCCTAAAATGCATTTTAAGGCCTTTTTTGAGCTGCCAACATTTCCTGAACATTCGGGGGTGTAGGATGCATATTTCGTGACAAAAATATTTTTGGGAATTTCAGTGGTCTAGTATGCGGGTTAATGCCCCTTTCAGGCTGCAAATGTTTTTGGGACAATCAGAGCTCTCTGACAATATTTGTGGGCCACCAACATTTTCTGGACTTTAGGGGGTCTAGGATGCCTGTAAAGCCCTTTTTTGGGCCTCCAAAGATTTCTACATTTTTGCAGGCCTAAAATGCATTTTAAGGCCTTTTTTGAGCTGCCAACATTTCCTGAACATTCGGGGGTGTAGGATGCATATTTCGTGACAAAAATATTTTTGGGAATTTCAGTGGTCTAGTATGCGGGTTAATGCCCCTTTCAGGCTGCAAATGTTTTTGGGACAATCAGAGCTCTCTGACACCATTTGTCGGCCACCAACATTTTCTGGACTTTAGGGGGTCTAGGATGCCTGTAAAGCCCTTTTTTGGGCCTCCAAAGATTTCTACATTTTTGCAGGCCTAAAATGCATTTTAAGGCCTTTTTTGAGCTGCCAACATTTCCTGAACATTCGGGGGTGTAGGATGCATATTTCGTGACAAAAATATTTTTGGGAATTTCAGTGGTCTAGTATGCGGGTTAATGCCCCTTTCAGGCTGCAAATGATTTTGGGACAATCAGAGCTCTCTGACACAGTTATTGGGCCACCAACATTGTCTGGACTTTAGGGGGTCTAGAATGCCTGTAAAGCCCTTTTTTGGGCCTCCAAAGTTTTCTACATTTTTGCAGGCCTAAAATGCATTTTAAGGCCTTTTTTGAGCTGCCAACATTTCCTGAACATTCGGGGGTGCAGGATGCATATTTCGTGACAAAAATAATTTTGGGAATTTCCGTGGTCTAGGATTTGGTTTAATGCCCCTTTCAGGCTGCAAGTGTTTTTGGGACAATCAGAGGTCTCTGACACCATTTGTGGGCCACCAACATTTTCTGGACTTTAGGGGGTCTAGGATGCCTGTAAAGCCCTTTTTTGGGCCTCCAAAGTTTTCTACATTTTTGCAGGCCTAAAATGCATTTTAAGGCCTTTTTTGAGCTACCAACATTTCCTGAACATTCGGGGTGTAGGATGCATATTTCGTGACAAAAATATTTTTGGGAATTTCAGTGGTCTAGTATGCGGGGTAATGCCCCTTTCAGGCTGCAAATGTTTTTGGGACAATCAGAGCTCTCTGACACCATTTGTGGGCCACCAACATTTTCTGGACTTTAGGGGGTCTAGGATGCCTGTAAAGCCCTTTTTTGGGCCTCCAAAGTTTTCTACATTTTTGCAGGCCTAAAATGCATTTTAAGGCCTTTTTTGGGCTGCCAACATTTTCTGAACCTTCAGGGGTGTAGGATGCATATTTCGTGACAAAAATATTTTTGGGAATTTCCGTGGTCTAGGATTTGGTTTAATGCCCCTTTCAGGCTGCAAGTGTTTTTGGGACAATCAGAGGTCTCTGACACCATTTGTGGGACACCAACATTTTCTGGACTTTAGGGGGTCTAGGATGCCTTTAAAGCCCTTTTTTGGGGCTCCAAAGTTTTCTACATTTTTGCAGGCCTAAAATGCATTTTAAGGCCTTTTTTGAGCTGCCAACATTTCCTGAACATTCGGGGGTGTAGGATGCATATTTCGTGACAAAAATATTTTTGGGAATTTCAGTGGTCTAGTATGCGGGTTAATGCCCCTTTCAGGCTGCAAATGTTTTTGGGACAATCAGAGCTCTCTGACACCATTTGTCGGCCACCAACATTTTCTGGACTTTAGGGGGTCTAGGATGCCTGTAAAGCCCTTTTTTGGGCCTCCAAAGTTTTCTACATTTTTGCAGGCCTAAAATGCATTTTAAGGACTTTTTTGGGCTGCCAACATTTTCTGAACTTTCAGGGGTGCAGGATGCATATTTCGTGACAAAAATATTTTTGGGAATTTCCGTGGTCTAGGATTTGGTTTAATGCCCCTTTCAGGCTGCAAGTGTTTTTGGGACAATCAGAGGTCTCTGACACCATTTGTGGGACACCAACATTTTCTTGACTTTAGGGGGTCTAGGATGCCTGTAAAGCCCTTTTTTGGGCCTCCAAAGATTTCTACATTTTTGCAGGCCTAAAATGCATTTTAAGGACTTTTTTGAGCTGCCAACATTTCCTGAACATTCGGGGGTGTAGGATGCATATTTCGTGACAAAAATATTTTTGGGAATTTCAGTGGTCTAGTATGCGGGTTAATGCCCCTTTCAGGCTGCAAATGTTTTTGGGACAATCGGAGCTCTCTGACACCATTTGTGGGCCACCAACATTTTCTGGACTTTAGGGGGTCTAGGATGCCTGTAAAGCCCTTTTTTGGGCCTCCAAAGATTTCTACATTTTTGCAGGCCTAAAATGCATTTTAAGGCCTTTTTTGAGCTGCCAACATTTCCTGAACATTCGGGGGTGTAGGATGCATATTTCGTGACAAAAATATTTTTGGGAATTTCAGTGGTCTAGTATGCGGGTTAATGCCCCTTTCAGGCTGCAAATGTTTTTGGGACAATCAGAGCTCTCTGACACCATTTGTGGGCCACCAACATTTTCTGGACTTTAGGGGGTCTAGGATGCCTGTAAAGCCATTTTTTGGGCCTCCAAAGATTTCTACATTTTTGCAGGCCTAAAATGCATTTTAAGGCCTTTTTTGAGCTGCCAACATTTCCTGAACATTCGGGGGTGTAGGATGCATATTTCGTGACAAAAATATTTTTGGGAATTTCAGTGGTCTAGTATGCGGGTTAATGCCCCTTTCAGGCTGCAAATGTTTTTGGGACAATCAGAGCTCTCTGACACCATTTGTGGGCCACCAACATTTTCTGGACTTTAGGGGGTCTAGGATGCCTGTAAAGCCCTTTTTTGGGCCTCCAAAGATTTCTACATTTTTGCAGGCCTAAAATGCATTTTAAGGCCTTTTTTGAGCTGCCAACATTTCCTGAACATTCGGGGGTGTAGGATGCATATTTCGTGACAAAAATATTTTTGGGAATTTCAGTGGTCTAGTATGCGGGTTAATGCCCCTTTCAGGCTGCAAATGATTTTGGGACAATCAGAGCTCTCTGACACAGTTATTGGGCCACCAACATTGTCTGGACTTTAGGGGGTCTAGGATGCCTGTAAAGCCCTTTTTTGGGCCTCCAAAGTTTTCTACATTTTTGCAGGACTAAAATGCATTTTAAGGCCTTTTTTGAGCTGCCAACATTTCCTGAACATTCGGGGGTGCAGGATGCATATTTCGTGACAAAAATAATTTTGGGAATTTCCGTGGTCTAGGATTTGGTTTAATGCCCCTTTCAGGCTGCAAGTGTTTTTGGGACAATCAGAGGTCTCTGACACCATTTGTGGGCCACCAACATTTTCTGGACTTTAGGGGGTCTAGGATGCCTGTAAAGCCCTTTTTTGGGGCTCCAAAGTTTTCTACATTTTTGCAGGCCTAAAATGCATTTTAAGGCCTTTTTTGAGCTGCCAACATTTCCTGAACATTCGGGGGTGTAGGATGCATATTTCGTGACAAAAATATTTTTGGGAATTTCAGTGGTCTAGTATGCGGGTTAATGCCCCTTTCAGGCTGCAAATGTTTTTGGGACAATCAGAGCTCTCTGACACCATTTGTGGGCCACCAACATTTTCTGGACTTTAGGGGGTCTAGGATGCCTGTAAAGCCCTTTTTTGGGCCTCCAAAGTTTTCTACATTTTTGCAGGCCTAAAATGCATTTTAGGGACTTTTTTGGGCTGCCAACATTTTCTGAACTTTCAGGGGTGCAGGATGCATATTTCGTGACAAAAATATTTTTGGGAATTTCCGTGGTCTAGGATTTGGTTTAATGCCCCTTTCAGGCTGCAAGTGTTTTTGGGACAATCAGAGGTCTCTGACACCATTTGTGGGGCACCAACATTTTCTTGACTTTAGGGGGTCTAGGATGCCTGTAAAGCCCTTTTTTGGGCCTCCAAAGATTTCTACATTTTTGCAGGCCTAAAATGCATTTTAAGGACTTTTTTGAGCTGCCAACATTTCCTGAACATTCGGGGGTGTAGGATGCATATTTCGTGACAAAAATATTTTTGGGAATTTCAGTGGTCTAGTATGCGGGTTAATGCCCCTTTCAGGCTGCAAATGTTTTTGGGACAATCAGAGCTCTCTGACACCATTTGTGGGCCACCAACATTTTCTGGACTTTAGGGGGTCTAGGATGCCTGTAAAGCCCTTTTTTGGGCCTCCAAAGATTTCTACATTTTTGCAGGCCTAAAATGCATTTTAAGGCCTTTTTTGAGCTGCCAACATTTCCTGAACATTCGGGGGTGTAGGATGCATATTTCGTGACAAAAATATTTTTGGGAATTTCAGTGGTCTAGTATGCGGGTTAATGCCCCTTTCAGGCTGCAAATGTTTTTGGGACAATCAGAGCTCTCTGACAATATTTGTGGCCCACCAACATTTTCTGGACTTTAGGGGGTCTAGGATGCCTGTAAAGCCATTTTTTGGGCCTCCAAAGATTTCTACATTTTTGCAGGCCTAAAATGCATTTTAAGGCCTTTTTTGAGCTGCCAACATTTCCTGAACATTCGGGGGTGTAGGATGCATATTTCGTGACAAAAATATTTTTGGGAATTTCAGTGGTCTAGTATGCGGGTTAATGCCCCTTTCAGGCTGCAAATGTTTTTGGGACAATCAGAGCTCTCTGACACCATTTGTGGGCCACCAACATTTTCTGGACTTTAGGGGGTCTAGGATGCCTGTAAAGCCCTTTTTTGGGCCTCCAAAGATTTCTACATTTTTGCAGGCCTAAAATGCATTTTAAGGCCTTTTTTGAGCTGCCAACATTTCCTGAACATTCGGGGGTGTAGGATGCATATTTCGTGACAAAAATATTTTTGGGAATTTCAGTGGTCTAGTATGCGGGTTAATGCCCCTTTCAGGCTGCAAATGATTTTGGGACAATCAGAGCTCTCTGACACAGTTATTGGGCCACCAACATTGTCTGGACTTTAGGGGGTCTAGGATGCCTGTAAAGCCCTTTTTTGGGCCTCCAAAGATTTCTACATTTTTGCAGGCCTAAAATGCATTTTAAGGCCTTTTTTGAGCTGCCAACATTTCCTGAACATTCGGGGGTGTAGGATGCATATTTCGTGACAAAAATATTTTTGGGAATTTCAGTGGTCTAGTATGCGGGTTAATGCCCCTTTCAGGCTGCAAATGATTTTGGGACAATCAGAGCTCTCTGACACAGTTATTGGGCCACCAACATTGTCTGGACTTTAGGGGGTCTAGGATGCCTGTAAAGCCCTTTTTTGGGCCTCCAAAGTTTTCTACATTTTTGCAGGCCTAAAATGCATTTTAAGGCCTTTTTTGAGCTGCCAACATTTCCTGAACATTCGGGGGTGCAGGATGCATATTTCGTGACAAAAATAATTTTGGGAATTTCCGTGGTCTAGGATTTGGTTTAATGCCCCTTTCAGGCTGCAAGTGTTTTTGGGACAATCAGAGGTCTCTGACACCATTTGTGGGCCACCAACATTTTCTGGACTTTAGGGGTTCTAGGATGCCTGTAAAGCCCTTTTTTGGGGCTCCAAAGTTTTCTACATTTTTGCAGGCCTAAAATGCATTTTAAGGCCTTTTTTGAGCTGCCAACATTTCCTGAACATTCGGGGGTGTAGGATGCATATTTCGTGACAAAAATATTTTTGGGAATTTCAGTGGTCTAGTATGCGGGTTAATGCCCCTTTCAGGCTGCAAATGTTTTTGGGACAATCAGAGCTCTCTGACACCATTTGTGGGCCACCAACATTTTCTGGACTTTAGGGGGTCTAGGATGCCTGTAAAGCCCTTTTTTGGGCCTCCAAAGTTTTCTACATTTTTGCAGGCCTAAAATGCATTTTAGGGACTTTTTTGGGCTGCCAACATTTTCTGAACTTTCAGGGGTGCAGGATGCATATTTCGTGACAAAAATATTTTTGGGAATTTCCGTGGTCTAGGATTTGGTTTAATGCCCCTTTCAGGCTGCAAGTGTTTTTGGGACAATCAGAGGTCTCTGACACCATTTGTGGGACACCAACATTTTCTTGACTTTAGGGGGTCTAGGATGCCTGTAAAGCCCTTTTTTGGGCCTCCAAAGATTTCTACATTTTTGCAGGCCTAAAATGCATTTTAAGGACTTTTTTGAGCTGCCAACATTTCCTGAACATTCGGGGGTGTAGGATGCATATTTCGTGACAAAAATATTTTTGGGAATTTCAGTGGTCTAGTATGCGGGTTAATGCCCCTTTCAGGCTGCAAATGTTTTTGGGACAATCAGAGCTCTCTGACACCATTTGTGGGCCACCAACATTTTCTGGACTTTAGGGGGTCTAGGATGCCTGTAAAGCCCTTTTTTGGGCCTCCAAAGATTTCTACATTTTTGCAGGCCTAAAATGCATTTTAAGGCCTTTTTTGAGCTGCCAACATTTCCTGAACATTCGGGGGTGTAGGATGCATATTTCGTGACAAAAATATTTTTGGGAATTTCAGTGGTCTAGTATGCGGGTTAATGCCCCTTTCAGGCTGCAAATGTGTTTGGGACAATCAGAGCTCTCTGACACCATTTGTGGGCCACCAACATTTTCTGGACTTTAGGGGGTCTAGGATGCCTGTAAAGCCCTTTTTTGGGCCTCCAAAGATTTCTACATTTTTGCAGGCCTAAAATGCATTTTAAGGCCTTTTTTGAGCTGCCAACATTTCCTGAACATTCGGGGGTGTAGGATGCATATTTCGTGACAAAAATATTTTTGGGAATTTCAGTGGTCTAGTATGCGGGTTAATGCCCCTTTCAGGCTGCAAATGTTTTTGGGACAATCAGAGCTCTCTGACAATATTTGTGGGCCACCAACATTTTCTGGACTTTAGGGGGTCTAGGATGCCTGTAAAGCCCTTTTTTGGGCCTCCAAAGTTTTCAACATTTTTGCAGGCCTAAAATGCATTTTAAGGACTTTTTTGGGCTGCCAACATTTTCTGAACTTTCAGGGGTGTAGGATGCATATTTCGTGACAAAAATATTTTTGGGAATTTCCGTGGTCTAGGATTTGGTTTAATGCCCTTTCAGGCTGCAAGTGTTTTTGGGACAATCAGAGGTCTCTGACACCATTTGTGGGACACCAACATTTTCTGGACTTTAGGGGGTCTAGGATGCCTGTAAAGCCCTTTTTTGTGCCTCCAAAGTTTTCTACATTTTTGCAGGCCTAAAATGCATTTTAAGGCCTTTTTTGAGCTACCAACATTTCCTGAACATTCGGGGTGTAGGATGCATATTTCGTGACAAAAATATTTTTGGGAATTTCAGTGGTCTAGTATGCGGGTTAATGCCCCTTTCAGGCTGCAAATGTTTTTGGGACAATCAGAGCTCTCTGACACCATTTGTGGGCCACCAACATTTTCTGGACTTTAGGGGGTCTAGGATGCCTGTAAAGCCCTTTTTTGGGCCTCCAAAGATTTCTACATTTTTGCAGGCCTAAAATGCATTTTAAGGCCTTTTTTGAGCTGCCAACATTTCCTGAACATTCGGGGGTGTAGGATGCATATTTCGTGACAAAAATATTTTTGGGAATTTCAGTGGTCTAGTGTGCGGGTTAATGCCCCTTTCAGGCTGCAAATGTTTTTGGGACAATCAGAGCTCTCTGACACCATTTGTGGGCCACCAACATTTTCTGGACTTTAGGGGGTCTAGGATGCCTGTAAAGCCCTTTTTTGGGCCTCCAAAGTTTTCTACATTTTTGCAGGCCTAAAATGCATTTTAAGGCCTTTTTTGAGCTGCCAACATTTCCTGAACATTCGTTGGTGCAGGATGCATATTTCGTGACAAAAATAATTTTGGGAATTTCCGTGGTCTAGGATTTGGTTTAATGCCCCTTTCAGGCTGCAAGTGTTTTTGGGACAATCAGAGGTCTCTGACACCATTTGTGGGCCACCAACATTTTCTGGACTTTAGGGGGTCTAGGATGCCTGTAAAGCCCTTTTTTGGGCCTCCAAAGTTTTCTACATTTTTGCAGGCCTAAAATGCATTTTAAGGCCTTTTTTGGGCTGCCAACATTTTCTGAACCTTCAGGGGTGTAGGATGCATATTTCGTGACAAAAATATTTTTGGGAATTTCCGTGGTCTAGGATTTGGTTTAATGCCCCTTTCAGGCTGAAAGTGTTTTTGGGACAATCAGAGGTCTCTGACACCATTTGTGGGACACCAACATTTTCTGGACTTTAGGGGGTCTAGGATGCCTGTAAAGCCCTTTTTTGGGGCTCCAAAGTTTTCTACATTTTTGCAGGCCTAAAATGCATTTTAAGGCCTTTTTTGAGCTGCCAACATTTCCTGAACATTCGGGGGTGTAGGATGCATATTTCGTGACAAAAATATTTTTGGGAATTTCAGTGGTCTAGTATGCGGGTTAATGCCCCTTTCAGGCTGCAAATGTTTTTGGGACAATCAGAGCTCTCTGACACCATTTGTGGGCCACCAACATTTTCTGCACTTTAGGGGGTCTAGGATGCCTGTAAAGCCCTTTTTTGGGCCTCCAAAGTTTTCTACATTTTTGCAGGCCTAAAATGCATTTTAAGGACTTTTTTGGGCTGCCAACATTTTCTGAACTTTCAGGGGTGTAGGATGCATATTTCGTGACAAAAATATTTTTGGGAATTTCAGTGGTCTAGTATGCGGGTTAATGCCCCTTTCAGGCTGCAAATGATTTTGGGAAATCAGAGCTCTCTGACACAGTTATTGGGCCACCAACATTGTCTGGACTTTAGGGGGTCTAGGATGCCTGTAAAGCCCTTTTTTGGGCCTCCAAAGTTTTCTACATTTTTGCAGGCCTAAAATGCATTTTAAGGACTGTTTTGGGCTGCCAACATTTTCTGAACTTTCAGGGGTGTAGGATGCATATTTCGTGACAAAAATATTTTTGGGAATTTCCGTGGTCTAGGATTTGGTTTAATGCCCCTTTCAGGCTGCAAGTGTTTTTGGGACAATCAGAGGTCTCTGACACCATTTGTGGGCCACCAACATTTTCTGGACTTTAGGGGGTCTAGGATGCCTGTAAAGCCCTTTTTTGGGCCTCCAAAGATTTCTACATTTTTGCAGGCCTAAAATGCATTTTAAGGCCTTTTTTGAGCTGCCAACATTTCCTGAACATTCGGGGGTGTAGGATGCATATTTCGTGACAAAAATATTTTTGGGAATTTCAGTGGTCTAGTATGCGGGTTAATGCCCCTTTCAGGCTGCAAATGATTTTGGGACAATCAGAGCTCTCTGACACAGTTATTGGGCCACCAACATTGTCTGGACTTTAGGGGGTCTAGGATGCCTGTAAAGCCCTTTTTTGGGCCTCCAAAGTTTTCTACATTTTTGCAGGCCTAAAATGCATTTTAAGGCCTTTTTTGAGCTGCCAACATTTCCTGAACATTCGGGGGTGCAGGATGCATATTTCGTGACAAAAATATTTTTGGGAATTTCCGTGGTCTAGGATTTGGTTTAATGCCCCTTTCAGGCTGCAAGTGTTTTTGGGACAATCAGAGGTCTCTGACACCATTTGTGGGACACCAACATTTTCTGGACTTTAGGGGGTCTAGGATGCCTGTAAAGCCATTTTTTGGGCCTCCAAAGATTTCTACATTTTTGCAGGCCTAAAATGCATTTTAAGGCCTTTTTTGAGCTGCCAACATTTCCTGAACATTCGGGGGTGTAGGATGCATATTTCGTGACAAAAATATTTTTGGGAATTTCAGTGGTCTAGTATGCGGGTTAATGCCCCTTTCAGGCTGCAAATGTTTTTGGGACAATCAGAGCTCTCTGACACCATTTGTGGGCCACCAACATTTTCTGGACTTTAGGGGGTCTAGGATGCCTGTAAAGCCCTTTTTTGGGCCTCCAAAGATTTCTACATTTTTGCAGGCCTAAAATGCATTTTAAGGCCTTTTTTGAGCTGCCAACATTTCCTGAACATTCGGGGGTGTAGGATGCATATTTCGTGACAAAAATATTTTTGGGAATTTCAGTGGTCTAGTATGCGGGTTAATGCCCCTTTCAGGCTGCAAATGATTTTGGGACAATCAGAGCTCTCTGACACAGTTATTGGGCCACCAACATTGTCTGGACTTTAGGGGGTCTAGGATGCCTGTAAAGCCCTTTTTTGGGCCTCCAAAGTTTTCTACATTTTTGCAGGCCTAAAATGCATTTTAAGGCCTTTTTTGAGCTGCCAACATTTCCTGAACATTCGGGGGTGCAGGATGCATATTTCGTGACAAAAATAATTTTGGGAATTTCCGTGGTCTAGGATTTGGTTTAATGCCCCTTTCAGGCTGCAAGTGTTTTTGGGACAATCAGAGGTCTCTGACACCATTTGTGGGCCACCAACATTTTCTGGACTTTAGGGGGTCTAGGATGCCTGTAAAGCCCTTTTTTGGGCCTCCAAAGTTTTCTACATTTTTGCAGGCCTAAAATGCATTTTAAGGCCTTTTTTGGGCTGCCAACATTTTCTGAACTTTCAGGGGTGTAGGATGCATATTTCGTGACTAAAATATTTTTGGGAATTTCCGTGGTCTAGGATTTGGTTTAATGCCCCTTTCAGGCTGCAAGTGTTTTTGGGACAATCAGAGGTCTCTGACACCATTTGTGGGCCACCAACATTTTCTGGACTTTAGGGGGTCTAGGATGCCTGTAAAGCCCTTTTTTGGGCCTCCAAAGATTTCTACATTTTTGCAGGCCTAAAATGCATTTTAAGGCCTTTTTTGAGCTGCCAACATTTCCTGAACATTCGGGGGTGTAGGATGCATATTTCGTGACAAAAATATTTTTGGGAATTTCAGTGGTCTAGTATGCGGGTTAATGCCCCTTTCAGGCTGCAAATGATTTTGGGACAATCAGAGCTCTCTGACACAGTTATTGGGCCACCAACATTGTCTGGACTTTAGGGGGTCTAGGATGCCTGTAAAGCCCTTTTTTGGGCCTCCAAAGTTTTCTACATTTTTGCAGGCCTAAAATGCATTTTAAGGCCTTTTTTGAGCTGCCAACATTTCCTGAAC
Organism: Ambystoma mexicanum; assembly: GCF_040938575.1. Taxonomy (NCBI): domain Eukaryota; kingdom Metazoa; phylum Chordata; class Amphibia; order Caudata; family Ambystomatidae; genus Ambystoma; species Ambystoma mexicanum. The sequence continues at coordinate 550,730,191 of NC_090936.1, read as the reverse complement.
ATTCGGGGGTGCAGGATGCATATTTCGTGACAAAAATAATTTTGGGAATTTCCGTGGTCTAGGATTTGGTTTAATGCCCCTTTCAGGCTGCAAGTGTTTTTGGGACAATCAGAGGTCTCTGACACCATTTGTGGGCCACCAACATTTTCTGGACTTTAGGGGGTCTAGGATGCCTGTAAAGCCCTTTTTTGGGCCTCCAAAGTTTTCTACATTTTTGCAGGCCTAAAATGCATTTTAAGGCCTTTTTTGGGCTGCCAACATTTTCTGAACTTTCAGGGGTGTAGGATGCATATTTCGTGACTAAAATATTTTTGGGAATTTCCGTGGTCTAGGATTTGGTTTAATGCCCCTTTCAGGCTGCAAGTGTTTTTGGGACAATCAGAGGTCTCTGACACCATTTGTGGGCCACCAACATTTTCTGGACTTTAGGGGGTCTAGGATGCCTGTAAAGCCCTTTTTTGGGCCTCCAAAGATTTCTACATTTTTGCAGGCCTAAAATGCATTTTAAGGCCTTTTTTGAGCTGCCAACATTTCCTGAACATTCGGGGGTGTAGGATGCATATTTCGTGACAAAAATATTTTTGGGAATTTCAGTGGTCTAGTATGCGGGTTAATGCCCCTTTCAGGCTGCAAATGATTTTGGGACAATCAGAGCTCTCTGACACAGTTATTGGGCCACCAACATTGTCTGGACTTTAGGGGGTCTAGGATGCCTGTAAAGCCCTTTTTTGGGCCTCCAAAGTTTTCTACATTTTTGCAGGCCTAAAATGCATTTTAAGGCCTTTTTTGAGCTGCCAACATTTCCTGAACATTCGGGGGTGCAGGATGCATATTTCGTGACAAAAATAATTTTGGGAATTTCCGTGGTCTAGGATTTGGTTTAATGCCCCTTTCAGGCTGCAAGTGTTTTTGGGACAATCAGAGGTCTCTGACACCATTTGTGGGCCACCAACATTTTCTGGACTTTAGGGGGTCTAGGATGCCTGTAAAGCCCTTTTTTGGGCCTCCAAAGTTTTCTACATTTTTGCAGGCCTAAAATGCATTTTAAGGCCTTTTTTGGGCTGCCAACATTTTCTGAACTTTCAGGGGTGTAGGATGCATATTTCGTGACTAAAATATTTTTGGGAACTTCCGTGGTCTAGGATTTGGTTTAATGCCCCTTTCAGGCTGCAAGTGTTTTTGGGACAATCAGAGGTCTCTGACACCATTTGTGGGCCACCAACATTTTCTGGACTTTAGGGGGTCTAGGATGCCTGTAAAGCCCTTTTTTGGGCCTCCAAAGTTTTCTACATTTTTGCAGGCCTAAAATGCATTTTAAGGCCTTTTTTGAGCTGCCAACATTTCCTGAACATTCGGGGGTGTAGGATGCATATTTCGTGACAAAAATATTTTTGGGAATTTCAGTGGTCTAGTATGCGGGTTAATGCCCCTTTCAGGCTGCAAATGTTTTTGGGACAATCAGAGCTCTCTGACACCATTTGTGGGCCACCAACATTTTCTGGACTTTAGGGGGTCTAGGATGCCTGTAAAGCCCTTTTTTGGGCCTCCAAAGTTTTCAACATTTTTGCAGGCCTAAAATGCATTTTAAGGACTTTTTTGGGCTGCCAACATTTTCTGAACTTTCAGGGGTGTAGGATGCATATTTCGTGACAAAAATATTTTTGGGAATTTCCGTGGTCTAGGATTTGGTTTAATGCCCCTTTCAGGCTGCAAGTGTTTTTGGGACAATCAGAGGTCTCTGACACCATTTGTGGGACACCAACATTTTCTTGACTTTAGGGGGTCTAGGATGCCTGTAAAGCCCTTTTTTGGGCCTCCAAAGTTTTCTACATTTTTGCAGGCCTAAAATGCATTTTAAGGCCTTTTTTGAGCTACCAACATTTCCTGAACATTCGGGGTGTAGGATGCATATTTCGTGACAAAAATATTTTTGGGAATTTCAGTGGTCTAGTATGCGGGTTAATGCCCCTTTCAGGCTGCAAATGTTTTTGGGACAATCAGAGCTCTCTGACACCATTTGTGGGCCACCAACATTTTCTGGACTTTAGGGGGTCTAGGATGCCTGTAAAGCCCTTTTTTGGGCCTCCAAAGATTTCTACATTTTTGCAGGCCTAAAATGCATTTTAAGGCCTTTTTTGAGCTGCCAACATTTCCTGAACATTCGGGGGTGTAGGATGCATATTTCGTGACAAAAATATTTTTGGGAATTTCAGTGGTCTAGTATGCGGGTTAATGCCCCTTTCAGGCTGCAAATGTTTTTGGGACAATCAGAGCTCTCTGACACCATTTGTGGGCCACCAACATTTTCTGGACTTTAGGGGGTCTAGGATGCCTGTAAAGCCCTTTTTTGGGCCTCCAAAGTTTTCTACATTTTTGCAGGCCTAAAATGCATTTTAAGGCCTTTTTTGACCTGCCAACATTTCCTGAACATTCGTTGGTGCAGGATGCATATTTCGTGACAAAAATAATTTTGGGAATTTCCGTGGTCTAGGATTTGGTTTAATGCCCCTTTCAGGCTGCAAGTGTTTTTGGGACAATCAGAGGTCTCTGACACCATTTGTGGGCCACCAACATTTTCTGGAATTAGGGGGTCTAGGATGCCTGTAAAGCCCTTTTTTGGGCCTCCAAAGTTTTCTACATTTTTGCAGGCCTAAAATGCATTTTAAGGCCTTTTTTGGGCTGCCAACATTTTCTGAACCTTCAGGGGTGTAGGATGCATATTTCGTGACAAAAATATTTTTGGGAATTTCCGTGGTCTAGGATTTGGTTTAATGCCCCTTTCAGGCTGCAAGTGTTTTTGGGACAATCAGAGGTCTCTGACACCATTTGTGGGACACCAACATTTTCTGGACTTTAGGGGGTCTAGGATGCCTGTAAAGCCCTTTTTTGGGGCTCCAAAGTTTTCTACATTTTTGCAGGCCTAAAATGCATTTTAAGGCCTTTTTTGAGCTGCCAACATTTCCTGAACATTCGGGGGTGTAGGATGCATATTTCGTGACAAAAATATTTTTGGGAATTTCAGTGGTCTAGTATGCGGGTTAATGCCCCTTTCAGGCTGCAAATGTTTTTGGGACAATCAGAGCTCTCTGACACCATTTGTGGGCCACCAACATTTTCTGGACTTTAGGGGGTCTAGGATGCCTGTAAAGCCCTTTTTTGGGCCTCCAAAGTTTTCTACATTTTTGCAGGCCTAAAATGCATTTTAAGGCCTTTTTTGGGCTGCCAACATTTTCTGAACTTTCAGGGGTGTAGGATGCATATTTCGTGACAAAAATATTTTTGGGAATTTCCGTGGTCTAGGATTTGGTTTAATGCCCCTTTCAGGCTGCAAGTGTTTTTGGGACAATCAGAGGTCTCTGACACCATTTGTGGGACACCAACATTTTCTGGACTTTAGGGGGTCTAGGATGCCTGTAAAGCCCTTTTTTGGGGCTCCAAAGTTTTCTACATTTTTGCAGGCCTAAAATGCATTTTAAGGCCTTTTTTGAGCTGCCAACATTTCCTGAACATTCGGGGGTGTAGGATGCATATTTCGTGACAAAAATATTTTTGGGAATTTCAGTGGTCTGGTATGCGGGTTAATGCCCCTTTCAGGCTGCAAATGTTTTTGGGACAATCAGAGCTCTCTGACACCATTTGTAGGCCACCAACATTTTCTGGACTTTAGGGGGTCTAGGATGCCTGTAAAGCCCTTTTTTGGGCCTCCAAAGATTTCTACATTTTTGCAGGCCTAAAATGCATTTTAAGGCCTTTTTTGAGCTGCCAACATTTCCTGAACATTCGGGGGTGTAGGATGCATATTTCGTGACAAAAATATTTTTGGGAATTTCAGTGGTCTAGTATGCGGGTTAATGCCCCTTTCAGGCTGCAAATGTTTTTGGGACAATCAGAGCTCTCTGACACCATTTGTGGGCCACCAACATTTTCTGGACTTTAGGGGGTCTAGGATGCCTGTAAAGCCCTTTTTTGGGGCTCCAAAGTTTTCTACATTTTTGCAGGCCTAAAATGCATTTTAAGGCCTTTTTTGAGCTGCCAACATTTCCTGAACATTCGGGGGTGTAGGATGCATATTTCGTGACAAAAATATTTTTGGGAATTTCAGTGGTCTGGTATGCGGGTTAATGCCCCTTTCAGGCTGCAAATGTTTTTGGGACAATCAGAGCTCTCTGACACCATTTGTAGGCCACCAACATTTTCTGGACTTTAGGGGGTCTAGGATGCCTGTAAAGCCCTTTTTTGGGCCTCCAAAGATTTCTACATTTTTGCAGGCCTAAAATGCATTTTAAGGCCTTTTTTGAGCTGCCAACATTTCCTGAACATTCGGGGGTGTAGGATGCATATTTCGTGACAAAAATATTTTTGGGAATTTCAGTGGTCTAGTATGCGGGTTAATGCCCCTTTCAGGCTGCAAATGTTTTTGGGACAATCAGAGCTCTCTGACACCATTTGTGGGCCACCAACATTTTCTGGACTTTAGGGGGTCTAGGATGCCTGTAAAGCCCTTTTTTGGGCCTCCAAAGATTTCTACATTTTTGCAGGCCTAAAATGCATTTTAAGGCCTTTTTTGAGCTGCCAACATTTCCTGAACATTCGGGGGTGTAGGATGCATATTTCGTGACAAAAATATTTTTGGGAATTTCAGTGGTCTAGTATGCGGGTTAATGCCCCTTTCAGGCTGCAAATGATTTTGGGACAATCAGAGCTCTCTGACACAGTTATTGGGCCACCAACATTGTCTGGACTTTAGGGGGTCTAGGATGCCTGTAAAGCCCTTTTTTGGGCCTCCAAAGTTTTCTACATTTTTGCAGGCCTAAAATGCATTTTAAGGCCTTTTTTGAGCTGCCAACATTTCCTGAACATTCGGGGGTGCAGGATGCATATTTCGTGACAAAAATAATTTTGGGAATTTCCGTGGTCTAGGATTTGGTTTAATGCCCCTTTCAGGCTGCAAGTGTTTTTGGGACAATCAGAGGTCTCTGACACCATTTGTGGGCCACCAACATTTTCTGGACTTTAGGGGGTCTAGGATGCCTGTAAAGCCCTTTTTTGGGCCTCCAAAGTTTTCTACATTTTTGCAGGCCTAAAATGCATTTTAAGGCCTTTTTTGGGCTGCCAACATTTTCTGAACTTTCAGGGGTGTAGGATGCCTATTTCGTGACTAAAACATTTTTGGGAACTTCCGTGGTCTAGGATTTGGTTTAATGCCCCTTTCAGGCTGCAAGTGTTTTTGGGACAATCAGAGGTCTCTGACACCATTTGTGGGCCACCAACATTTTCTGGACTTTAGGGGGTCTAGGATGCCTGTAAAGCCCTTTTTTGGGCCTCCAAAGTTTTCTACATTTTTGCAGGCCTAAAATGCATTTTAAGGCCTTTTTTGAGCTGCCAACATTTCCTGAACATTCGGGGGTGTAGGATGCATATTTCGTGACAAAAATATTTTTGGGAATTTCAGTGGTCTAGTATGCGGGTTAATGCCCCTTTCAGGCTGCAAATGTTTTTGGGACAATCAGAGCTCTCTGACACCATTTGTGGGCCACCAACATTTTCTGGACTTTAGGGGGTCTAGGATGCCTGTAAAGCCCTTTTTTGGGCCTCCAAAGTTTTCAACATTTTTGCAGGCCTAAAATGCATTTTAAGGACTTTTTTGGGCTGCCAACATTTTCTGAACTTTCAGGGGTGTAGGATGCATATTTCGTGACAAAAATATTTTTGGGAATTTCCGTGGTCTAGGATTTGGTTTAATGCCCCTTTCAGGCTGCAAGTGTTTTTGGGACAATCAGAGGTCTCTGACACCATTTGTGGGACACCAACATTTTCTTGACTTTAGGGGGTCTAGGATGCCTGTAAAGCCCTTTTTTGGGCCTCCAAAGTTTTCTACATTTTTGCAGGCCTAAAATGCATTTTAAGGCCTTTTTTGAGCTACCAACATTTCCTGAACATTCGGGGTGTAGGATGCATATTTCGTGACAAAAATATTTTTGGGAATTTCAGTGGTCTAGTATGCGGGTTAATGCCCCTTTCAGGCTGCAAATGTTTTTGGGACAATCAGAGCTCTCTGACACCATTTGTGGGCCACCAACATTTTCTGGACTTTAGGGGGTCTAGGATGCCTGTAAAGCCCTTTTTTGGGCCTCCAAAGATTTCTACATTTTTGCAGGCCTAAAATGCATTTTAAGGCCTTTTTTGAGCTGCCAACATTTCCTGAACATTCGGGGGTGTAGGATGCATATTTCGTGACAAAAATATTTTTGGGAATTTCAGTGGTCTAGTATGCGGGTTAATGCCCCTTTCAGGCTGCAAATGTTTTTGGGACAATCAGAGCTCTCTGACACCATTTGTGGGCCACCAACATTTTCTGGACTTTAGGGGGTCTAGGATGCCTGTAAAGCCCTTTTTTGGGCCTCCAAAGTTTTCTACATTTTTGCAGGCCTAAAATGCATTTTAAGGCCTTTTTTGACCTGCCAACATTTCCTGAACATTCGTTGGTGCAGGATGCATATTTCGTGACAAAAATAATTTTGGGAATTTCCGTGGTCTAGGATTTGGTTTAATGCCCCTTTCAGGCTGCAAGTGTTTTTGGGACAATCAGAGGTCTCTGACACCATTTGTGGGCCACCAACATTTTCTGGAATTAGGGGGTCTAGGATGCCTGTAAAGCCCTTTTTTGGGCCTCCAAAGTTTTCTACATTTTTGCAGGCCTAAAATGCATTTTAAGGCCTTTTTTGGGCTGCCAACATTTTCTGAACCTTCAGGGGTGTAGGATGCATATTTCGTGACAAAAATATTTTTGGGAATTTCCGTGGTCTAGGATTTGGTTTAATGCCCCTTTCAGGCTGCAAGTGTTTTTGGGACAATCAGAGGTCTCTGACACCATTTGTGGGACACCAACATTTTCTGGACTTTAGGGGGTCTAGGATGCCTGTAAAGCCCTTTTTTGGGGCTCCAAAGTTTTCTACATTTTTGCAGGCCTAAAATGCATTTTAAGACCTTTTTTGAGCTGCCAACATTTCCTGAACATTCGGGGGTGTAGGATGCATATTTCGTGACAAAAATATTTTTGGGAATTTCAGTGGTCTAGTATGCGGGTTAATGCCCCTTTCAGGCTGCAAATGTTTTTGGGACAATCAGAGCTCTCTGACACCATTTGTGGGCCACCAACATTTTCTGGACTTTAGGGGGTCTAGGATGCCTGTAAAGCCCTTTTTTGGGCCTCCAAAGTTTTCTACATTTTTGCAGGCCTAAAATGCATTTTAAGGCCTTTTTTGGGCTGCCAACATTTTCTGAACTTTCAGGGGTGTAGGATGCATATTTCGTGACAAAAATATTTTTGGGAATTTCCGTGGTCTAGGATTTGGTTTAATGCCCCTTTCAGGCTGCAAGTGTTTTTGGGACAATCAGAGGTCTCTGACACCATTTGTGGGACACCAACATTTTCTGGACTTTAGGGGGTCTAGGATGCCTGTAAAGCCCTTTTTTGGGGCTCCAAAGTTTTCTACATTTTTGCAGGCCTAAAATGCATTTTAAGGCCTTTTTTGAGCTGCCAACATTTCCTGAACATTCGGGGGTGTAGGATGCATATTTCGTGACAAAAATATTTTTGGGAATTTCAGTGGTCTGGTATGCGGGTTAATGCCCCTTTCAGGCTGCAAATGTTTTTGGGACAATCAGAGCTCTCTGACACCATTTGTAGGCCACCAACATTTTCTGGACTTTAGGGGGTCTAGGATGCCTGTAAAGCCCTTTTTTGGGCCTCCAAAGATTTCTACATTTTTGCAGGCCTAAAATGCATTTTAAGGCCTTTTTTGAGCTGCCAACATTTCCTGAACATTCGGGGGTGTAGGATGCATATTTCGTGACAAAAATATTTTTGGGAATTTCAGTGGTCTAGTATGCGGGTTAATGCCCCTTTCAGGCTGCAAATGTTTTTGGGACAATCAGAGCTCTCTGACACCATTTGTGGGCCACCAACATTTTCTGGACTTTAGGGGGTCTAGGATGCCTGTAAAGCCCTTTTTTGGGGCTCCAAAGTTTTCTACATTTTTGCAGGCCTAAAATGCATTTTAAGGCCTTTTTTGAGCTGCCAACATTTCCTGAACATTCGGGGGTGTAGGATGCATATTTCGTGACAAAAATATTTTTGGGAATTTCAGTGGTCTGGTATGCGGGTTAATGCCCCTTTCAGGCTGCAAATGTTTTTGGGACAATCAGAGCTCTCTGACACCATTTGTAGGCCACCAACATTTTCTGGACTTTAGGGGGTCTAGGATGCCTGTAAAGCCCTTTTTTGGGCCTCCAAAGATTTCTACATTTTTGCAGGCCTAAAATGCATTTTAAGGCCTTTTTTGAGCTGCCAACATTTCCTGAACATTCGGGGGTGTAGGATGCATATTTCGTGACAAAAATATTTTTGGGAATTTCAGTGGTCTAGTATGCGGGTTAATGCCCCTTTCAGGCTGCAAATGTTTTTGGGACAATCAGAGCTCTCTGACACCATTTGTGGGCCACCAACATTTTCTGGACTTTAGGGGGTCTAGGATGCCTGTAAAGCCCTTTTTTGGGCCTCCAAAGTTTTCAACATTTTTGCAGGCCTAAAATGCATTTTAAGGACTTTTTTGGGCTGCCAACATTTTCTGAACTTTCAGGGGTGTAGGATGCATATTTCGTGACAAAAATATTTTTGGGAATTTCCGTGGTCTAGGATTTGGTTTAATGCCCCTTTCAGGCTGCAAGTGTTTTTGGGACAATCAGAGGTCTCTGACACCATTTGTGGGCCACCAACATTTTCTGGACTTTAGGGGGTCTAGGATGCCTGTAAAGCCCTTTTTTGGGCCTCCAAAGATTTCTACATTTTTGCAGGCCTAAAATGCATTTTAAGGCCTTTTTTGAGCTGCCAACATTTCCTGAACATTCGGGGGTGTAGGATGCATATTTCGTGACAAAAATATTTTTGGGAATTTCAGTGGTCTAGTGTGCGGGTTAATGCCCCTTTCAGGCTGCAAATGTTTTTGGGACAATCAGAGCTCTCTGACACCATTTGTGGGCCACCAACATTTTCTGGACTTTAGGGGGTCTAGGATGCCTGTAAAGCCCTTTTTTGGGCCTCCAAAGTTTTCTACATTTTTGCAGGCCTAAAATGCATTTTAAGGCCTTTTTTGAGCTGCCAACATTTCCTGAACATTCGTTGGTGCAGGATGCATATTTCGTGACAAAAATAATTTTGGGAATTTCCGTGGTCTAGGATTTGGTTTAATGCCCCTTTCAGGCTGCAAGTGTTTTTGGGACAATCAGAGGTCTCTGACACCATTTGTGGGCCACCAACATTTTCTGGACTTTAGGGGGTCTAGGATGCCTGTAAAGCCCTTTTTTGGGCCTCCAAAGTTTTCTACATTTTTGCAGGCCTAAAATGCATTTTAAGGCCTTTTTTGGGCTGCCAACATTTTCTGAACCTTCAGGGGTGTAGGATGCATATTTCGTGACAAAAATATTTTTGGGAATTTCCGTGGTCTAGGATTTGGTTTAATGCCCCTTTCAGGCTGCAAGTGTTTTTGGGACAATCAGAGGTCTCTGACACCATTTGTGGGACACCAACATTTTCTGGACTTTAGGGGGTCTAGGATGCCTGTAAAGCCCTTTTTTGGGGCTCCAAAGTTTTCTACATTTTTGCAGGCCTAAAATGCATTTTAAGGCCTTTTTTGAGCTGCCAACATTTCCTGAACATTCGGGGGTGTAGGATGCATATTTCGTGACAAAAATATTTTTGGGAATTTCAGTGGTCTAGTATGCGGGTTAATGCCCCTTTCAGGCTGCAAATGTTTTTGGGACAATCAGAGCTCTCTGACACCATTTGTGGGCCACCAACATTTTCTGGACTTTAGGGGGTCTAGGATGCCTGTAAAGCCCTTTTTTGGGCCTCCAAAGTTTTCTACATTTTTGCAGGCCTAAAATGCATTTTAAGGACTTTTTTGGGCTGCCAACATTTTCTGAACTTTCAGGGGTGTAGGATGCATATTTCGTGACAAAAATATTTTTGGGAATTTCAGTGGTCTAGTATGCGGGTTAATGCCCCTTTCAGACTGCAAATGATTTTGGGACAATCAGAGCTCTCTGACACAGTTATTGGGCCACCAACATTGTCTGGACTTTAGGGGGTCTAGGATGCCTGTAAAGCCCTTTTTTGGGCCTCCAAAGTTTTCTACATTTTTGCAGGCCTAAAATGCATTTTAAGGACTTTTTTGGGCTGCCAACATTTTCTGAACTTTCAGGGGTGTAGGATGCATATTTCGTGACAAAAATATTTTTGGGAATTTCCGTGGTCTAGGATTTGGTTTAATGCCCCTTTCAGGCTGCAAGTGTTTTTGGGACAATCAGAGGTCTCTGACACCATTTGTGGGCCACCAACATTTTCTGGACTTTAGGGGGTCTAGGATGCCTGTAAAGCCCTTTTTTGGGCCTCCAAAGATTTCTACATTTTTGCAGGCCTAAAATGCATTTTAAGGCCTTTTTTGAGCTGCCAACATTTCCTGAACATTCGGGGGTGTAGGATGCATATTTCGTGACAAATATATTTTTGGGAATTTCAGTGGTCTAGTATGCGGGTTAATGCCCCTTTCAGGCTGCAAATGTTTTTGGGACAATCAGAGCTCTCTGACACCATTTGTGGGCCACCAACATTTTCTGGACTTTAGGGGGTCTAGGATGCCTGTAAAGCCATTTTTTGGGCCTCCAAAGATTTCTACATTTTTGCAGGCCTAAAATGCATTTTAAGGCCTTTTTTGAGCTGCCAACATTTCCTGAACATTCGGGGGTGTAGGATGCATATTTCGTGACAAAAATATTTTTGGGAATTTCAGTGGTCTAGTATGCGGGTTAATGCCCCTTTCAGGCTGCAAATGTTTTTGGGACAATCAGAGCTCTCTGACACCATTTGTGGGCCACCAACATTTTCTGGACTTTAGGGGGTCTAGGATGCCTGTAAAGCCCTTTTTTGGGCCTCCAAAGATTTCTACATTTTTGCAGGCCTAAAATGCATTTTAAGGCCTTTTTTGAGCTGCCAACATTTCCTGAACATTCGGGGGTGTAGGATGCATATTTCGTGACAAAAATATTTTTGGGAATTTCATTGGTCTAGTATGCGGGTTAATGCCCCTTTCAGGCTGCAAATGATTTTGGGACAATCAGAGCTCTCTGACACAGTTATTGGGCCACCAACATTGTCTGGACTTTAGGGGGTCTAGGATGCCTGTAAAGCCCTTTTTTGGGCCTCCAAAGATTTCTACATTTTTGCAGGCCTAAAATGCATTTTAAGGACTTTTTTGAGCTGCCAACATTTCCTGAACATTCGGGGGTGTAGGATGCATATTTCGTGACAAAAATATTTTTGGGAATTTCAGTGGTCTAGTATGCGGGTTAATGCCCCTTTCAGGCTGCAAATGTTTTTGGGACAATCAGAGCTCTCTGACACCATTTGTGGGCCACCAACATTTTCTGGACTTTAGGGGGTCTAGGATGCCTGTAAAGCCCTTTTTTGGGCCTCCAAAGATTTCTACATTTTTGCAGGCCTAAAATGCATTTTAAGGACTTTTTTGAGCTGCCAACATTTCCTGAACATTCGGGGGTGTAGGATGCATATTTCGTGACAAAAATATTTTTGGGAATTTCAGTGGTCTAGTATGCGGGTTAATGCCCCTTTCAGGCTGCAAATGTTTTTGGGACAATCAGAGCTCTCTGACACCATTTGTGGGCCACCAACATTTTCTGGACTTTAGGGGGTCTAGGATGCCTGTAAAGCCCTTTTTTGGGCCTCCAAAGATTTCTACATTTTTGCAGGCCTAAAATGCATTTTAAGGCCTTTTTTGAGCTGCCAACATTTCCTGAACATTCGGGGGTGTAGGATGCATATTTCGTGACAAAAATATTTTTGGGAATTTCAGTGGTCTAGTATGCGGGTTAATGCCCCTTTCAGGCTGCAAATGTTTTTGGGACAATCAGAGCTCTCTGACAATATTTGTGGGCCACCAACATTTTCTGGACTTTAGGGGGTCTAGGATGCCTGTAAAGCCATTTTTTGGGCCTCCAAAGATTTCTACATTTTTGCAGGCCTAAAATGCATTTTAAGGCCTTTTTTGAGCTGCCAACATTTCCTGAACATTCGGGGGTGTAGGATGCATATTTCGTGACAAAAATATTTTTGGGAATTTCAGTGGTCTAGTATGCGGGTTAATGCCCCTTTCAGGCTGCAAATGATTTTGGGACAATCAGAGCTCTCTGACACAGTTATTGGGCCACCAACATTGTCTGGACTTTAGGGGGTCTAGGATGCCTGTAAAGCCCTTTTTTGGGCCTCCAAAGTTTTCTACATTTTTGCAGGCCTAAAATGCATTTTAAGGACTTTTTTGGGCTGCCAACATTTTCTGAACTTTCAGGGGTGTAGGATGCATATTTCGTGACAAAAATATTTTTGGGAATTTCCGTGGTCTAGGATTTGGTTTAATGCCCCTTTCAGGCTGCAAGTGTTTTTGGGACAATCAGAGGTCTCTGACACCATTTGTGGGACACCAACATTTTCCTGACTTTAGGGGGTCTAGGATGCCTGTAAAGCCCTTTTTTGGGCCTCCAAAGTTTTCTACATTTTTGCCGGCCTAAAATGCATTTTAAGGCCTTTTTTGAGCTGTCAACATTTCCTGAACATTCGGGGTGTATGATGCATATTTCGTGACAAAAATATTTTTGGGAATTTCCGTGGTCTAGGATTTGGTTTAATGCCCCTTTCAGGCTGCAAGTGTTTTTGGGACAATCAGAGGTCTCTGACACCATTTGTGGGACACCAACATTTTCCTGACTTTAGGGGGTCTAGGATGCCTGTAAAGCCCTTTTTTGGGCCTCCAAAGTTTTCTACATTTTTGCCGGCCTAAAATGCATTTTAAGGCCTTTTTTGAGCTGTCAACATTTCCTGAACATTCGGGGTGTATGATGCATATTTCGTGACAAAAATATTTTTGGGAATTTCAGTGGTCTAGTATGCGGGTTAATGCCCCTTTCAGGCTGCAAATGTTTTTGGGACAATCAGAGCTCTCTGACACCATTTGTGGGCCACCAACATTTTCTGGACTTTAGGGGGTCTAGGATGCCTGTAAAGCCCTTTTTTGGGCCTCCAAAGATTTCTACATTTTTGCAGGCCTAAAATGCATTTTAAGGCCTTTTTTGAGCTGCCAACATTTCCTGAACATTCGGGGGTGTAGGATGCATATTTCGTGACAAAAATATTTTTGGGAATTTCAGTGGTCTAGTATGCGGGTTAATGCCCCTTTCAGGCTGCAAATGATTTTGGGACAATCAGAGCTCTCTGACACCATTTGTGGGCCACCAACATTGTCTGGACTTTAGGGGGTCTAGGATGCCTGTAAAGCCCTTTTTTGGGCCTCCAAAGTTTTCTACATTTTTGCAGGCCTAAAATGCATTTAAGGCCTTTTTTGAGCTGCCAACATTTCCTGAACATTCGGGGGTGCAGGATGCATATTTCGTGACAAAAATAATTTTGGGAATTTCCGTGGTCTAGGATTTGGTTTAATGCCCCTTTCAGGCTGCAAGTGTTTTTGGGACAATCAGAGGTCTCTGACACCATTTGTGGGCCACCAACATTTTCTGGACTTTAGGGGGTCTAGGATGCCTGTAAAGCCCTTTTTTGGGCCTCCAAAGTTTTCTACATTTTTGCAGGCCTAAAATGCATTTTAAGGCCTTTTTTGGGCTGCCAACATTTTCTGAACTTTCAGGGGTGTAGGATGCATATTTCGTGACAAAAATATTTTTGGGAATTTCCGTGGTCTAGGATTTGGTTTAATGCCCCTTTCAGGCTGCAAGTGTTTTTGGGACAATCAGAGGTCTCTGACACCATTTGTGGGACACCAACATTTTCTGGACTTTAGGGGGTCTAGGATGCCTGTGAAGCCCTTTTTTGGGGCTCCAAAGTTTTCTACATTTTTGCAGGCCTAAAATGCATTTTAAGGCCTTTTTTGAGCTGCCAACATTTCCTGAACATTCGGGGGTGTAGGATGCATATTTCGTGACAAAAATATTTTTGGGAATTTCAGTGGTCTAGTATGCGGGTTAATGCCCCTTTCAGGCTGCAAATGTTTTTGGGACAATCAGAGCTCTCTGACACCATTTGTGGGCCACCAACATTTTCTGGACTTTAGGGGGTCTAGGATGCCTGTAAAGCCCTTTTTTGGGCCTCCAAAGTTTTCTACATTTTTGCAGGCCTAAAATGCATTTTAAGGCCTTATTTGAGCTGCCAACATTTCCTGAACATTCGGGGGTGTAGGATGCATATTTCGTGACAAAAAAAATTTTGGGAATTTCAGTGGTCTAGTATGCGGGTTAATGCCCCTTTCAGGCTGCAAATGTTTTTGGGACAATCAGAGCTCTCTGACACCATTTGTGGGCCACCAACATTTTCTGGACTTTAGGGGGTCTAGGATGCCTGTAAAGCCCTTTTTTGGGCCTCCAAAGTTTTCTACATTTTTGCAGGCCTAAAATGCATTTTAAGGACTTTTTTGGGCTGCCAACATTTTCTGAACTTTCAGGGGTGTAGGATGCATATTTCGTGACAAAAATATTTTTGGGAATTTCCGTGGTCTAGGATTTGGTTTAATGCCCCTTTCAGGCTGCAAGTGTTTTTGGGACAATCAAAGGTCTCTGACACCATTTGTGGGACACCAACATTTTCTTGACTTTAGGGGGTCTAGGATGCCTGTAAAGCCCTTTTTTGGGCCTCCAAAGTTTTCTACATTTTTGCCGGCCTAAAATGCATTTTAAGGCCTTTTTTGAGCTGTCAACATTTCCTGAACATTCGGGGTGTATGATGCATATTTCGTGACAAAAATATTTTTGGGAATTTCAGTGGTCTAGTATGCGGGTTAATGCCCCTTTCAGGCTGCAAATGTTTTTGGGACAATCAGAGCTCTCTGACACCATTTGTGGGCCACCAACATTTTCTGGACTTTAGGGGGTCTAGGATGCCTGTAAAGCCCTTTTTTGGGCCTCCAAAGATTTCTACATTTTTGCAGGCCTAAAATGCATTTTAAGGCCTTTTTTGAGCTGCCAACATTTCCTGAACATTCGGGGGTGTAGGATGCATATTTCGTGACAAAAATATTTTTGGGAATTTCAGTGGTCTAGTATGCGGGTTAATGCCCCTTTCAGGCTGCAAATGTTTTTGGGACAATCAGAGCTCTCTGACACCATTTGTGGGCCACCAACATTTTCTGGACTTTAGGGGGTCTAGGATGCCTGTAAAGCCATTTTTTGGGCCTCCAAAGATTTCTACATTTTTGCAGGCCTAAAATGCATTTTAAGGCCTTTTTTGAGCTGCCAACATTTCCTGAACATTCGGGGGTGTAGGATGCATATTTCGTGACAAAAATATTTTTGGGAATTTCAGTGGTCTAGTATGCGGGTTAATGCCCCTTTCAGGCTGCAAATGTTTTTGGGACAATCAGAGCTCTCTGACACCATTTGTGGGCCACCAACATTTTCTGGACTTTAGGGGGTCTAGGATGCCTGTAAAGCCCTTTTTTGGGCCTCCAAAGATTTCTACATTTTTGCAGGCCTAAAATGCATTTTAAGGCCTTTTTTGAGCTGCCAACATTTCCTGAACATTCGGGGGTGTAGGATGCATATTTCGTGACAAAAATATTTTTGGGAATTTCAGTGGTCTAGTATGCGGGTTAATGCCCCTTTCAGGCTGCAAATGATTTTGGGACAATCAGAGCTCTCTGACACAGTTATTGGGCCACCAACATTGTCTGGACTTTAGGGGGTCTAGGATGCCTGAAAAGCCCTTTTTTGGGCCTCCAACGTTTTCTACATTTTTGCAGGCCTAAAATGCATTTTAAGGCCTTTTTTGAGCTGCCAACATTTCCTGAACATTCGGGGGTGCAGGATGCATATTTCGTGACAAAAATAATTTTGGGAATTTCCGTGGTCTAGGATTTGGTTTAATGCCCCTTTCAGGCTGCAAGTGTTTTTGGGACAATCAGAGGTCTCTGACACCATTTGTGGGCCACCAACATTTTCTGGACTTTAGGGGGTCTAGGATGCCTGTAAAGCCCTTTTTTGGGCCTCCAAAGTTTTCTACATTTTTGCAGGCCTAAAATGCATTTTAAGGCCTTTTTTGGGCTGCCAACATTTTCTGAACTTTCAGGGGTGTAGGATGCATATTTCGTGACTAAAATATTTTTGGGAATTTCCGTGGTCTAGGATTTGGTTTAATGCCCCTTTCAGGCTGCAAGTGTTTTTGGGACAATCAGAGGTCTCTGACACCATTTGTGGGACACCAACATTTTCTGGACTTTAGGGGGTCTAGGATGCCTGTAAAGCCCTTTTTTGGGGCTCCAAAGTTTTCTACATTTTTGCAGGCCTAAAATGCATTTTAAGGCCTTTTTTGAGCTGCCAACATTTCCTGAACATTTGGGGGTGTAGGATGCATATTTCGTGACAAAAATATTTTTGGGAATTTCAGTGGTCTAGTATGCGGGTTAATGCCCCTTTCAGGCTGCAAATGTTTTTGGGACAATCAGAGCTCTCTGACACCATTTGTGGGCCACCAACATTTTCTGGACTTTAGGGGGTCTAGGATGCCTGTAAAGCCCTTTTTTGGGCCTCCAAAGTTTTCAACATTTTTGCAGGCCTAAAATGCATTTTAAGGACTTTTTTGGGCTGCCAACATTTTCTGAACTTTCAGGGGTGTAGGATGCATATTTCGTGACAAAAATATTTTTGGGAATTTCCGTGGTCTAGGATTTGGTTTAATGCCCCTTTCAGGCTGCAAGTGTTTTTGGGACAATCAGAGGTCTCTGACACCATTTGTGGGACACCAACATTTTCTGGACTTTAGGGGGTCTAGGATGCCTGTAAAGCCCTTTTTTGGGCCTCCAAAGTTTTCTACATTTTTGCAGGCCTAAAATGCATTTTAAGGCCTTTTTTGAGCTACCAACATTTCCTGAACATTCGGGGTGTAGGATGCATATTTCGTGACAAAAATATTTTTGGGAATTTCAGTGGTCTAGTATGCGGGTTAATGCCCCTTTCAGGCTGCAAATGTTTTTGGGACAATCAGAGCTCTCTGACACCATTTGTGGGCCACCAACATTTTCTGGACTTTAGGGGGTCTAGGATGCCTGTAAAGCCCTTTTTTGCGCCTCCAAAGATTTCTACATTTTTGCAGGCCTAAAATGCATTTTAAGGCCTTTTTTGAGCTGCCAACATTTCCTGAACATTCGGGGGTGTAGGATGCATATTTCGTGACAAAAATATTTTTGGGAATTTCAGTGGTCTAGTATGCGGGTTAATGCCCCTTTCAGGCTGCAAATGTTTTTGGGACAATCAGAGCTCTCTGACACCATTTGTGGGCCACCAACATTTTCTGGACTTTAGGGGGTCTAGGATGCCTGTAAAGCCCTTTTTTGGGCCTCCAAAGTTTTCTACATTTTTGCAGGCCTAAAATGCATTTTAGGGACTTTTTTGGGCTGCCAACATTTTCTGAACTTTCAGGGGTGCAGGATGCATATTTTGTGACAAAAATATTTTTGGGAATTTCCGTGGTCTAGGATTTGGTTTAATGCCCCTTTCAGGCTGCAAGTGTTTTTGGGACAATCAGAGGTCTCTGACACCATTTGTGGGACACCAACATTTTCTTGACTTTAGGGGGTCTAGGATGCCTGTAAAGCCCTTTTTTGGGCCTCCAAAGATTTCTACATTTTTGCAGGCCTAAAATGCATTTTAAGGACTTTTTTGAGCTGCCAACATTTCCTGAACATTCGGGGGTGTAGGATGCATATTTCGTGACAAAAATATTTTTGGGAATTTCAGTGGTCTAGTATGCGGGTTAATGCCCCTTTCAGGCTGCAAATGTTTTTGGGACAATCAGAGCTCTCTGACACCATTTGTGGGCCACCAACATTTTCTGGACTTTAGGGGGTCTAGGATGCCTGTAAAGCCCTTTTTTGGGCCTCCAAAGATTTCTACATTTTTGCAGGCCTAAAATGCATTTTAAGGACTTTTTTGAGCTGCCAACATTTCCTGAACATTCGGGGGTGTAGGATGCATATTTCGTGACAAAAATATTTTTGGGAATTTCAGTGGTCTAGTATGCGGGTTAATGCCCCTTTCAGGCTGCAAATGTTTTTGGGACAATCAGAGCTCTCTGACACCATTTGTGGGCCACCAACATTTTCTGGACTTTAGGGGGTCTAGGATGCCTGTAAAGCCCTTTTTTGGGCCTCCAAAGATTTCTACATTTTTGCAGGCCTAAAATGCATTTTAAGGCCTTTTTTGAGCTGCCAACATTTCCTGAACATTCGGGGGTGTAGGATGCATATTTCGTGACAAAAATATTTTTGGGAATTTCAGTGGTCTAGTATGCGGGTTAATGCCCCTTTCAGGCTGCAAATGTTTTTGGGACAATCAGAGCTCTCTGACAATATTTGTGGGCCACCAACATTTTCTGGACTTTAGGGGGTCTAGGATGCCTGTAAAGCCATTTTTTGGGCCTCCAAAGATTTCTACATTTTTGCAGGCCTAAAATGCATTTTAAGGCCTTTTTTGAGCTGCCAACATTTCCTGAACATTCGGGGGTGTAGGATGCATATTTCGTGACAAAAATATTTTTGGGAATTTCAGTGGTCTAGTATGCGGGTTAATGCCCCTTTCAGGCTGCAAATGTTTTTGGGACAATCAGAGCTCTCTGACACCATTTGTGGGCCACCAACATTTTCTGGACTTTAGGGGGTCTAGGATGCCTGTAAAGCCCTTTTTTGGGCCTCCAAAGATTTCTACATTTTTGCAGGCCTAAAATGCATTTTAAGGCCTTTTTTGAGCTGCCAACATTTCCTGAACATTCGGGGGTGTAGGATGCATATTTCGTGACAAAAATATTTTTGGGAATTTCAGTGGTCTAGTATGCGGGTTAATGCCCCTTTCAGGCTGCAAATGATTTTGGGACAATCAGAGCTCTCTGACACAGTTATTGGGCCACCAACATTGTCTGGACTTTAGGGGGTCTAGGATGCCTGTAAAGCCCTTTTTTGGGCCTCCAAAGATTTCTACATTTTTGCAGGCCTAAAATGCATTTTAAGGCCTTTTTTGAGCTGCCAACATTTCCTGAACATTCGGGGGTGTAGGATGCATATTTCGTGACAAAAATATTTTTGGGAATTTCAGTGGTCTAGTATGCGGGTTAATGCCCCTTTCAGGCTGCAAATGTTTTTGGGACAATCAGAGCTCTCTGACACCATTTGTGGGCCACCAACATTTTCTGCACTTTAGGGGGTCTAGGATGCCTGTAAAGCCATTTTTTGGGCCTCCAAAGATTTCTACATTTTTGCAGGCCTAAAATGCATTTTAAGGCCTTTTTTGAGCTGCCAACATTTCCTGAACATTCGGGGGTGTAGGATGCATATTTCGTGACAAAAATATTTTTGGGAATTTCAGTGGTCTAGTATGCGGGTTAATGCCCCTTTCAGGCTGCAAATGTTTTTGGGACAATCAGAGCTCTCTGACACCATTTGTGGGCCACCAACATTTTCTGGACTTTAGGGGGTCTAGGATGCCTGTAAAGCCCTTTTTTGGGCCTCCAAAGTTTTCTACATTTTTGCCGGCCTAAAATGCATTTTAAGGCCTTTTTTGAGCTGTCAACATTTCCTGAACATTCGGGGTGTATGATGCATATTTCGTGACAAAAATATTTTTGGGAATTTCCGTGGTCTAGGATTTGGTTTAATGCCCCTTTCAGGCTGCAAGTGTTTTTGGGACAATCAGAGGTCTCTGACACCATTTGTGGGACACCAACATTTTCTTGACTTTAGGGGGTCTAGGATGCCTGTAAAGCCCTTTTTTGGGCCTCCAAAGTTTTCTACATTTTTGCCGGCCTAAAATGCATTTTAAGGCCTTTTTTGAGCTGTCAACATTTCCTGAACATTCGGGGTGTATGATGCATATTTCGTGACAAAAATATTTTTGGGAATTTCAGTGGTCTAGTATGCGGGTTAATGCCCCTTTCAGGCTGCAAATGTTTTTGGGACAATCAGAGCTCTCTGACACCATTTGTGGGCCACCAACATTTTCTGGACTTTAGGGGGTCTAGGATGCCTGTAAAGCCCTTTTTTGGGCCTCCAAAGATTTCTACATTTTTGCAGGCCTAAAATGCATTTTAAGGCCTTTTTTGAGCTGCCAACATTTCCTGAACATTCGGGGGTGTAGGATGCATATTTCGTGACAAAAATATTTTTGGGAATTTCAGTGGTCTAGTATGCGGGTTAATGCCCCTTTCAGGCTGCAAATGTTTTTGGGACAATCAGAGCTCTCTGACACCATTTGTGGGCCACCAACATTTTCTGGACTTTAGGGGGTCTAGGATGCCTGTAAAGCCATTTTTTGAGCCTCCAAAGATTTCTACATTTTTGCAGGCCTAAAACGCATTTTAAGGCCTTTTTTGAGCTGCCATCATTTCCTGAACATTCGGGGGTGTAGGATGCATATTTCGTGACAAAAATATTTTTGGGAATTTCAGTGGTCTAGTATGCGGGTTAATGCCCCTTTCAGGCTGCAAATGTTTTTGGGACAATCAGAGCTCTCTGACACCATTTGTGGGCCACCAACATTTTCTGGACTTTAGGGGGTCTAGGATGCCTGTAAAGCCATTTTTTGGGCCTCCAAAGATTTCTACATTTTTGCAGGCCTAAAATGCATTTTAAGGCCTTTTTTGAGCTGCCAACATTTCCTGAACATTCGGGGGTGTAGGATGCATATTTCGTGACAAAAATATTTTTGGGAATTTCAGTGGTCTAGTATGCGGGTTAATGCCCCTTTCAGGCTGCAAATGTTTTTGGGACAATCAGAGCTCTCTGACACCATTTGTGGGCCACCAACATTTTCTGGACTTTAGGGGGTCTAGGATGCCTGTAAAGCCCTTTTTTGGGCCTCCAAAGATTTCTACATTTTTGCAGGCCTAAAATGCATTTTAAGGCCTTTTTTGAGCTGCCAACATTTCCTGAACATTCGGGGGTGTAGGATGCATATTTCGTGACAAAAATATTTTTGGGAATTTCAGTGGTCTAGTATGCGGGTTAATGCCCCTTTCAGGCTGCAAATGATTTTGGGACAATCAGAGCTCTCTGACACAGTTATTGGGCCACCAACATTGTCTGGACTTTAGGGGGTCTAGGATGCCTGTAAAGCCCTTTTTTGGGCCTCCAAAGATTTCTACATTTTTGCAGGCCTAAAATGCATTTTAAGGCCTTTTTTGAGCTGCCAACATTTCCTGAACATTCGGGGGTGTAGGATGCATATTTCGTGACAAAAATATTTTTGGGAATTTCAGTGGTCTAGTATGCGGGTTAATGCCCCTTTCAGGCTGCAAATGTTTTTGGGACAATCAGAGCTCTCTGACACCATTTGTGGGCCACCAACATTTTCTGCACTTTAGGGGGTCTAGGATGCCTGTAAAGCCATTTTTTGGGCCTCCAAAGATTTCTACATTTTTGCAGGCCTAAAATGCATTTTAAGGCCTTTTTTGAGCTGCCAACATTTCCTGAACATTCGGGGGTGTAGGATGCATATTTCGTGACAAAAATATTTTTGGGAATTTCAGTGGTCTAGTATGCGGGTTAATGCCCCTTTCAGGCTGCAAATGATTTTGGGACAATCAGAGCTCTCTGACACAGTTATTGGGCCACCAACATTGTCTGGACTTTAGGGGGTCTAGGATGCCTGTAAAGCCCTTTTTTGGGCCTCCAAAGTTTTCTACATTTTTGCAGGCCTAAAATGCATTTTAAGGCCTTTTTTGAGCTGCCAACATTTCCTGAACATTCGGGGGTGCAGGATGCATATTTCGTGACAAAAATATTTTTGGGAATTTCCGTGGTCTAGGATTTGGTTTAATGCCCCTTTCAGGCTGCAAGTGTTTTTGGGACAATCAGAGGTCTCTGACACCATTTGTGGGACACCAACATTTTCTTGACTTTAGGGGGTCTAGGATGCCTGTAAAGCCCTTTTTTGGGCCTCCAAAGTTTTCTACATTTTTGCCGGCCTAAAATGCATTTTAAGGCCTTTTTTGAGCTGTCAACATTTCCTGAACATTCGGGGTGTATGATGCATATTTCGTGACAAAAATATTTTTGGGAATTTCAGTGGTCTAGTATGCGGGTTAATGCCCCTTTCAGGCTGCAAATGTTTTTGGGACAATCAGAGCTCTCTGACACCATTTGTGGGCCACCAACATTTTCTGGACTTTAGGGGGTCTAGGATGCCTGTAAAGCCCTTTTTTGGGCCTCCAAAGATTTCTACATTTTTGCAGGCCTAAAATGCATTTTAAGGCCTTTTTTGAGCTGCCAACATTTCCTGAACATTCGGGGGTGTAGGATGCATATTTCGTGACAAAAATATTTTTGGGAATTTCAGTGGTCTAGTATGCGGGTTAATGCCCCTTTCAGGCTGCAAATGTTTTTGGGACAATCAGAGCTCTCTGACACCATTTGTGGGCCACCAACATTTTCTGGACTTTAGGGGGTCTAGGATGCCTGTAAAGCCATTTTTTGGGCCTCCAAAGATTTCTACATTTTTGCAGGCCTAAAACGCATTTTAAGGCCTTTTTTGAGCTGCCAACATTTCCTGAACATTCGGGGGTGTAGGATGCATATTTCGTGACAAAAATATTTTTGGGAATTTCAGTGGTCTAGTATGCGGGTTAATGCCCCTTTCAGGCTGCAAATGTTTTTGGGACAATCAGAGCTCTCTGACACCATTTGTGGGCCACCAACATTTTCTGGACTTTAGGGGGTCTAGGATGCCTGTAAAGCCATTTTTTGGGCCTCCAAAGATTTCTACATTTTTGCAGGCCTAAAATGCATTTTAAGGCCTTTTTTGAGCTGCCAACATTTCCTGAACATTCGGGGGTGTAGGATGCATATTTCGTGACAAAAATATTTTTGGGAATTTCAGTGGTCTAGTATGCGGGTTAATGCCCCTTTCAGGCTGCAAATGATTTTGGGACAATCAGAGCTCTCTGACACAGTTATTGGGCCACCAACATTGTCTGGACTTTAGGGGGTCTAGGATGCCTGTAAAGCCCTTTTTTGGGCCTCCAAAGTTTTCTACATTTTTGCAGGCCTAAAATGCATTTTAAGGCCTTTTTTGAGCTGCCAACATTTCCTGAACATTCGGGGGTGCAGGATGCATATTTCGTGACAAAAATAATTTTGGGAATTTCCGTGGTCTAGGATTTGGTTTAATGCCCCTTTCAGGCTGCAAGTGTTTTTGGGACAATCAGAGGTCTCTGACACCATTTGTGGGCCACCAACATTTTCTGGACTTTAGGGGGTCTAGGATGCCTGTAAAGCCCTTTTTTGGGCCTCCAAAGTTTTCTACATTTTTGCAGGCCTAAAATGCATTTTAAGGCCTTTTTTGGGCTGCCAACATTTTCTGAACTTTCAGGGGTGTAGGATGCATATTTCGTGACTAAAATATTTTTGGGAATTTCCGTGGTCTAGGATTTGGTTTAATGCCCCTTTCAGGCTGCAAGTGTTTTTGGGACAATCAGAGGTCTCTGACACCATTTGTGGGCCACCAACATTTTCTGGACTTTAGGGGGTCTAGGATGCCTGTAAAGCCCTTTTTTGGGCCTCCAAAGATTTCTACATTTTTGCAGGCCTAAAATGCATTTTAAGGCCTTTTTTGAGCTGCCAACATTTCCTGAACATTCGGGGGTGTAGGATGCATATTTCGTGACAAAAATATTTTTGGGAATTTCAGTGGTCTAGTATGCGGGTTAATGCCCCTTTCAGGCTGCAAATGATTTTGGGACAATCAGAGCTCTCTGACACAGTTATTGGGCCACCAACATTGTCTGGACTTTAGGGGGTCTAGGATGCCTGTAAAGCCCTTTTTTGGGCCTCCAAAGTTTTCTACATTTTTGCAGGCCTAAAATGCATTTTAAGGCCTTTTTTGAGCTGCCAACATTTCCTGAACATTCGGGGGTGCAGGATGCATATTTCGTGACAAAAATAATTTTGGGAATTTCCGTGGTCTAGGATTTGGTTTAATGCCCCTTTCAGGCTGCAAGTGTTTTTGGGACAATCAGAGGTCTCTGACACCATTTGTGGGCCACCAACATTTTCTGGACTTTAGGGGGTCTAGGATGCCTGTAAAGCCCTTTTTTGGGCCTCCAAAGTTTTCTACATTTTTGCAGGCCTAAAATGCATTTTAAGGCCTTTTTTGGGCTGCCAACATTTTCTGAACTTTCAGGGGTGTAGGATGCATATTTCGTGACTAAAATATTTTTGGGAATTTCCGTGGTCTAGGATTTGGTTTAATGCCCCTTTCAGGCTGCAAGTGTTTTTGGGACAATCAGAGGTCTCTGACACCATTTGTGGGCCACCAACATTTTCTGGACTTTAGGGGGTCTAGGATGCCTGTAAAGCCCTTTTTTGGGCCTCCAAAGATTTCTACATTTTTGCAGGCCTAAAATGCATTTTAAGGCCTTTTTTGAGCTGCCAACATTTCCTGAACATTCGGGGGTGTAGGATGCATATTTCGTGACAAAAATATTTTTGGGAATTTCAGTGGTCTAGTATGCGGGTTAATGCCCCTTTCAGGCTGCAAATGATTTTGGGACAATCAGAGCTCTCTGACACAGTTATTGGGCCACCAACATTGTCTGGACTTTAGGGGGTCTAGGATGCCTGTAAAGCCCTTTTTTGGGCCTCCAAAGTTTTCTACATTTTTGCAGGCCTAAAATGCATTTTAAGGCCTTTTTTGAGCTGCCAACATTTCCTGAACATTCGGGGGTGCAGGATGCATATTTCGTGACAAAAATAATTTTGGGAATTTCCGTGGTCTAGGATTTGGTTTAATGCCCCTTTCAGGCTGCAAGTGTTTTTGGGACAATCAGAGGTCTCTGACACCATTTGTGGGCCACCAACATTTTCTGGACTTTAGGGGGTCTAGGATGCCTGTAAAGCCCTTTTTTGGGCCTCCAAAGTTTTCTACATTTTTGCAGGCCTAAAATGCATTTTAAGGCCTTTTTTGGGCTGCCAACATTTTCTGAACTTTCAGGGGTGTAGGATGCATATTTCGTGACTAAAATATTTTTGGGAACTTCCGTGGTCTAGGATTTGGTTTAATGCCCCTTTCAGGCTGCAAGTGTTTTTGGGACAATCAGAGGTCTCTGACACCATTTGTGGGCCACCAACATTTTCTGGACTTTAGGGGGTCTAGGATGCCTGTAAAGCCCTTTTTTGGGCCTCCAAAGTTTTCTACATTTTTGCAGGCCTAAAATGCATTTTAAGGCCTTTTTTGAGCTGCCAACATTTCCTGAACATTCGGGGGTGTAGGATGCATATTTCGTGACAAAAATATTTTTGGGAATTTCAGTGGTCTAGTATGCGGGTTAATGCCCCTTTCAGGCTGCAAATGTTTTTGGGACAATCAGAGCTCTCTGACACCATTTGTGGGCCACCAACATTTTCTGGACTTTAGGGGGTCTAGGATGCCTGTAAAGCCCTTTTTTGGGCCTCCAAAGTTTTCAACATTTTTGCAGGCCTAAAATGCATTTTAAGGACTTTTTTGGGCTGCCAACATTTTCTGAACTTTCAGGGGTGTAGGATGCATATTTCGTGACAAAAATATTTTTGGGAATTTCCGTGGTCTAGGATTTGGTTTAATGCCCCTTTCAGGCTGCAAGTGTTTTTGGGACAATCAGAGGTCTCTGACACCATTTGTGGGACACCAACATTTTCTTGACTTTAGGGGGTCTAGGATGCCTGTAAAGCCCTTTTTTGGGCCTCCAAAGTTTTCTACATTTTTGCAGGCCTAAAATGCATTTTAAGGCCTTTTTTGAGCTACCAACATTTCCTGAACATTCGGGGTGTAGGATGCATATTTCGTGACAAAAATATTTTTGGGAATTTCAGTGGTCTAGTATGCGGGTTAATGCCCCTTTCAGGCTGCAAATGTTTTTGGGACAATCAGAGCTCTCTGACACCATTTGTGGGCCACCAACATTTTCTGGACTTTAGGGGGTCTAGGATGCCTGTAAAGCCCTTTTTTGGGCCTCCAAAGATTTCTACATTTTTGCAGGCCTAAAATGCATTTTAAGGCCTTTTTTGAGCTGCCAACATTTCCTGAACATTCGGGGGTGTAGGATGCATATTTCGTGACAAAAATATTTTTGGGAATTTCAGTGGTCTAGTATGCGGGTTAATGCCCCTTTCAGGCTGCAAATGTTTTTGGGACAATCAGAGCTCTCTGACACCATTTGTGGGCCACCAACATTTTCTGGACTTTAGGGGGTCTAGGATGCCTGTAAAGCCCTTTTTTGGGCCTCCAAAGTTTTCTACATTTTTGCAGGCCTAAAATGAATTTTAAGGCCTTTTTTGACCTGCCAACATTTCCTGAACATTCGTTGGTGCAGGATGCATATTTCGTGACAAAAATAATTTTGGGAATTTCCGTGGTCTAGGATTTGGTTTAATGCCCCTTTCAGGCTGCAAGTGTTTTTGGGACAATCAGAGGTCTCTGACACCATTTGTGGGCCACCAACATTTTCTGGAATTAGGGGGTCTAGGATGCCTGTAAAGCCCTTTTTTGGGCCTCCAAAGTTTTCTACATTTTTGCAGGCCTAAAATGCATTTTAAGGCCTTTTTTGGGCTGCCAACATTTTCTGAACCTTCAGGGGTGTAGGATGCATATTTCGTGACAAAAATATTTTTGGGAATTTCCGTGGTCTAGGATTTGGTTTAATGCCCCTTTCAGGCTGCAAGTGTTTTTGGGACAATCAGAGGTCTCTGACACCATTTGTGGGACACCAACATTTTCTGGACTTTAGGGGGTCTAGGATGCCTGTAAAGCCCTTTTTTGGGGCTCCAAAGTTTTCTACATTTTTGCAGGCCTAAAATGCATTTTAAGGCCTTTTTTGAGCTGCCAACATTTCCTGAACATTCGGGGGTGTAGGATGCATATTTCGTGACAAAAATATTTTTGGGAATTTCAGTGGTCTAGTATGCGGGTTAATGCCCCTTTCAGGCTGCAAATGTTTTTGGGACAATCAGAGCTCTCTGACACCATTTGTGGGCCACCAACATTTTCTGGACTTTAGGGGGTCTAGGATGCCTGTAAAGCCCTTTTTTGGGCCTCCAAAGTTTTCTACATTTTTGCAGGCCTAAAATGCATTTTAAGGCCTTTTTTGGGCTGCCAACATTTTCTGAACTTTCAGGGGTGTAGGATGCATATTTCGTGACAAAAATATTTTTGGGAATTTCCGTGGTCTAGGATTTGGTTTAATGCCCCTTTCAGGCTGCAAGTGTTTTTGGGACAATCAGAGGTCTCTGACACCATTTGTGGGACACCAACATTTTCTGGACTTTAGGGGGTCTAGGATGCCTGTAAAGCCCTTTTTTGGGGCTCCAAAGTTTTCTACATTTTTGCAGGCCTAAAATGCATTTTAAGGCCTTTTTTGAGCTGCCAACATTTCCTGAACATTCGGGGGTGTAGGATGCATATTTCGTGACAAAAATATTTTTGGGAATTTCAGTGGTCTGGTATGCGGGTTAATGCCCCTTTCAGGCTGCAAATGTTTTTGGGACAATCAGAGCTCTCTGACACCATTTGTAGGCCACCAACATTTTCTGGACTTTAGGGGGTCTAGGATGCCTGTAAAGCCCTTTTTTGGGCCTCCAAAGATTTCTACATTTTTGCAGGCCTAAAATGCATTTTAAGGCCTTTTTTGAGCTGCCAACATTTCCTGAACATTCGGGGGTGTAGGATGCATATTTCGTGACAAAAATATTTTTGGGAATTTCAGTGGTCTAGTATGCGGGTTAATGCCCCTTTCAGGCTGCAAATGTTTTTGGGACAATCAGAGCTCTCTGACACCATTTGTGGGCCACCAACATTTTCTGGACTTTAGGGGGTCTAGGATGCCTGTAAAGCCCTTTTTTGGGGCTCCAAAGTTTTCTACATTTTTGCAGGCCTAAAATGCATTTTAAGGCCTTTTTTGAGCTGCCAACATTTCCTGAACATTCGGGGGTGTAGGATGCATATTTCGTGACAAAAATATTTTTGGGAATTTCAGTGGTCTGGTATGCGGGTTAATGCCCCTTTCAGGCTGCAAATGTTTTTGGGACAATCAGAGCTCTCTGACACCATTTGTAGGCCACCAACATTTTCTGGACTTTAGGGGGTCTAGGATGCCTGTAAAGCCCTTTTTTGGGCCTCCAAAGATTTCTACATTTTTGCAGGCCTAAAATGCATTTTAAGGCCTTTTTTGAGCTGCCAACATTTCCTGAACATTCGGGGGTGTAGGATGCATATTTCGTGACAAAAATATTTTTGGGAATTTCAGTGGTCTAGTATGCGGGTTAATGCCCCTTTCAGGCTGCAAATGTTTTTGGGACAATCAGAGCTCTCTGACACCATTTGTGGGCCACCAACATTTTCTGGACTTTAGGGGGTCTAGGATGCCTGTAAAGCCCTTTTTTGGGCCTCCAAAGATTTCTACATTTTTGCAGGCCTAAAATGCATTTTAAGGCCTTTTTTGAGCTGCCAACATTTCCTGAACATTCGGGGGTGTAGGATGCATATTTCGTGACAAAAATATTTTTGGGAATTTCAGTGGTCTAGTATGCGGGTTAATGCCCCTTTCAGGCTGCAAATGATTTTGGGACAATCAGAGCTCTCTGACACAGTTATTGGGCCACCAACATTGCCTGGACTTTAGGGGGTCTAGGATGCCTGTAAAGCCCTTTTTTGGGCCTCCAAAGTTTTCTACATTTTTGCAGGCCTAAAATGCATTTTAAGGCCTTTTTTGAGCTGCCAACATTTCCTGAACATTCGGGGGTGCAGGATGCATATTTCGTGACAAAAATAATTTTGGGAATTTCCGTGGTCTAGGATTTGGTTTAATGCCCCTTTCAGGCTGCAAGTGTTTTTGGGACAATCAGAGGTCTCTGACACCATTTGTGGGCCACCAACATTTTCTGGACTTTAGGGGGTCTAGGATGCCTGTAAAGCCCTTTTTTGGGCCTCCAAAGTTTTCTACATTTTTGCAGGCCTAAAATGCATTTTAAGGCCTTTTTTGGGCTGCCAACATTTTCTGAACTTTCAGGGGTGTAGGATGCCTATTTCGTGACTAAAACATTTTTGGGAACTTCCGTGGTCTAGGATTTGGTTTAATGCCCCTTTCAGGCTGCAAGTGTTTTTGGGACAATCAGAGGTCTCTGACACCATTTGTGGGCCACCAACATTTTCTGGACTTTAGGGGGTCTAGGATGCCTGTAAAGCCCTTTTTTGGGCCTCCAAAGTTTTCTACATTTTTGCAGGCCTAAAATGCATTTTAAGGCCTTTTTTGAGCTGCCAACATTTCCTGAACATTCGGGGGTGTAGGATGCATATTTCGTGACAAAAATATTTTTGGGAATTTCAGTGGTCTAGTATGCGGGTTAATGCCCCTTTCAGGCTGCAAATGTTTTTGGGACAATCAGAGCTCTCTGACACCATTTGTGGGCCACCAACATTTTCTGGACTTTAGGGGGTCTAGGATGCCTGTAAAGCCCTTTTTTGGGCCTCCAAAGTTTTCAACATTTTTGCAGGCCTAAAATGCATTTTAAGGACTTTTTTGGGCAGCCAACATTTTCTGAACTTTCAGGGGTGTAGGATGCATATTTCGTGACAAAAATATTTTTGGGAATTTCCGTGGTCTAGGATTTGGTTTAATGCCCCTTTCAGGCTGCAAGTGTTTTTGGGACAATCAGAGGTCTCTGACACCATTTGTGGGACACCAACATTTTCTTGACTTTAGGGGGTCTAGGATGCCTGTAAAGCCCTTTTTTGGGCCTCCAAAGTTTTCTACATTTTTGCAGGCCTAAAATGCATTTTAAGGCCTTTTTTGAGCTACCAACATTTCCTGAACATTCGGGGTGTAGGATGCATATTTCGTGACAAAAATATTTTTGGGAATTTCAGTGGTCTAGTATGCGGGTTAATGCCCCTTTCAGGCTGCAAATGTTTTTGGGACAATCAGAGCTCTCTGACACCATTTGTGGGCCACCAACATTTTCTGGACTTTAGGGGGTCTAGGATGCCTGTAAAGCCCTTTTTTGGGCCTCCAAAGATTTCTACATTTTTGCAGGCCTAAAATGCATTTTAAGGCCTTTTTTGAGCTGCCAACATTTCCTGAACATTCGGGGGTGTAGGATGCATATTTCGTGACAAAAATATTTTTGGGAATTTCAGTGGTCTAGTATGCGGGTTAATGCCCCTTTCAGGCTGCAAATGTTTTTGGGACAATCAGAGCTCTCTGACACCATTTGTGGGCCACCAACATTTTCTGGACTTTAGGGGGTCTAGGATGCCTGTAAAGCCCTTTTTTGGGCCTCCAAAGTTTTCTACATTTTTGCAGGCCTAAAATGCATTTTAAGGCCTTTTTTGACCTGCCAACATTTCCTGAACATTCGTTGGTGCAGGATGCATATTTCGTGACAAAAATAATTTTGGGAATTTCCGTGGTCTAGGATTTGGTTTAATGCCCCTTTCAGGCTGCAAGTGTTTTTGGGACAATCAGAGGTCTCTGACACCATTTGTGGGCCACCAACATTTTCTGGAATTAGGGGGTCTAGGATGCCTGTAAAGCCCTTTTTTGGGCCTCCAAAGTTTTCTACATTTTTGCAGGCCTAAAATGCATTTTAAGGCCTTTTTTGGGCTGCCAACATTTTCTGAACCTTCAGGGGTGTAGGATGCATATTTCGTGACAAAAATATTTTTGGGAATTTCCGTGGTCTAGGATTTGGTTTAATGCCCCTTTCAGGCTGCAAGTGTTTTTGGGACAATCAGAGGTCTCTGACACCATTTGTGGGACACCAACATTTTCTGGACTTTAGGGGGTCTAGGATGCCTGTAAAGCCCTTTTTTGGGGCTCCAAAGTTTTCTACATTTTTGCAGGCCTAAAATGCATTTTAAGACCTTTTTTGAGCTGCCAACATTTCCTGAACATTCGGGGGTGTAGGATGCATATTTCGTGACAAAAATATTTTTGGGAATTTCAGTGGTCTAGTATGCGGGTTAATGCCCCTTTCAGGCTGCAAATGTTTTTGGGACAATCAGAGCTCTCTGACACCATTTGTGGGCCACCAACATTTTCTGGACTTTAGGGGGTCTAGGATGCCTGTAAAGCCCTTTTTTGGGCCTCCAAAGTTTTCTACATTTTTGCAGGCCTAAAATGCATTTTAAGGCCTTTTTTGGGCTGCCAACATTTTCTGAACTTTCAGGGGTGTAGGATGCATATTTCGTGACAAAAATATTTTTGGGAATTTCCGTGGTCTAGGATTTGGTTTAATGCCCCTTTCAGGCTGCAAGTGTTTTTGGGACAATCAGAGGTCTCTGACACCATTTGTGGGACACCAACATTTTCTGGACTTTAGGGGGTCTAGGATGCCTGTAAAGCCCTTTTTTGGGGCTCCAAAGTTTTCTACATTTTTGCAGGCCTAAAATGCATTTTAAGGCCTTTTTTGAGCTGCCAACATTTCCTGAACATTCGGGGGTGTAGGATGCATATTTCGTGACAAAAATATTTTTGGGAATTTCAGTGGTCTGGTATGCGGGTTAATGCCCCTTTCAGGCTGCAAATGTTTTTGGGACAATCAGAGCTCTCTGACACCATTTGTAGGCCACCAACATTTTCTGGACTTTAGGGGGTCTAGGATGCCTGTAAAGCCCTTTTTTGGGCCTCCAAAGATTTCTACATTTTTGCAGGCCTAAAATGCATTTTAAGGCCTTTTTTGAGCTGCCAACATTTCCTGAACATTCGGGGGTGTAGGATGCATATTTCGTGACAAAAATATTTTTGGGAATTTCAGTGGTCTAGTATGCGGGTTAATGCCCCTTTCAGGCTGCAAATGTTTTTGGGACAATCAGAGCTCTCTGACACCATTTGTGGGCCACCAACATTTTCTGGACTTTAGGGGGTCTAGGATGCCTGTAAAGCCCTTTTTTGGGGCTCCAAAGTTTTCTACATTTTTGCAGGCCTAAAATGCATTTTAAGGCCTTTTTTGAGCTGCCAACATTTCCTGAACATTCGGGGGTGTAGGATGCATATTTCGTGACAAAAATATTTTTGGGAATTTCAGTGGTCTGGTATGCGGGTTAATGCCCCTTTCAGGCTGCAAATGTTTTTGGGACAATCAGAGCTCTCTGACACCATTTGTAGGCCACCAACATTTTCTGGACTTTAGGGGGTCTAGGATGCCTGTAAAGCCCTTTTTTGGGCCTCCAAAGATTTCTACATTTTTGCAGGCCTAAAATGCATTTTAAGGCCTTTTTTGAGCTGCCAACATTTCCTGAACATTCGGGGGTGTAGGATGCATATTTCGTGACAAAAATATTTTTGGGAATTTCAGTGGTCTAGTATGCGGGTTAATGCCCCTTTCAGGCTGCAAATGTTTTTGGGACAATCAGAGCTCTCTGACACCATTTGTGGGCCACCAACATTTTCTGGACTTTAGGGGGTCTAGGATGCCTGTAAAGCCCTTTTTTGGGCCTCCAAAGTTTTCAACATTTTTGCAGGCCTAAAATGCATTTTAAGGACTTTTTTGGGCTGCCAACATTTTCTGAACTTTCAGGGGTGTAGCATGCATATTTCGTGACAAAAATATTTTTGGGAATTTCCGTGGTCTAGGATTTGGTTTAATGCCCCTTTCAGGCTGCAAGTGTTTTTGGGACAATCAGAGGTCTCTGACACCATTTGTGGGCCACCAACATTTTCTGGACTTTAGGGGGTCTAGGATGCCTGTAAAGCCCTTTTTTGGGCCTCCAAAGATTTCTACATTTTTGCAGGCCTAAAATGCATTTTAAGGCCTTTTTTGAGCTGCCAACATTTCCTGAACATTCGGGGGTGTAGGATGCATATTTCGTGACAAAAATATTTTTGGGAATTTCAGTGGTCTAGTATGCGGGTTAATGCCCCTTTCAGGCTGCAAATGTTTTTGGGACAATCAGAGCTCTCTGACACCATTTGTGGGCCACCAACATTTTCTGGACTTTAGGGGGTCTAGGATGCCTGTAAAGCCCTTTTTTGGGCCTCCAAAGTTTTCAACATTTTTGCAGGCCTAAAATGCATTTTAAGGACTTTTTTGGGCTGCCAACATTTTCTGAACTTTCAGGGGTGTAGGATGCATATTTCATGACAAAAATATTTTTGGGAATTTCCGTGGTCTAGGATTTGGTTTAATGCCCCTTTCAGGCTGCAGGTGTTTTTGGGACAATCAGAGGTCTCTGACACCATTTGTGGGCCACCAACATTTTCTGGACTTTAGGGGGTCTAGGATGCCTGTAAAGCCCTTTTTTGGGCCTCCAAAGATTTCTACATTTTTGCAGGCCTAAAATGCATTTTAAGGCCTTTTTTGAGCTGCCAACATTTCCTGAACATTCGGGGGTGTAGGATGCATATTTCGTGACAAAAATATTTTTGGGAATTTCAGTGGTCTAGTGTGCGGGTTAATGCCCCTTTCAGGCTGCAAATGTTTTTGGGACAATCAGAGCTCTCTGACACCATTTGTGGGCCACCAACATTTTCTGGACTTTAGGGGGTCTAGGATGCCTGTAAAGCCCTTTTTTGGGCCTCCAAAGTTTTCTACATTTTTGCAGGCCTAAAATGCATTTTAAGGCCTTTTTTGAGCTGCCAACATTTCCTGAACATTCGTTGGTGCAGGATGCATATTTCGTGACAAAAATAATTTTGGGAATTTCCGTGGTCTAGGATTTGGTTTAATGCCCCTTTCAGGCTGCAAGTGTTTTTGGGACAATCAGAGGTCTCTGACACCATTTGTGGGCCACCAACATTTTCTGGACTTTAGGGGGTCTAGGATGCCTGTAAAGCCCTTTTTTGGGCCTCCAAAGTTTTCT
Organism: Ambystoma mexicanum; assembly: GCF_040938575.1. NCBI lineage: Eukaryota > Metazoa > Chordata > Amphibia > Caudata > Ambystomatidae > Ambystoma > Ambystoma mexicanum. The sequence continues at coordinate 550,696,249 of NC_090936.1, read as the reverse complement.
ACATTTTTGCAGGCCTAAAATGCATTTTAAGGCCTTTTTTGGGCTGCCAACATTTTCTGAACCTTCAGGGGTGTAGGATGCATATTTCGTGACAAAAATATTTTTGGGAATTTCCGTGGTCTAGGATTTGGTTTAATGCCCCTTTCAGGCTGCAAGTGTTTTTGGGACAATCAGAGGTCTCTGACACCATTTGTGGGACACCAACATTTTCTGGACTTTAGGGGGTCTAGGATGCCTGTAAAGCCCTTTTTTGGGGCTCCAAAGTTTTCTACATTTTTGCAGGCCTAAAATGCATTTTAAGGCCTTTTTTGAGCTGCCAACATTTCCTGAACATTCGGGGGTGTAGGATGCATATTTCGTGACAAAAATATTTTTGGGAATTTCAGTGGTCTAGTATGCGGGTTAATGCCCCTTTCAGGCTGCAAATGTTTTTGGGACAATCAGAGCTCTCTGACACCATTTGTGGGCCACCAACATTTTCTGGACTTTAGGGGGTCTAGGATGCCTGTAAAGCCCTTTTTTGGGCCTCCAAAGTTTTCTACATTTTTGCAGGCCTAAAATGCATTTTAAGGACTTTTTTGGGCTGCCAACATTTTCTGAACTTTCAGGGGTGTAGGATGCATATTTCGTGACAAAAATATTTTTGGGAATTTCAGTGGTCTAGTATGCGGGTTAATGCCCCTTTCAGGCTGCAAATGATTTTGGGACAATCAGAGCTCTCTGACACAGTTATTGGGCCACCAACATTGTCTGGACTTTAGGGGGTCTAGGATGCCTGTAAAGCCCTTTTTTGGGCCTCCAAAGTTTTCTACATTTTTGCAGGCCTAAAATGCATTTTAAGGACTTTTTTGGGCTGCCAACATTTTCTGAACTTTCAGGGGTGTAGGATGCATATTTCGTGACAAAAATATTTTTGGGAATTTCCGTGGTCTAGGATTTGGTTTAATGCCCCTTTCAGGCTGCAAGTGTTTTTGGGACAATCAGAGGTCTCTGACACCATTTGTGGGCCACCAACATTTTCTGGACTTTAGGGGGTCTAGGATGCCTGTAAAGCCCTTTTTTGGGCCTCCAAAGATTTCTACATTTTTGCAGGCCTAAAATGCATTTTAAGGCCTTTTTTGAGCTGCCAACATTTCCTGAACATTCGGGGGTGTAGGATGCATATTTCGTGACAAATATATTTTTGGGAATTTCAGTGGTCTAGTATGCGGGTTAATGCCCCTTTCAGGCTGCAAATGTTTTTGGGACAATCAGAGCTCTCTGACACCATTTGTGGGCCACCAACATTTTCTGGACTTTAGGGGGTCTAGGATGCCTGTAAAGCCATTTTTTGGGCCTCCAAAGATTTCTACATTTTTGCAGGCCTAAAATGCATTTTAAGGCCTTTTTTGAGCTGCCAACATTTCCTGAACATTCGGGGGTGTAGGATGCATATTTCGTGACAAAAATATTTTTGGGAATTTCAGTGGTCTAGTATGCGGGTTAATGCCCCTTTCAGGCTGCAAATGTTTTTGGGACAATCAGAGCTCTCTGACACCATTTGTGGGCCACCAACATTTTCTGGACTTTAGGGGGTCTAGGATGCCTGTAAAGCCCTTTTTTGGGCCTCCAAAGATTTCTACATTTTTGCAGGCCTAAAATGCATTTTAAGGCCTTTTTTGAGCTGCCAACATTTCCTGAACATTCGGGGGTGTAGGATGCATATTTCGTGACAAAAATATTTTTGGGAATTTCATTGGTCTAGTATGCGGGTTAATGCCCCTTTCAGGCTGCAAATGATTTTGGGACAATCAGAGCTCTCTGACACAGTTATTGGGCCACCAACATTGTCTGGACTTTAGGGGGTCTAGGATGCCCGTAAAGCCCTTTTTTGGGCCTCCAAAGTTTTCTACATTTTTGCAGGCCTAAAATGCATTTTAAGGCCTTTTTTGAGCTGCCAACATTTCCTGAACATTCGGGGGTGCAGGATGCATATTTCGTGACAAAAATAATTTTGGGAATTTCCGTGGTCTAGGATTTGGTTTAATGCCCCTTTCAGGCTGCAAGTGTTTTTGGGACAATCAGAGGTCTCTGACACCATTTGTGGGCCACCAACATTTTCTGGACTTTAGGGGGTCTAGGATGCCTGTAAAGCCCTTTTTTGGGCCTCCAAAGTTTTCTACATTTTTGCAGGCCTAAAATGCATTTTAAGGCCTTTTTTGGGCTGCCAACATTTTCTGAACTTTCAGGGGTGTAGGATGCATATTTCGTGACTAAAATATTTTTGGGAATTTCCGTGGTCTAGGATTTGGTTTAATGCCCCTTTCAGGCTGCAAGTGTTTTTGGGACAATCAGAGGTCTCTGACACCATTTGTGGGCCACCAACATTTTCTGGACTTTAGGGGGTCTAGGATGCCTGTAAAGCCCTTTTTTGGGCCTCCAAAGTTTTCTACATTTTTACAGGCCTAAAATGCATTTTAAGGCCTTTTTTGAGCTGCCAACATTTCCTGAACATTCGGGGGTGTAGGATGCATATTTCGTGACAAAAATATTTCTGGGAATTTCAGTGGTCTAGTATGCGGGTTAATGCCCCTTTCAGGCTGCAAATGTTTTTGGGACAATCAGAGCTCTCTGACACCATTTGTGGGCCACCAACATTTTCTGGACTTTAGGGGGTCTAGGATGCCTGTAAAGCCCTTTTTTGGGCCTCCAAAGTTTTCAACATTTTTGCAGGCCTAAAATGCATTTTAAGGACTTTTTTGGGCTGCCAACATTTTCTGAACTTTCAGGGGTGTAGGATGCATATTTCGTGACAAAAATATTTTTGGGAATTTCCGTGGTCTAGGATTTGGTTTAATGCCCCTTTCAGGCTGCAAGTGTTTTTGGGACAATCAGAGGTCTCTGACACCATTTGTGGGACACCAACATTTTCTTGACTTTAGGGGGTCTAGGATGCCTGTAAAGCCCTTTTTTGGGCCTCCAAAGTTTTCTACATTTTTGCAGGCCTAAAATGCATTTTAAGGCCTTTTTTGAGCTACCAACATTTCCTGAACATTCGGGGTGTAGGATGCATATTTCGTGACAAAAATATTTTTGGGAATTTCAGTGGTCTAGTATGCGGGTTAATGCCCCTTTCAGGCTGCAAATGTTTTTGGGACAATCAGAGCTCTCTGACACCATTTGTGGGCCACCAACATTTTCTGGACTTTAGGGGGTCTAGGATGCCTGTAAAGCCCTTTTTTGGGCCTCCAAAGATTTCTACATTTTTGCAGGCCTAAAATGCATTTTAAGGCCTTTTTTGAGCTGCCAACATTTCCTGAACATTCGGGGGTGTAGGATGCATATTTCGTGACAAAAATATTTTTGGGAATTTCAGTGGTCTAGTATGCGGGTTAATGCCCCTTTCAGGCTGCAAATGTTTTTGGGACAATCAGAGCTCTCTGACACCATTTGTGGGCCACCAACATTTTCTGGACTTTAGGGGGTCTAGGATGCCTGTAAAGCCCTTTTTTGGGCCTCCAAAGTTTTCTACATTTTTGCAGGCCTAAAATGCATTTTAAGGCCTTTTTTGACCTGCCAACATTTCCTGAACATTCATTGGTGCAGGATGCATATTTCGTGACAAAAATAATTTTGGGAATTTCCGTGGTCTAGGATTTGGTTTAATGCCCCTTTCAGGCTGCAAGTGTTTTTGGGACAATCAGAGGTCTCTGACACCATTTGTGGGCCACCAACATTTTCTGGAATTAGGGGGTCTAGGATGCCTGTAAAGCCCTTTTTTGGGCCTCCAAAGTTTTCTACATTTTTGCAGGCCTAAAATGCATTTTAAGGCCTTTTTTGGGCTGCCAACATTTTCTGAACCTTCAGGGGTGTAGGATGCATATTTCGTGACAAAAATATTTTTGGGAATTTCCGTGGTCTAGGATTTGGTTTAATGCCCCTTTCAGGCTGCAAGTGTTTTTGGGACAATCAGAGGTCTCTGACACCATTTGTGGGACACCAACATTTTCTGGACTTTAGGGGGTCTAGGATGCCTGTAAAGCCCTTTTTTGGGGCTCCAAAGTTTTCTACATTTTTGCAGGCCTAAAATGCATTTTAAGGCCTTTTTTGAGCTGCCAACATTTCCTGAACATTCGGGGGTGTAGGATGCATATTTCGTGACAAAAATATTTTTGGGAATTTCAGTGGTCTAGTATGCGGGTTAATGCCCCTTTCAGGCTGCAAATGTGTTTGGGACAATCAGAGCTCTCTGACACCATTTGTGGGCCACCAACATTTTCTGGACTTTAGGGGGTCTAGGATGCCTGTAAAGCCCTTTTTTGGGCCTCCAAAGTTTTCTACATTTTTGCAGGCCTAAAATGCATTTTAAGGCCTTTTTTGGGCTGCCAACATTTTCTGAACTTTCAGGGGTGTAGGATGCATATTTCGTGACAAAAATATTTTGGGGAATTTCCGTGGTCTAGGATTTGGTTTAATGCCCCTTTCAGGCTGCAAGTGTTTTTGGGACAATCAGAGGTCTCTGACACCATTTGTGGGACACCAACATTTTCTGGACTTTAGGGGGTCTAGGATGCCTGTAAAGCCCTTTTTTGGGGCTCCAAAGTTTTCTACATTTTTGCAGGCCTAAAATGCATTTTAAGGCCTTTTTTGAGCTGCCAACATTTCCTGAACATTCGGGGGTGTAGGATGCATATTTCGTGACAAAAATATTTTTGGGAATTTCAGTGGTCTAGTATGCGGGTTAATGCCCCTTTCAGGCTGCAAATGTTTTTGGGACAATCAGAGCTCTCTGACACCATTTGTGGGCCACCAACATTTTCTGGACTTTAGGGGGTCTAGGATGCCTGTAAAGCCCTTTTTTGGGCCTCCAAAGATTTCTACATTTTTGCAGGCCTAAAATGCATTTTAAGGCCTTTTTTGAGCTGCCAACATTTCCTGAACATTCGGGGGTGTAGGATGCATATTTCGTGACAAAAATATTTTTGGGAATTTCAGTGGTCTAGTATGCGGGTTAATGCCCCTTTCAGGCTGCAAATGTTTTTGGGACAATCAGAGCTCTCTGACACCATTTGTGGGCCACCAACATTTTCTGGACTTTAGGGGGTCTAGGATGCCTGTAAAGCCCTTTTTTGGGGCTCCAAAGTTTTCTACATTTTTGCAGGCCTAAAATGCATTTTAAGGCCTTTTTTGAGCTGCCAACATTTCCTGAACATTCGGGGGTGTAGGATGCATATTTCGTGACAAAAATATTTTTGGGAATTTCAGTGGTCTGGTATGCGGGTTAATGCCCCTTTCAGGCTGCAAATGTTTTTGGGACAATCAGAGCTCTCTGACACCATTTGTAGGCCACCAACATTTTCTGGACTTTAGGGGGTCTAGGATGCCTGTAAAGCCCTTTTTTGGGCCTCCAAAGATTTCTACATTTTTGCAGGCCTAAAATGCATTTTAAGGCCTTTTTTGAGCTGCCAACATTTCCTGAACATTCGGGGGTGTAGGATGCATATTTCGTGACAAAAATATTTTTGGGAATTTCAGTGGTCTAGTATGCGGGTTAATGCCCCTTTCAGGCTGCAAATGTTTTTGGGACAATCAGAGCTCTCTGACACCATTTGTGGGCCACCAACATTTTCTGGACTTTAGGGGGTCTAGGATGCCTGTAAAGCCCTTTTTTGGGCCTCCAAAGTTTTCAACATTTTTGCAGGCCTAAAATGCATTTTAAGGACTTTTTTGGGCTGCCAACATTTTCTGAACTTTCAGGGGTGTAGGATGCATATTTCGTGACAAAAATATTTTTGGGAATTTCCGTGGTCTAGGATTTGGTTTAATGCCCCTTTCAGGCTGCAAGTGTTTTTGGGACAATCAGAGGTCTCTGACACCATTTGTGGGACACCAACATTTTCTTGACTTTAGGGGGTCTAGGATGCCTGAAAAGCCCTTTTTTGGGCCTCCAAAGTTTTCTACATTTTTGCAGGCCTAAAATGCATTTTAAGGCCTTTTTTGAGCTGCCAACATTTCCTGAACATTCGGGGGTGTAGGATGCATATTTCGTGACAAAAATATTTTTGGGAATTTCAGTGGTCTAGTATGCGGGTTAATGCCCCTTTCAGGCTGCAAATGATTTTGGGACAATCAGAGCTCTCTGACACAGTTATTGGGCCACCAACATTGTCTGGACTTTAGGGGGTCTAGGATGCCTGTAAAGCCCTTTTTTGGGCCTCCAAAGTTTTCTACATTTTTGCAGGCCTAAAATGCATTTTAAGGCCTTTTTTGGGCTGCCAACATTTTCTGAACCTTCAGGGGTGTAGGATGCATATTTCGTGACAAAGATATTTTTGGGAATTTCCGTGGTCTAGGATTTGGTTTAATGCCCCTTTCAGGCTGCAAGTGTTTTTGGGACAATCAGAGGTCTCTGACACCATTTGTGGGACACCAACATTTTCTGGACTTTAGGGGGTCTAGGATGCCTGTAAAGCCCTTTTTTGGGGCTCCAAAGTTTTCTACATTTTTGCAGGCCTAAAATGCATTTTAAGGCCTTTTTTGAGCTGCCAACATTTCCTGAACATTCGGGGGTGTAGGATGCATATTTCGTGACAAAAATATTTTTGGGAATTTCAGTGGTCTAGTATGCGGGTTAATGCCCCTTTCAGGCTGCAAATGTTTTTGGGACAATCAGAGCTCTCTGACACCATTTGTGGGCCACCAACATTTTCTGGACTTTAGGGGGTCTAGGATGCCTGTAAAGCCCTTTTTTGGGCCTCCAAAGTTTTCTACATTTTTGCAGGCCTAAAATGCATTTTAAGGCCTTTTTTGGGCTGCCAACATTTTCTGAACTTTCAGGGGTGTAGGATGCATATTTCGTGACAAAAATATTTTTGGGAATTTCCGTGGTCTAGGATTTGGTTTAATGCCCCTTTCAGGCTGCAAGTGTTTTTGGGACAATCAGAGGTCCCTGACACCATTTGTGGGACACCAACATTTTCTGGACTTTAGGGGGTCTAGGATGCCTGTAAAGCCCTTTTTTGGGGCTCCAAAGTTTTCTACATTTTTGCAGGCCTAAAATGCATTTTAAGGCCTTTTTTGAGCTGCCAACATTTCCTGAACATTCGGGGGTGTAGGATGCATATTTCGTGACAAAAATATTTTTGGGAATTTCAGTGGTCTGGTATGCGGGTTAATGCCCCTTTCAGGCTGCAAATGTTTTTGGGACAATCAGAGCTCTCTGACACCATTTGTAGGCCACCAACATTTTCTGGACTTTAGGGGGTCTAGGATGCCTGTAAAGCCCTTTTTTGGGCCTCCAAAGATTTCTACATTTTTGCAGGCCTAAAATGCATTTTAAGGCCTTTTTTGAGCTGCCAACATTTCCTGAACATTCGGGGGTGTAGGATGCATATTTCGTGACAAAAATATTTTTGGGAATTTCAGTGGTCTAGTATGCGGGTTAATGCCCCTTTCAGGCTGCAAATGATTTTGGGACAATCAGAGCTCTCTGACACAGTTATTGGGCCACCAACATTGTCTGGACTTTAGGGGGTCTAGGATGCCTGTAAAGCCCTTTTTTGGGCCTCCAAAGTTTTCTACATTTTTGCAGGCCTAAAATGCATTTTAAGGCCTTTTTTGAGCTGCCAACATTTCCTGAACATTCGGGGGTGTAGGATGCATATTTCGTGACAAAAATATTTTTGGGAATTTCAGTGGTCTAGTATGCGGGTTAATGCCCCTTTCAGGCTGCAAGTGTTTTTGGGACAATCAGAGGTCTCTGACACCATTTGTGGGACACCAACATTTTCTTGACTTTAGGGGGTCTAGGATGCCTGAAAAGCCCTTTTTTGGGCCTCCAAAGTTTTCTACATTTTTGCAGGCCTAAAATGCATTTTAAGGCCTTTTTTGAGCTACCAACATTTCCTGAACATTCGGGGTGTAGGATGCATATTTCGTGACAAAAATATTTTTGGGAATTTCAGTGGTCTAGTATGCGGGTTAATGCCCCTTTCAGGCTGCAAATGTTTTTGGGACAATCAGAGCTCTCTGACACCATTTGTGGGCCACCAACATTTTCTGGACTTTAGGGGATCTAGGATGCCTGTAAAGCCCTTTTTTGGGCCTCCAAAGATTTCTACATTTTTGCAGGCCTAAAATGCATTTTAAGGCCTTTTTTGAGCTGCCAACATTTCCTGAACATTCGGGGGTGTAGGATGCATATTTCGTGACAAAAATATTTTTGGGAATTTCAGTGGTCTAGTATGCGGGTTAATGCCCCTTTCAGGCTGCAAATGTTTTTGGGACAATCAGAGCTCTCTGACACCATTTGTGGGCCACCAACATTTTCTGGAATTAGGGGGTCTAGGATGCCTGTAAAGCCCTTTTTTGGGCCTCCAAAGTTTTCTACATTTTTGCAGGCCTAAAATGCATTTTAGGGACTTTTTTGGGCTGCCAACATTTTCTGAACCTTCAGGGGTGTAGGATGCATATTTCGTGACAAAAATATTTTTGGGAATTTCCGTGGTCTAGGATTTGGTTTAATGCCCCTTTCAGGCTGCAAGTGTTTTTGGGACAATCAGAGGTCTCTGACACCATTTGTGGGACACCAACATTTTCTGGACTTTAGGGGGTCTAGGATGCCTGTAAAGCCCTTTTTTGGGGCTCCAAAGTTTTCTACATTTTTGCAGGCCTAAAATGCATTTTAAGGCCTTTTTTGAGCTGCCAACATTTCCTGAACATTCGGGGGTGTAGGATGCATATTTCGTGACAAAAATATTTTTGGGAATTTCAGTGGTCTAGTATGCGGGTTAATGCCCCTTTCAGGCTGCAAATGTTTTTGGGACAATCAGAGCTCTCTGACACCATTTGTGGGCCACCAACATTTTCTGGACTTTAGGGGGTCTAGGATGCCTGTAAAGCCCTTTTTTGGGCCTCCAAAGTTTTCTACATTTTTGCAGGCCTAAAATGCATTTTAAGGCCTTTTTTGGGCTGCCAACATTTTCTGAACTTTCAGGGGTGTAGGATGCATATTTCGTGACAAAAATATTTTTGGGAATTTCCGTGGTCTAGGATTTGGTTTAATGCCCCTTTCAGGCTGCAAGTGTTTTTGGGACAATCAGAGGTCTCTGACACCATTTGTGGGACACCAACATTTTCTGGACTTTAGGGGGTCTAGGATGCCTGTAAAGCCCTTTTTTGGGGCTCCAAAGTTTTCTACATTTTTGCAGGCCTAAAATGCATTTTAAGGCCTTTTTTGAGCTGCCAACATTTCCTGAACATTCGGGGGTGTAGGATGCATATTTCGTGACAAAAATATTTTTGGGAATTTCAGTGGTCTGGTATGCGGGTTAATGCCCCTTTCAGGCTGCAAATGTTTTTGGGACAATCAGAGCTCTCTGACACCATTTGTAGGCCACCAACATTTTCTGGACTTTAGGGGGTCTAGGATACCTGTAAAGCCCTTTTTTGGGCCTCCAAAGATTTCTACATTTTTGCAGGCCTAAAATGCATTTTAAGGCCTTTTTTGAGCTGCCAACATTTCCTGAACATTCGGGGGTGTAGGATGCATATTTCGTGACAAAAATATTTTTGGGAATTTCAGTGGTCTAGTATGCGGGTTAATGCCCCTTTCAGGCTGCAAATGTTTTTGGGACAATCAGAGCTCTCTGACACCATTTGTGGGCCACCAACATTTTCTGGACTTTAGGGGGTCTAGGATGCCTGTAAAGCCCTTTTTTGGGGCTCCAAAGTTTTCTACATTTTTGCAGGCCTAAAATGCATTTTAAGGCCTTTTTTGAGCTGCCAACATTTCCTGAACATTCGGGGGTGTAGGATGCATATTTCGTGACAAAAATATTTTTGGGAATTTCCGTGGTCTAGGATTTGGTTTAATGCACCTTTCAGGCTGCAAGTGTTTTTGGGACAATCAGAGCTCTCTGACACCATTTGTGGGCCACCAACATTTTCTTGACTTTAGGGGGTCTAGGATGCCTGTAAAGCCCTTTTTTGGGCCTCCAAAGATTTCTACATTTTTGCAGGCCTAAAATGCATTTTAAGGACTTTTTTGAGCTGCCAACATTTCCTGAACATTCGGGGGTGTAGGATGCATATTTCGTGACAAAAATATTTTTGGGAATTTCAGTGGTCTAGTATGCGGGTTAATGCCCCTTTCAGGCTGCAAATGTTTTTGGGACAATCAGAGCTCTCTGACACCATTTGTGGGCCACCAAAATTTTCTGGACTTTAGGGGGTCTAGGATGCCTGTAAAGCCCTTTTTTGGGCCTCCAAAGTTTTCAACATTTTTGCAGGCCTAAAATGCATTTTAAGGACTTTTTTGGGCTGCCAACATTTTCTGAACTTTCAGGGGTGTAGGATGCATATTTCGTGACAAAAATATTTTTGGGAATTTCCGTGGTCTAGGATTTGGTTTAATGCACCTTTCAGGCTGCAAGTGTTTTTGGGACAATCAGAGGTCTCTGACACCATTTGTGGGACACCAACATTTTCTTGACTTTAGGGGGTCTAGGATGCCTGAAAAGCCCTTTTTTGGGCCTCCAAAGTTTTCTACATTTTTGCAGGCCTAAAATGCATTTTAAGGCCTTTTTTGAGCTACCAACATTTCCTGAACATTCGGGGTGTAGGATGCATATTTCGTGACAAAAATATTTTTGGGAATTTCAGTGGTCTAGTATGCGGGTTAATGCCCCTTTCAGGCTGCAAATGTTTTTGGGACAATCAGAGCTCTCTGACACCATTTGTGGGCCACCAACATTTTCTGGACTTTAGGGGGTCTAGGATGCCTGTAAAGCCCTTTTTTGGGCCTCCAAAGATTTCTACATTTTTGCAGGCCTAAAATGCATTTTAAGGCCTTTTTTGAGCTGCCAACATTTCCTGAACATTCGGGGGTGTAGGATGCATATTTCGTGACAAAAATATTTTTGGGAATTTCAGTGGTCTAGTATGCGGGTTAATGCCCCTTTCAGGCTGCAAATGTTTTTGGGACAATCAGAGCTCTCTGACACCATTTGTGGGCCACCAACATTTTCTGGACTTTAGGGGGTCTAGGATGCCTGTAAAGCCCTTTTTTGGGCCTCCAAAGTTTTCTACATTTTTGCAGGCCTAAAATGCATTTTAGGGACTTTTTTGGGCTGCCAACATTTTCTGAACCTTCAGGGGTGTAGGATGCATATTTCGTGACAAAAATATTTTTGGGAATTTCCGTGGTCTAGGATTTGGTTTAATGCCCCTTTCAGGCTGCAAGTGTTTTTGGGACAATCAGAGGTCTCTGACACCATTTGTGGGACACCAACATTTTCTTGACTTTAGGGGGTCTAGGATGCCTGAAAAGCCCTTTTTTGGGCCTCCAAAGTTTTCTACATTTTTGCAGGCCTAAAATGCATTTTAAGGCCTTTTTTGAGCTGCCAACATTTCCTGAACATTCGGGGGTGTAGGATGCATATTTCGTGACAAAAATATTTTTGGGAATTTCAGTGGTCTAGTATGCGGGTTAATGCCCCTTTCAGGCTGCAAATGTTTTTGGGACAATCAGAGCTCTCTGACACCATTTGTGGGCCACCAACATTTTCTGGACTTTAGGGGGTCTAGGATGCCTGTAAAGCCCTTTTTTGGGCCTCCAAAGTTTTCTACATTTTTGCAGGCCTAAAATGCATTTTAAGGCCTTTTTTGGGCTGCCAACATTTTCTGAACTTTCAGGGGTGTAGGATGCATATTTCGTGACAAAAATATTTTTGGGAATTTCCGTGGTCTAGGATTTGGTTTAATGCCCCTTTCAGGCTGCAAGTGTTTTTGGGACAATCAGAGGTCTCTGACACCATTTGTGGGACACCAACATTTTCTGGACTTTAGGGGGTCTAGGATGCCTGTAAAGCCCTTTTTTGGGGCTCCAAAGTTTTCTACATTTTTGCAGGCCTAAAATGCATTTTAAGGCCTTTTTTGAGCTGCCAACATTTCCTGAACATTCGGGGGTGTAGGATGCATATTTCGTGACAAAAATATTTTTGGGAATTTCAGTGGTCTGGTATGCGGGTTAATGCCCCTTTCAGGCTGCAAATGTTTTTGGGACAATCAGAGCTCTCTGACACCATTTGTAGGCCACCAACATTTTCTGGACTTTAGGGGGTCTAGGATACCTGTAAAGCCCTTTTTTGGGCCTCCAAAGATTTCTACATTTTTGCAGGCCTAAAATGCATTTTAAGGCCTTTTTTGAGCTGCCAACATTTCCTGAACATTCGGGGGTGTAGGATGCATATTTCGTGACAAAAATATTTTTGGGAATTTCAGTGGTCTAGTATGCGGGTTAATGCCCCTTTCAGGCTGCAAATGTTTTTGGGACAATCAGAGCTCTCTGACACCATTTGTGGGCCACCAACATTTTCTGGACTTTAGGGGGTCTAGGATGCCTGTAAAGCCCTTTTTTGGGGCTCCAAAGTTTTCTACATTTTTGCAGGCCTAAAATGCATTTTAAGGCCTTTTTTGAGCTGCCAACATTTCCTGAACATTCAGGGGTGTAGGATGCATATTTCGTGACAAAAATATTTTTGGGAATTTCAGTGGTCTGGTATGCGGGTTAATGCCCCTTTCAGGCTGCAAATGTTTTTGGGACAATCAGAGCTCTCTGACACCATTTGTAGGCCACCAACATTTTCTGGACTTTAGGGGGTCTAGGATGCCTGTAAAGCCCTTTTTTGGGCCTCCAAAGATTTCTACATTTTTGCAGGCCTAAAATGCATTTTAAGGCCTTTTTTGAGCTGCCAACATTTCCTGAACATTCGGGGGTGTAGGATGCATATTTCGTGACAAAAATATTTTTGGGAATTTCAGTGGTCTAGTATGCGGGTTAATGCCCCTTTCAGGCTGCAAATGTTTTTGGGACAATCAGAGCTCTCTGACACCATTTGTGGGCCACCAACATTTTCTGGACTTTAGGGGGTCTAGGATGCCTGTAAAGCCCTTTTTTGGGCCTCCAAAGTTTTCAACATTTTTGCAGGCCTAAAATGCATTTTAAGGACTTTTTTGGGCTGCCAACATTTTCTGAACTTTCAGGGGTGTAGGATGCATATTTCGTGACAAAAATATTTTTGGGAATTTCCGTGGTCTAGGATTTGGTTTAATGCCCCTTTCAGGCTGCAAGTGTTTTTGGGACAATCAGAGGTCTCTGACACCATTTGTGGGACACCAACATTTTCTTGACTTTAGGGGGTCTAGGATGCCTGTAAAGCCCTTTTTTGGGCCTCCAAAGATTTCTACATTTTTGCAGGCCTAAAATGCATTTTAAGGCCTTTTTTGAGCTGCCAACATTTCCTGAACATTCGGGGGTGTAGGATGCATATTTCGTGACAAAAATATTTTTGGGAATTTCAGTTGTCTAGTATGCGGGTTAATGCCCCTTTCAGGCTGCAAATGATTTTGGGACAATCAGAGCTCTCTGACACCATTTGTGGGCCACCAACATTTTCTGGACTTTAGGGGGTCTAGGATGCCTGTAAAGCCCTTTTTTGGGCCTCCAAAGTTTTCTACATTTTTGCAGGCCTAAAATGCATTTTAAGGCCTTTTTTGAGCTGCCAACATTTCCTGAACATTCGTTGGTGCAGGATGCATATTTCGTGACAAAAATAATTTTCGGAATTTCCGTGGTCTAGGATTTGGTTTAATGCCCCTTTCAGGCTGCAAGTGTTTTTGGGACAATCAGAGGTCTCTGACACCATTTGTGGGCCACCAACATTTTCTGGAATTAGGGGGTCTAGGATGCCTGTAAAGCTCTTTTTTGGGCCTCCAAAGTTTTCTACATTTTTGCAGGCCTAAAATGCATTTTAAGGCCTTTTTTGGGCTGCCAACATTTTCTGAACCTTCAGGGGTGTAGGATGCATATTTCGTGACAAAAATATTTTTGGGAATTTCCGTGGTCTAGGATTTGGTTTAATGCCCCTTTCAGGCTGCAAGTGTTTTTGGGACAATCAGAGGTCTCTGACACCATTTGTGGGACACCAACATTTTCTGGACTTTAGGGGGTCTAGGATGCCTGTAAAGCCCTTTTTTGGGGCTCCAAAGTTTTCTACATTTTTGCAGGCCTAAAATGCATTTTAAGGCCTTTTTTGAGCTGCCAACATTTCCTGAACATTCGGGGGTGTAGGATGCATATTTCGTGACAAAAATATTTTTGGGAATTTCAGTGGTCTAGTATGCGGGTTAATGCCCCTTTCAGGCTGCAAATGATTTTGGGACAATCAGAGCTCTCTGACACAGTTATTGGGCCACCAACATTGTCTGGACTTTAGGGGGTCTAGGATGCCTGTAAAGCCCTTTTTTGGGCCTCCAAAGTTTTCTACATTTTTGCAGGCCTAAAATGCATTTTAAGGCCTTTTTTGAGCTGCCAACATTTCCTGAACATTCGGGGGTGTAGGATGCATATTTCGTGACAAAAATATTTTTGGGAATTTCAGTGGTCTAGTATGCGGGTTAATGCCCCTTTCAGGCTGCAAATGATTTTGGGACAATCAGAGCTCTCTGACACAGTTATTGGGCCACCAACATTGTCTGGACTTTAGGGGGTCTAGGATGCCTGTAAAGCCCTTTTTTGGGCCTCCAAAGTTTTCTACATTTTTACAGGCCTAAAATGCATTTTAAGGCCTTTTTTGGGCTGCCAACATTTTCTGAACTTTCAGGGGTGTAGGATGCATATTTCGTGACTAAAATATTTTTGGGAATTTCCGTGGTCTAGGATTTGGTTTAATGCCCCTTTCAGGCTGCAAGTGTTTTTGGGACAATCAGAGGTCTCTGACACCATTTGTGGGACACCAACATTTTCTGGACTTTAGGGGGTCTAGGATGCCTGTAAAGCCCTTTTTTGGGCCTCCAAAGTTTTCTACATTTTTGCAGGCCTAAAATGCATTTTAAGGCCTTTTTTGAGCTGCCAACATTTCCTGAACATTCGGGGGTGTAGGATGCATATTTCGTGACAAAAATTTTTTTGGGAATTTCAGTGGTCTAGTATGCGGGTTAATGCCCCTTTCAGGCTGCAAATGTTTTTGGGACAATCAGAGCTCTCTGACACCATTTGTGGGCCACCAACATTTTCTGGACTTTAGGGGGTCTAGGATGCCTGTAAAGCCCTTTTTTGGGCCTCCAAAGTTTTCTACATTTTTGCAGGCCTAAAATGCATTTTAAGGACTTTTTTGGGCTGCCAACATTTTCTGAACTTTCAGGGGTGTAGGATGCATATTTCGTGACAAAAATATTTTTGGGAATTTCCGTGGTCTAGGATTTGGTTTAATGCCCCTTTCAGGCTGCAAGTGTTTTTGGGACAATCAGAGGTCTCTGACACCATTTGTGGGCCACCAACATTTTCTGGACTTTAGGGGGTCTAGGATGCCTGTAAAGCCCTTTTTTGGGCCTCCAAAGATTTCTACATTTTTGCAGGCCTAAAATGCATTTTAAGGCCTTTTTTGAGCTGCCAACATTTCCTGAACATTCGGGGGTGTAGGATGCATATTTCGTGACAAAAATATTTTTGGGAATTTCAGTGGTCTAGTATGCGGGTTAATGCCCCTTTCAGGCTGCAAATGTTTTTGGGACAATCAGAGCTCTCTGACACCATTTGTGGGCCACCAACATTTTCTGGACTTTAGGGGGTCTAGGATGCCTGTAAAGCCCTTTTTTGGGCCTCCAAAGATTTCTACATTTTTGCAGGCCTAAAATGCATTTTAAGGCCTTTTTTGAGCTGCCAACATTTCCTGAACATTCGGGGGTGTAGGATGCACATTTCGTGACAAAAATATTTTTGGGAATTTCAGTGGTCTAGTATGTGGGTTAATGCCCCTTTCAGGCTGCAAATGATTTTGGGACAATCAGAGGTCTCTGACACCATTTGTGGGCCACCAACATTTTCTGGACTTTAGGGGGTCTAGGATGCCTGTAAAGCCCTTTTTTGGGCCTCCAAAGTTTTCTACATTTTTGCAGGCCTAAAATGCATTTTAAGGCCTTTTTTGGGCTGCCAACATTTTCTGAACTTTCAGGGGTGTAGGATGCATATTTCGTGACTAAAATATTTTTGGGAATTTCCGTGGTCTAGGATTTGGTTTAATGCCCCTTTCAGGCTGCAAGTGTTTTTGGGACAATCAGAGGTCTCTGACACCATTTGTGGGACACCAACATTTTCTGGACTTTAGGGGGTCTAGGATGCCTATAAAGCCCTTTTTTGGGGCTCCAAAGTTTTCTACATTTTTGCAGGCCTAAAATGCATTTTAAGGCCTTTTTTGAGCTGCCAACATTTCCTGAACATACGGGGGTGTAGGATGCATATTTCGTGACAAAAATATTTTTGGGAATTTCAGTGGTCTAGTATGCGGGTTAATGCCCCTTTCAGGCTGCAAATGTTTTTGGGACAATCAGAGCTCTCTGACACCATTTGTGGGCCACCAACATTTTCTGGACTTTAGGGGGTCTAGGATGCCTGTAAAGCCCTTTTTTGGGCCTCCAAAGTTTTCAACATTTTTGCAGGCCTAAAATGCATTTTAAGGACTTTTTTGGGCTGCCAACATTTTCTGAACTTTCAGGGGTGTAGGATGCATATTTCGTGACAAAAATATTTTTGGGAATTTCCGTGGTCTAGGATTTGGTTTAATGCACCTTTCAGGCTGCAAGTGTTTTTGGGACAATCAGAGGTCTCTGACACCATTTGTGGGACACCAACATTTTCTTGACTTTAGGGGGTCTAGGATGCCTGAAAAGCCCTTTTTTGGGCCTCCAAAGTTTTCTACATTTTTGCAGGCCTAAAATGCATTTTAAGGCCTTTTTTGAGCTACCAACATTTCCTGAACATTCGGGGTGTAGGATGCATATTTCGTGACAAAAATATTTTTGGGAATTTCAGTGGTCTAGTATGCGGGTTAATGCCCCTTTCAGGCTGCAAATGTTTTTGGGACAATCAGAGCTCTCTGACACCATTTGTGGGCCACCAACATTTTCTGGACTTTAGGGGGTCTAGGATGCCTGTAAAGCCCTTTTTTGGGCCTCCAAAGATTTCTACATTTTTGCAGGCCTAAAATGCATTTTAAGGCCTTTTTTGAGCTGCCAACATTTCCTGAACATTCGGGGGTGTAGGATGCATATTTCGTGACAAAAATATTTTTGGGAATTTCAGTGGTCTAGTATGCGGGTTAATGCCCCTTTCAGGCTGCAAATGTTTTTGGGACAATCAGAGCTCTCTGACACCATTTGTGGGCCACCAACATTTTCTGGACTTTAGGGGGTCTAGGATGCCTGTAAAGCCCTTTTTTGGGCCTCCAAAGTTTTCTACATTTTTGCAGGCCTAAAATGCATTTTAAGGCCTTTTTTGAGCTGCCAACATTTCCTGAACATTCGTTGGTGCAGGATGCATATTTCGTGACAAAAATAATTTTGGGAATTTCCGTGGTCTAGGATTTGGTTTAATGCCCCTTTCAGGCTGCAAGTGTTTTTGGGACAATCAGAGCTCTCTGACACCATTTGTGGGCCACCAACATTTTCTGGACTTTAGGGGGTCTAGGATGCCTGTAAAGCCCTTTTTTGGGCCTCCAAAGTTTTCAACATTTTTGCAGGCCTAAAATGCATTTTAAGGACTTTTTTGGGCTGCCAACATTTTCTGAACTTTCAGGGGTGTAGGATGCATATTTCGTGACAAAAATATTTTTGGGAATTTCCGTGGTCTAGGATTTGGTTTAATGCACCTTTCAGGCTGCAAGTGTTTTTGGGACAATCAGAGGTCTCTGACACCATTTGTGGGACACCAACATTTTCTTGACTTTAGGGGGTCTAGGATGCCTGAAAAGCCCTTTTTTGGGCCTCCAAAGTTTTCTACATTTTTGCAGGCCTAAAATGCATTTTAAGGCCTTTTTTGAGCTACCAACATTTCCTGAACATTCGGGGTGTAGGATGCATATTTCGTGACAAAAATATTTTTGGGAATTTCAGTGGTCTAGTATGCGGGTTAATGCCCCTTTCAGGCTGCAAATGTTTTTGGGACAATCAGAGCTCTCTGACACCATTTGTGGGCCACCAACATTTTCTGGACTTTAGGGGGTCTAGGATGCCTGTAAAGCCCTTTTTTGGGCCTCCAAAGATTTCTACATTTTTGCAGGCCTAAAATGCATTTTAAGGCCTTTTTTGAGCTGCCAACATTTCCTGAACATTCGGGGGTGTAGGATGCATATTTCGTGACAAAAATATTTTTGGGAATTTCAGTGGTCTAGTATGCGGGTTAATGCCCCTTTCAGGCTGCAAATGTTTTTGGGACAATCAGAGCTCTCTGACACCATTTGTGGGCCACCAACATTTTCTGGACTTTAGGGGGTCTAGGATGCCTGTAAAGCCCTTTTTTGGGCCTCCAAAGTTTTCTACATTTTTGCAGGCCTAAAATGCATTTTAAGGCCTTTTTTGAGCTGCCAACATTTCCTGAACATTCGTTGGTGCAGGATGCATATTTCGTGACAAAAATAATTTTGGGAATTTCCGTGGTCTAGGATTTGGTTTAATGCCCCTTTCAGGCTGCAAGTGTTTTTGGGACAATCAGAGGTCTCTGACACCATTTGTGGGCCACCAACATTTTCTGGACTTTAGGGGGTCTAGGATGCCTGTAAAGCCCTTTTTTGGGCCTCCAAAGTTTTCTACATTTTTGCAGGCCTAAAATGCATTTTAAGGCCTTTTTTGAGCTGCCAACATTTCCTGAACATTCGGGGGTGTAGGATGCATATTTCGTGACAAAATTTTTTTGGGGAATTTCAGTGGTCTAGTATGCGGGTTAATGCCCCTTTCAGGCTGCAAATGTTTTTGGGACAATCAGAGCTCTCTGACACCATTTGTGGGCCACCAACATTTTCTGGACTTTAGGGGGTCTAGGATGCCTGTAAAGCCCTTTTTTGGGCCTCCAAAGTTTTCTACATTTTTGCAGGCCTAAAATGCATTTTAAGGACTTTTTTGGGCTGCCAACATTTTCTGAACTTTCAGGGGTGTAGGATGCATATTTCGTGACAAAAATATTTTTGGGAATTTCCGTGGTCTAGGATTTGGTTTAATGCCCCTTTCAGGCTGCAAGTGTTTTTGGGACAATCAGAGGTCTCTGACACCATTTGTGGGCCACCAACATTTTCTGGACTTTAGGGGGTCTAGGATGCCTGTAAAGCCCTTTTTTGGGCCTCCAAAGATTTCTACATTTTTGCAGGCCTAAAATGCATTTTAAGGCCTTTTTTGAGCTGCCAACATTTCCTGAACATTCGGGGGTGTAGGATGCATATTTCGTGACAAAAATATTTTTGGGAATTTCAGTGGTCTAGTATGCGGGTTAATGCCCCTTTCAGGCTGCAAATGTTTTTGGGACAATCAGAGCTCTCTGACACCATTTGTGGGCCACCAACATTTTCTGGTTTTTAGGGGGTCTAGGATGCCTGTAAAGCCATTTTTTGGGCCTCCAAAGATTTCTACATTTTTGCAGGCCTAAAATGCATTTTAAGGCCTTTTTTGAGCTGCCAACATTTCCTGAACATTCGGGGGTGTAGGATGCATATTTCGTGACAAAAATATTTTTGGGAATTTCAGTGGTCTAGTATGCGGGTTAATGCCCCTTTCAGGCTGCAAATGTTTTTGGGACAATCAGAGCTCTCTGACACCATTTGTGGGCCACCAACATTTTCTGGACTTTAGGGGGTCTAGGATGCCTGTAAAGCCCTTTTTTGGGCCTCCAAAGATGTCTACATTTTTGCAGGCCTAAAATGCATTTTAAGGCCTTTTTTGAGCTGCCAACATTTCCTGAACATTCGGGGGTGTAGGATGCACATTTCGTGACAAAAATATTTTTGGGAATTTCAGTGGTCTAGTATGCGGGTTAATGCCCCTTTGAGGCTGCAAATGATTTTGGGACAATCAGAGGTCTCTGACACCATTTGTGGGCCACCAACATTTTCTGGACTTTAGGGGGTCTAGGATGCCTGTAAAGCCCTTTTTTGGGCCTCCAAAGTTTTCTACATTTTTGCAGGCCTAAAATGCATTTTAAGGCCTTTTTTGGGCTGCCAACATTTTCTGAACTTTCAGGGGTGTAGGATGCATATTTCGTGACTAAAATATTTTTGGGAATTTCCGTGGTCTAGGATTTGGTTTAATGCCCCTTTCAGGCTGCAAGTGTTTTTGGGACAATCAGAGGTCTCTGACACCATTTGTGGGACACCAACATTTTCTGGACTTTAGGGGGTCTAGGATGCCTATAAAGCCCTTTTTTGGGGCTCCAAAGTTTTCTACATTTTTGCAGGCCTAAAATGCATTTTAAGGCCTTTTTTGAGCTGCCAACATTTCCTGAACATACGGGGGTGTAGGATGCATATTTCGTGACAAAAATATTTTTGGGAATTTCAGTGGTCTAGTATGCGGGTTAATGCCCCTTTCAGGCTGCAAATGTTTTTGGGACAATCAGAGCTCTCTGACACCATTTGTGGGCCACCAACATTTTCTGGACTTTAGGGGGTCTAGGATGCCTGTAAAGCCCTTTTTTGGGCCTCCAAAGTTTTCAACATTTTTGCAGGCCTAAAATGCATTTTAAGGACTTTTTTGGGCTGCCAACATTTTCTGAACTTTCAGGGGTGTAGGATGCATATTTCGTGACAAAAATATTTTTGGGAATTTCCGTGGTCTAGGATTTGGTTTAATGCACCTTTCAGGCTGCAAGTGTTTTTGGGACAATCAGAGGTCTCTGACACCATTTGTGGGACACCAACATTTTCTTGACTTTAGGGGGTCTAGGATGCCTGAAAAGCCCTTTTTTGGGCCTCCAAAGTTTTCTACATTTTTGCAGGCCTAAAATGCATTTTAAGGCCTTTTTTGAGCTACCAACATTTCCTGAACATTCGGGGTGTAGGATGCATATTTCGTGACAAAAATATTTTTGGGAATTTCAGTGGTCTAGTATGCGGGTTAATGCCCCTTTCAGGCTGCAAATGTTTTTGGGACAATCAGAGCTCTCTGACACCATTTGTGGGCCACCAACATTTTCTGGACTTTAGGGGGTCTAGGATGCCTGTAAAGCCCTTTTTTGGGCCTCCAAAGAATTCTACATTTTTGCAGGCCTAAAATGCATTTTAAGGCCTTTTTTGAGCTGCCAACATTTCCTGAACATTCGGGGGTGTAGGATGCATATTTCGTGACAAAAATATTTTTGGGAATTTCAGTGGTCTAGTATGCGGGTTAATGCCCCTTTCAGGCTGCAAATGTTTTTGGGACAATCAGAGCTCTCTGACACCATTTGTGGGCCACCAACATTTTCTGGACTTTAGGGGGTCTAGGATGCCTGTAAAGCCCTTTTTTGGGCCTCCAAAGTTTTCTACATTTTTGCAGGCCTAAAATGCATTTTAAGGCCTTTTTTGAGCTGCCAACATTTCCTGAACATTCGTTGGTGCAGGATGCATATTTCGTGACAAAAATAATTTTGGGAATTTCCGTGGTCTAGGATTTGGTTTAATGCCCCTTTCAGGCTGCAAGTGTTTTTGGGACAATCAGAGCTCTCTGACACCATTTGTGGGCCACCAACATTTTCTGGACTTTAGGGGGTCTAGGATGCCTGTAAAGCCCTTTTTTGGGCCTCCAAAGTTTTCAACATTTTTGCAGGCCTAAAATGCATTTTAAGGACTTTTTTGGGCTGCCAACATTTTCTGAACTTTCAGGGGTGTAGGATGCATATTTCGTGACAAAAATATTTTTGGGAATTTCCGTGGTCTAGGATTTGGTTTAATGCACCTTTCAGGCTGCAAGTGTTTTTGGGACAATCAGAGGTCTCTGACACCATTTGTGGGACACCAACATTTTCTTGACTTTAGGGGGTCTAGGATGCCTGAAAAGCCCTTTTTTGGGCCTCCAAAGTTTTCTACATTTTTGCAGGCCTAAAATGCATTTTAAGGCCTTTTTTGAGCTACCAACATTTCCTGAACATTCGGGGTGTAGGATGCATATTTCGTGACAAAAATATTTTTGGGAATTTCAGTGGTCTAGTATGCGGGTTAATGCCCCTTTCAGGCTGCAAATGTTTTTGGGACAATCAGAGCTCTCTGACACCATTTGTGGGCCACCAACATTTTCTGGACTTTAGGGGGTCTAGGATGCCTGTAAAGCCCTTTTTTGGGCCTCCAAAGTTTTCAACATTTTTGCAGGCCTAAAATGCATTTTAAGGACTTTTTTGGGCTGCCAACATTTTCTGAACTTTCAGGGGTGTAGGATGCATATTTCGTGACAAAAATATTTTTGGGAATTTCCGTGGTCTAGGATTTGGTTTAATGCACCTTTCAGGCTGCAAGTGTTTTTGGGACAATCAGAGGTCTCTGACACCATTTGTGGGACACCAACATTTTCTTGACTTTAGGGGGTCTAGGATGCCTGAAAAGCCCTTTTTTGGGCCTCCAAAGTTTTCTACATTTTTGCAGGCCTAAAATGCATTTTAAGGCCTTTTTTGAGCTACCAACATTTCCTGAACATTCGGGGTGTAGGATGCATATTTCGTGACAAAAATATTTTTGGGAATTTCAGTGGTCTAGTATGCGGGTTAATGCCCCTTTCAGGCTGCAAATGTTTTTGGGACAATCAGAGCTCTCTGACACCATTTGTGGGCCACCAACATTTTCTGGACTTTAGGGGGTCTAGGATGCCTGTAAAGCCCTTTTTTGGGCCTCCAAAGATTTCTACATTTTTGCAGGCCTAAAATGCATTTTAAGGCCTTTTTTGAGCTGCCAACATTTCCTGAACATTCGGGGGTGTAGGATGCATATTTCGTGACAAAAATATTTTTGGGAATTTCAGTGGTCTAGTATGCGGGTTAATGCCCCTTTCAGGCTGCAAATGTTTTTGGGACAATCAGAGCTCTCTGACACCATTTGTGGGCCACCAACATTTTCTGGACTTTAGGGGGTCTAGGATGCCTGTAAAGCCCTTTTTTGGGCCTCCAAAGTTTTCTACATTTTTGCAGGCCTAAAATGCATTTTAAGGCCTTTTTTGAGCTGCCAACATTTCCTGAACATTCGTTGGTGCAGGATGCATATTTCGTGACAAAAATAATTTTGGGAATTTCCGTGGTCTAGGATTTGGTTTAATGCCCCTTTCAGGCTGCAAGTGTTTTTGGGACAATCAGAGCTCTCTGACACCATTTGTGGGCCACCAACATTTTCTGGACTTTAGGGGGTCTAGGATGCCTGTAAAGCCCTTTTTTGGGCCTCCAAAGTTTTCAACATTTTTGCAGGCCTAAAATGCATTTTAAGGACTTTTTTGGGCTGCCAACATTTTCTGAACTTTCAGGGGTGTAGGATGCATATTTCGTGACAAAAATATTTTTGGGAATTTCCGTGGTCTAGGATTTGGTTTAATGCACCTTTCAGGCTGCAAGTGTTTTTGGGACAATCAGAGGTCTCTGACACCATTTGTGGGACACCAACATTTTCTTGACTTTAGGGGGTCTAGGATGCCTGAAAAGCCCTTTTTTGGGCCTCCAAAGTTTTCTACATTTTTGCAGGCCTAAAATGCATTTTAAGGCCTTTTTTGAGCTACCAACATTTCCTGAACATTCGGGGTGTAGGATGCATATTTCGTGACAAAAATATTTTTGGGAATTTCAGTGGTCTAGTATGCGGGTTAATGCCCCTTTCAGGCTGCAAATGTTTTTGGGACAATCAGAGCTCTCTGACACCATTTGTGGGCCACCAACATTTTCTGGACTTTAGGGGGTCTAGGATGCCTGTAAAGCCCTTTTTTGGGCCTCCAAAGATTTCTACATTTTTGCAGGCCTAAAATGCATTTTAAGGCCTTTTTTGAGCTGCCAACATTTCCTGAACATTCGGGGGTGTAGGATGCATATTTCGTGACAAAAATATTTTTGGGAATTTCAGTGGTCTAGTATGCGGGTTAATGCCCCTTTCAGGCTGCAAATGTTTTTGGGACAATCAGAGCTCTCTGACACCATTTGTGGGCCACCAACATTTTCTGGACTTTAGGGGGTCTAGGATGCCTGTAAAGCCCTTTTTTGGGCCTCCAAAGTTTTCTACATTTTTGCAGGCCTAAAATGCATTTTAATGCCTTTTTTGAGCTGCCAACATTTCCTGAACATTCGTTGGTGCAGGATGCATATTTCGTGACAAAAATAATTTTGGGAATTTCCGTGGTCTAGGATTTGGTTTAATGCCCCTTTCAGGCTGCAAGTGTTTTTGGGACAATCAGAGGTCTCTGACACCATTTGTGGGCCACCAACATTTTCTGGACTTTAGGGGGTCTAGGATGCCTGTAAAGCCCTTTTTTGGGCCTCCAAAGTTTTCTACATTTTTGCAGGCCTAAAATGCATTTTAAGGCCTTTTTTGGGCTGCCAACATTTTCTGAACCTTCAGGGGTGTAGGATGCATATTTCGTGACAAAAATATTTTTGGGAATTTCCGTGGTCTAGGATTTGGTTTAATGCCCCTTTCAGGCTGCAAGTGTTTTTGGGACAATCAGAGGTCTCTGACACCATTTGTGGGACACCAACATTTTCTGGACTTTAGGGGGTCTAGGATGCCTGTAAAGCCCTTTTTTGGGGATCCAAAGTTTTCTACATTTTTGCAGGCCTAAAATGCATTTTAAGGCCTTTTTTGAGCTGCCAACATTTCCTGAACATTCGGGGGTGTAGGATGCATATTTCGTGACAAAAATATTTTTGGGAATTTCAGTGGTCTAGTATGCGGGTTAATGCCCCTTTCAGGCTGCAAATGATTTTGGGACAATCAGAGCTCTCTGACACAGTTATTGGGCCACCAACATTGTCTGGACTTTTTTGGGCTGCCAACATTTTCTGAACTTTCAGGGGTGTAGGATGCATATTTCGTGACTAAAATATTTTTGGGAATTTCCGTGGTCTAGGATTTGGTTTAATGCCCCTTTCAGGCTGCAAGTGTTTTTGGGACAATCAGAGGTCTCTGACACCATTTGTGGGACACCAACATTTTCTGGACTTTAGGGGGTCTAGGATGCCTATAAAGCCCTTTTTTGGGGCTCCAAAGTTTTCTACATTTTTGCAGGCCTAAAATGCATTTTAAGGCCTTTTTTGAGCTGCCAACATTTCCTGAACATACGGGGGTGTAGGATGCATATTTCGTGACAAAAATATTTTTGGGAATTTCAGTGGTCTAGTATGCGGGTTAATGCCCCTTTCAGGCTGCAAATGTTTTTGGGACAATCAGAGCTCTCTGACACCATTTGTGGGCCACCAACATTTTCTGGACTTTAGGGGGTCTAGGATGCCTGTAAAGCCCTTTTTTGGGCCTCCAAAGTTTTCAACATTTTTGCAGGCCTAAAATGCATTTTAAGGACTTTTTTGGGCTGCCAACATTTTCTGAACTTTCAGGGGTGTAGGATGCATATTTCGTGACAAAAATATTTTTGGGAATTTCCGTGGTCTAGGATTTGGTTTAATGCACCTTTCAGGCTGCAAGTGTTTTTGGGACAATCAGAGGTCTCTGACACCATTTGTGGGACACCAACATTTTCTTGACTTTAGGGGGTCTAGGATGCCTGAAAAGCCCTTTTTTGGGCCTCCAAAGTTTTCTACATTTTTGCAGGCCTAAAATGCATTTTAAGGCCTTTTTTGAGCTACCAACATTTCCTGAACATTCGGGGTGTAGGATGCATATTTCGTGACAAAAATATTTTTGGGAATTTCAGTGGTCTAGTATGCGGGTTAATGCCCCTTTCAGGCTGCAAATGTTTTTGGGACAATCAGAGCTCTCTGACACCATTTGTGGGCCACCAACATTTTCTGGACTTTAGGGGGTCTAGGATGCCTGTAAAGCCCTTTTTTGGGCCTCCAAAGATTTCTACATTTTTGCAGGCCTAAAATGCATTTTAAGGCCTTTTTTGAGCTGCCAACATTTCCTGAACATTCGGGGGTGTAGGATGCATATTTCGTGACAAAAATATTTTTGGGAATTTCAGTGGTCTAGTATGCGGGTTAATGCCCCTTTCAGGCTGCAAATGTTTTTGGGACAATCAGAGCTCTCTGACACCATTTGTGGGCCACCAACATTTTCTGGACTTTAGGGGGTCTAGGATGCCTGTAAAGCCCTTTTTTGGGCCTCCAAAGTTTTCTACATTTTTGCAGGCCTAAAATGCATTTTAAGGCCTTTTTTGAGCTGCCAACATTTCCTGAACATTCGTTGGTGCAGGATGCATATTTCGTGACAAAAATAATTTTGGGAATTTCCGTGGTCTAGGATTTGGTTTAATGCCCCTTTCAGGCTGCAAGTGTTTTTGGGACAATCAGAGCTCTCTGACACCATTTGTGGGCCACCAACATTTTCTGGACTTTAGGGGGTCTAGGATGCCTGTAAAGCCCTTTTTTGGGCCTCCAAAGTTTTCAACATTTTTGCAGGCCTAAAATGCATTTTAAGGACTTTTTTGGGCTGCCAACATTTTCTGAACTTTCAGGGGTGTAGGATGCATATTTCGTGACAAAAATATTTTTGGGAATTTCCGTGGTCTAGGATTTGGTTTAATGCACCTTTCAGGCTGCAAGTGTTTTTGGGACAATCAGAGGTCTCTGACACCATTTGTGGGACACCAACATTTTCTTGACTTTAGGGGGTCTAGGATGCCTGAAAAGCCCTTTTTTGGGCCTCCAAAGTTTTCTACATTTTTGCAGGCCTAAAATGCATTTTAAGGCCTTTTTTGAGCTACCAACATTTCCTGAACATTCGGGGTGTAGGATGCATATTTCGTGACAAAAATATTTTTGGGAATTTCAGTGGTCTAGTATGCGGGTTAATGCCCCTTTCAGGCTGCAAATGTTTTTGGGACAATCAGAGCTCTCTGACACCATTTGTGGGCCACCAACATTTTCTGGACTTTAGGGGGTCTAGGATGCCTGTAAAGCCCTTTTTTGGGCCTCCAAAGATTTCTACATTTTTGCAGGCCTAAAATGCATTTTAAGGCCTTTTTTGAGCTGCCAACATTTCCTGAACATTCGGGGGTGTAGGATGCATATTTCGTGACAAAAATATTTTTGGGAATTTCAGTGGTCTAGTATGCGGGTTAATGCCCCTTTCAGGCTGCAAATGTTTTTGGGACAATCAGAGCTCTCTGACACCATTTGTGGGCCACCAACATTTTCTGGACTTTAGGGGGTCTAGGATGCCTGTAAAGCCCTTTTTTGGGCCTCCAAAGTTTTCTACATTTTTGCAGGCCTAAAATGCATTTTAAGGCCTTTTTTGAGCTGCCAACATTTCCTGAACATTCGTTGGTGCAGGATGCATATTTCGTGACAAAAATAATTTTGGGAATTTCCGTGGTCTAGGATTTGGTTTAATGCCCCTTTCAGGCTGCAAGTGTTTTTGGGACAATCAGAGGTCTCTGACACCATTTGTGGGCCACCAACATTTTCTGGACTTTAGGGGGTCTAGGATGCCTGTAAAGCCCTTTTTTGGGCCTCCAAAGTTTTCTACATTTTTGCAGGCCTAAAATGCATTTTAAGGCCTTTTTTGAGCTGCCAACATTTCCTGAACATTCGGGGGTGTAGGATGCATATTTCGTGACAAAATTTTTTTGGGGAATTTCAGTGGTCTAGTATGCGGGTTAATGCCCCTTTCAGGCTGCAAATGTTTTTGGGACAATCAGAGCTCTCTGACACCATTTGTGGGCCACCAACATTTTCTGGACTTTAGGGGGTCTAGGATGCCTGTAAAGCCCTTTTTTGGGCCTCCAAAGTTTTCTACATTTTTGCAGGCCTAAAATGCATTTTAAGGACTTTTTTGGGCTGCCAACATTTTCTGAACTTTCAGGGGTGTAGGATGCATATTTCGTGACAAAAATATTTTTGGGAATTTCCGTGGTCTAGGATTTGGTTTAATGCCCCTTTCAGGCTGCAAGTGTTTTTGGGACAATCAGAGGTCTCTGACACCATTTGTGGGCCACCAACATTTTCTGGACTTTAGGGGGTCTAGGATGCCTGTAAAGCCCTTTTTTGGGCCTCCAAAGATTTCTACATTTTTGCAGGCCTAAAATGCATTTTAAGGCCTTTTTTGAGCTGCCAACATTTCCTGAACATTCGGGGGTGTAGGATGCATATTTCGTGACAAAAATATTTTTGGGAATTTCAGTGGTCTAGTATGCGGGTTAATGCCCCTTTCAGGCTGCAAATGTTTTTGGGACAATCAGAGCTCTCTGACACCATTTGTGGGCCACCAACATTTTCTGGTTTTTAGGGGGTCTAGGATGCCTGTAAAGCCATTTTTTGGGCCTCCAAAGATTTCTACATTTTTGCAGGCCTAAAATGCATTTTAAGGCCTTTTTTGAGCTGCCAACATTTCCTGAACATTCGGGGGTGTAGGATGCATATTTCGTGACAAAAATATTTTTGGGAATTTCAGTGGTCTAGTATGCGGGTTAATGCCCCTTTCAGGCTGCAAATGTTTTTGGGACAATCAGAGCTCTCTGACACCATTTGTGGGCCACCAACATTTTCTGGACTTTAGGGGGTCTAGGATGCCTGTAAAGCCCTTTTTTGGGCCTCCAAAGATGTCTACATTTTTGCAGGCCTAAAATGCATTTTAAGGCCTTTTTTGAGCTGCCAACATTTCCTGAACATTCGGGGGTGTAGGATGCACATTTCGTGACAAAAATATTTTTGGGAATTTCAGTGGTCTAGTATGCGGGTTAATGCCCCTTTGAGGCTGCAAATGATTTTGGGACAATCAGAGGTCTCTGACACCATTTGTGGGCCACCAACATTTTCTGGACTTTAGGGGGTCTAGGATGCCTGTAAAGCCCTTTTTTGGGCCTCCAAAGTTTTCTACATTTTTGCAGGCCTAAAATGCATTTTAAGGCCTTTTTTGGGCTGCCAACATTTTCTGAACTTTCAGGGGTGTAGGATGCATATTTCGTGACTAAAATATTTTTGGGAATTTCCGTGGTCTAGGATTTGGTTTAATGCCCCTTTCAGGCTGCAAGTGTTTTTGGGACAATCAGAGGTCTCTGACACCATTTGTGGGACACCAACATTTTCTGGACTTTAGGGGGTCTAGGATGCCTATAAAGCCCTTTTTTGGGGCTCCAAAGTTTTCTACATTTTTGCAGGCCTAAAATGCATTTTAAGGCCTTTTTTGAGCTGCCAACATTTCCTGAACATACGGGGGTGTAGGATGCATATTTCGTGACAAAAATATTTTTGGGAATTTCAGTGGTCTAGTATGCGGGTTAATGCCCCTTTCAGGCTGCAAATGTTTTTGGGACAATCAGAGCTCTCTGACACCATTTGTGGGCCACCAACATTTTCTGGACTTTAGGGGGTCTAGGATGCCTGTAAAGCCCTTTTTTGGGCCTCCAAAGTTTTCAACATTTTTGCAGGCCTAAAATGCATTTTAAGGACTTTTTTGGGCTGCCAACATTTTCTGAACTTTCAGGGGTGTAGGATGCATATTTCGTGACAAAAATATTTTTGGGAATTTCCGTGGTCTAGGATTTGGTTTAATGCACCTTTCAGGCTGCAAGTGTTTTTGGGACAATCAGAGGTCTCTGACACCATTTGTGGGACACCAACATTTTCTTGACTTTAGGGGGTCTAGGATGCCTGAAAAGCCCTTTTTTGGGCCTCCAAAGTTTTCTACATTTTTGCAGGCCTAAAATGCATTTTAAGGCCTTTTTTGAGCTACCAACATTTCCTGAACATTCGGGGTGTAGGATGCATATTTCGTGACAAAAATATTTTTGGGAATTTCAGTGGTCTAGTATGCGGGTTAATGCCCCTTTCAGGCTGCAAATGTTTTTGGGACAATCAGAGCTCTCTGACACCATTTGTGGGCCACCAACATTTTCTGGACTTTAGGGGGTCTAGGATGCCTGTAAAGCCCTTTTTTGGGCCTCCAAAGATTTCTACATTTTTGCAGGCCTAAAATGCATTTTAAGGCCTTTTTTGAGCTGCCAACATTTCCTGAACATTCGGGGGTGTAGGATGCATATTTCGTGACAAAAATATTTTTGGGAATTTCAGTGGTCTAGTATGCGGGTTAATGCCCCTTTCAGGCTGCAAATGTTTTTGGGACAATCAGAGCTCTCTGACACCATTTGTGGGCCACCAACATTTTCTGGACTTTAGGGGGTCTAGGATGCCTGTAAAGCCCTTTTTTGGGCCTCCAAAGTTTTCAACATTTTTGCAGGCCTAAAATGCATTTTAAGGACTTTTTTGGGCTGCCAACATTTTCTGAACTTTCAGGGGTGTAGGATGCATATTTCGTGACAAAAATATTTTTGGGAATTTCCGTGGTCTAGGATTTGGTTTAATGCACCTTTCAGGCTGCAAGTGTTTTTGGGACAATCAGAGGTCTCTGACACCATTTGTGGGACACCAACATTTTCTTGACTTTAGGGGGTCTAGGATGCCTGAAAAGCCCTTTTTTGGGCCTCCAAAGTTTTCTACATTTTTGCAGGCCTAAAATGCATTTTAAGGCCTTTTTTGAGCTACCAACATTTCCTGAACATTCGGGGTGTAGGATGCATATTTCGTGACAAAAATATTTTTGGGAATTTCAGTGGTCTAGTATGCGGGTTAATGCCCCTTTCAGGCTGCAAATGTTTTTGGGACAATCAGAGCTCTCTGACACCATTTGTGGGCCACCAACATTTTCTGGACTTTAGGGGGTCTAGGATGCCTGTAAAGCCCTTTTTTGGGCCTCCAAAGTTTTCAACATTTTTGCAGGCCTAAAATGCATTTTAAGGACTTTTTTGGGCTGCCAACATTTTCTGAACTTTCAGGGGTGTAGGATGCATATTTCGTGACAAAAATATTTTTGGGAATTTCCGTGGTCTAGGATTTGGTTTAATGCACCTTTCAGGCTGCAAGTGTTTTTGGGACAATCAGAGGTCTCTGACACCATTTGTGGGACACCAACATTTTCTTGACTTTAGGGGGTCTAGGATGCCTGAAAAGCCCTTTTTTGGGCCTCCAAAGTTTTCTACATTTTTGCAGGCCTAAAATGCATTTTAAGGCCTTTTTTGAGCTACCAACATTTCCTGAACATTCGGGGTGTAGGATGCATATTTCGTGACAAAAATATTTTTGGGAATTTCAGTGGTCTAGTATGCGGGTTAATGCCCCTTTCAGGCTGCAAATGTTTTTGGGACAATCAGAGCTCTCTGACACCATTTGTGGGCCACCAACATTTTCTGGACTTTAGGGGGTCTAGGATGCCTGTAAAGCCCTTTTTTGGGCCTCCAAAGATTTCTACATTTTTGCAGGCCTAAAATGCATTTTAAGGCCTTTTTTGAGCTGCCAACATTTCCTGAACATTCGGGGGTGTAGGATGCATATTTCGTGACAAAAATATTTTTGGGAATTTCAGTGGTCTAGTATGCGGGTTAATGCCCCTTTCAGGCTGCAAATGTTTTTGGGACAATCAGAGCTCTCTGACACCATTTGTGGGCCACCAACATTTTCTGGACTTTAGGGGGTCTAGGATGCCTGTAAAGCCCTTTTTTGGGCCTCCAAAGTTTTCTACATTTTTGCAGGCCTAAAATGCATTTTAAGGCCTTTTTTGAGCTGCCAACATTTCCTGAACATTCGTTGGTGCAGGATGCATATTTCGTGACAAAAATAATTTTGGGAATTTCCGTGGTCTAGGATTTGGTTTAATGCCCCTTTCAGGCTGCAAGTGTTTTTGGGACAATCAGAGCTCTCTGACACCATTTGTGGGCCACCAACATTTTCTGGACTTTAGGGGGTCTAGGATGCCTGTAAAGCCCTTTTTTGGGCCTCCAAAGTTTTCAACATTTTTGCAGGCCTAAAATGCATTTTAAGGACTTTTTTGGGCTGCCAACATTTTCTGAACTTTCAGGGGTGTAGGATGCATATTTCGTGACAAAAATATTTTTGGGAATTTCCGTGGTCTAGGATTTGGTTTAATGCACCTTTCAGGCTGCAAGTGTTTTTGGGACAATCAGAGGTCTCTGACACCATTTGTGGGACACCAACATTTTCTTGACTTTAGGGGGTCTAGGATGCCTGAAAAGCCCTTTTTTGGGCCTCCAAAGTTTTCTACATTTTTGCAGGCCTAAAATGCATTTTAAGGCCTTTTTTGAGCTACCAACATTTCCTGAACATTCGGGGTGTAGGATGCATATTTCGTGACAAAAATATTTTTGGGAATTTCAGTGGTCTAGTATGCGGGTTAATGCCCCTTTCAGGCTGCAAATGTTTTTGGGACAATCAGAGCTCTCTGACACCATTTGTGGGCCACCAACATTTTCTGGACTTTAGGGGGTCTAGGATGCCTGTAAAGCCCTTTTTTGGGCCTCCAAAGATTTCTACATTTTTGCAGGCCTAAAATGCATTTTAAGGCCTTTTTTGAGCTGCCAACATTTCCTGAACATTCGGGGGTGTAGGATGCATATTTCGTGACAAAAATATTTTTGGGAATTTCAGTGGTCTAGTATGCGGGTTAATGCCCCTTTCAGGCTGCAAATGTTTTTGGGACAATCAGAGCTCTCTGACACCATTTGTGGGCCACCAACATTTTCTGGACTTTAGGGGGTCTAGGATGCCTGTAAAGCCCTTTTTTGGGCCTCCAAAGTTTTCTACATTTTTGCAGGCCTAAAATGCATTTTAAGGCCTTTTTTGAGCTGCCAACATTTCCTGAACATTCGTTGGTGCAGGATGCATATTTCGTGACAAAAATAATTTTGGGAATTTCCGTGGTCTAGGATTTGGTTTAATGCCCCTTTCAGGCTGCAAGTGTTTTTGGGACAATCAGAGGTCTCTGACACCATTTGTGGGCCACCAACATTTTCTGGACTTTAGGGGGTCTAGGATGCCTGTAAAGCCCTTTTTTGGGCCTCCAAAGTTTTCTACATTTTTGCAGGCCTAAAATGCATTTTAAGGCCTTTTTTGGGCTGCCAACATTTTCTGAACCTTCAGGGGTGTAGGATGCATATTTCGTGACAAAAATATTTTTGGGAATTTCCGTGGTCTAGGATTTGGTTTAATGCCCCTTTCAGGCTGCAAGTGTTTTTGGGACAATCAGAGGTCTCTGACACCATTTGTGGGACACCAACATTTTCTGGACTTTAGGGGGTCTAGGATGCCTGTAAAGCCCTTTTTTGGGGCTCCAAAGTTTTCTACATTTTTGCAGGCCTAAAATGCATTTTAAGGCCTTTTTTGAGCTGCCAACATTTCCTGAACATTCGGGGGTGTAGGATGCATATTTCGTGACAAAAATATTTTTGGGAATTTCAGTGGTCTAGTATGCGGGTTAATGCCCCTTTCAGGCTGCAAATGATTTTGGGACAATCAGAGCTCTCTGACACAGTTATTGGGCCACCAACATTGTCTGGACTTTTTTGGGCTGCCAACATTTTCTGAACTTTCAGGGGTGTAGGATGCATATTTCGTGACAAAAATATTTTTGGGAATTTCCGTGGTCTAGGATTTGGTTTAATGCACCTTTCAGGCTGCAAGTGTTTTTGGGACAATCAGAGGTCTCTGACACCATTTGTGGGACACCAACATTTTCTTGACTTTAGGGGGTCTAGGATGCCTGAAAAGCCCTTTTTTGGGCCTCCAAAGTTTTCTACATTTTTGCAGGCCTAAAATGCATTTTAAGGCCTTTTTTGAGCTACCAACATTTCCTGAACATTCGGGGTGTAGGATGCATATTTCGTGACAAAAATATTTTTGGGAATTTCAGTGGTCTAGTATGCGGGTTAATGCCCCTTTCAGGCTGCAAATGTTTTTGGGACAATCAGAGCTCTCTGACACCATTTGTGGGCCACCAACATTTTCTGGACTTTAGGGGGTCTAGGATGCCTGTAAAGCCCTTTTTTGGGCCTCCAAAGATTTCTACATTTTTGCAGGCCTAAAATGCATTTTAAGGCCTTTTTTGAGCTGCCAACATTTCCTGAACATTCGGGGGTGTAGGATGCATATTTCGTGACAAAAATATTTTTGGGAATTTCAGTGGTCTAGTATGCGGGTTAATGCCCCTTTCAGGCTGCAAATGTTTTTGGGACAATCAGAGCTCTCTGACACCATTTGTGGGCCACCAACATTTTCTGGACTTTAGGGGGTCTAGGATGCCTGTAAAGCCCTTTTTTGGGCCTCCAAAGTTTTCTACATTTTTGCAGGCCTAAAATGCATTTTAAGGCCTTTTTTGAGCTGCCAACATTTCCTGAACATTCGTTGGTGCAGGATGCATATTTCGTGACAAAAATAATTTTGGGAATTTCCGTGGTCTAGGATTTGGTTTAATGCCCCTTTCAGGCTGCAAGTGTTTTTGGGACAATCAGAGGTCTCTGACACCATTTGTGGGCCACCAACATTTTCTGGACTTTAGGGGGTCTAGGATGCCTGTAAAGCCCTTTTTTGGGCCTCCAAAGTTTTCTACATTTTTGCAGGCCTAAAATGCATTTTAAGGCCTTTTTTGGGCTGCCAACATTTTCTGAACCTTCAGGGGTGTAGGATGCATATTTCGTGACAAAAATATTTTTGGGAATTTCAGTGGTCTAGTATGCGGGTTAATGCCCCTTTCAGGCTGCAAATGTTTTTGGGACAATCAGAGCTCTCTGACACCATTTGTGGGCCACCAACATTTTCTGGACTTTAGGGGGTCTAGGATGCCTGTAAAGCCCTTTTTTGGGCCTCCAAAGTTTTCTACATTTTTGCAGGCCTAAAATGCATTTTAAGGCCTTTTTTGGGCTGCCAACATTTTCTGAACTTTCAGGGGTGTAGGATGCATATTTCGTGACAAAAATATTTTTGGGAATTTCCGTGGTCTAGGATTTGGTTTAATGTCCCTTTCAGGCTGCAAGTGTTTTTGGGACAATCAGAGGTCCCTGACACCATTTGTGGGACACCAACATTTTCTGGACTTTAGGGGGTCTAGGATGCCTGTAAAGCCCTTTTTTGGGGCTCCAAAGTTTTCTACATTTTTGCAGGCCTAAAATGCATTTTAAGGCCTTTTTTGAGCTGCCAACATTTCCTGAACATTCGGGGGTGTAGGATGCATATTTCGTGACAAAAATATTTTTGGGAATTTCAGTGGTCTGGTATGCGGGTTAATGCCCCTTTCAGGCTGCAAATGTTTTTGGGACAATCAGAGCTCTCTGACACCATTTGTAGGCCACCAACATTTTCTGGACTTTAGGGGGTCTAGGATGCCTGTAAAGCCCTTTTTTGGGCCTCCAAAGATTTCTACATTTTTGCAGGCCTAAAATGCATTTTAAGGCCTTTTTTGAGCTGCCAACATTTCCTGAACATTCGGGGGTGTAGGATGCATATTTCGTGACAAAAATATTTTTGGGAATTTCAGTGGTCTAGTATGCGGGTTAATGCCCCTTTCAGGCTGCAAATGATTTTGGGACAATCAGAGCTCTCTGACACAGTTATTGGGCCACCAACATTGTCTGGACTTTAGGGGGTCTAGGATGCCTGTAAAGCCCTTTTTTGGGCCTCCAAAGTTTTCTACATTTTTGCAGGCCTAAAATGCATTTTAAGGCCTTTTTTGAGCTGCCAACATTTCCTGAACATTCGGGGGTGTAGGATGCATATTTCGTGACAAAAATATTTTTGGGAATTTCAGTGGTCTAGTATGCGGGTTAATGCCCCTTTCAGGCTGCAAATGATTTTGGGACAATCAGAGCTCTCTGACACAGTTATTGGGCCACCAACATTGTCTGGACTTTAGGGGGTCTAGGATGCCTGTAAAGCCCTTTTTTGGGCCTCCAAAGTTTTCTACATTTTTGCAGGCCTAAAATGCATTTTAAGGCCTTTTTTGACCTGCCAACATTTCCTGAACATTCGTTGGTGCAGGATGCATATTTCGTGACAAAAATAATTTTGGGAATTTCCGTGGTCTAGGATTTGGTTTAATGCCCCTTTCAGGCTGCAAGTGTTTTTGGGACAATCAGAGGTCTCTGACACCATTTGTGGGCCACCAACATTTTCTGGAATTAGGGGGTCTAGGATGCCTGTAAAGCCCTTTTTTGGGCCTCCAAAGTTTTCTACATTTTTGCAGGCCTAAAATGCATTTTAAGGCCTTTTTTGGGCTGCCAACATTTTCTGAACCTTCAGGGGTGTAGGATGCATATTTCGTGACAAAAATATTTTTGGGAATTTCCGTGGTCTAGGATTTGGTTTAATGCCCCTTTCAGGCTGCAAGTGTTTTTGGGACAATCAGAGGTCTCTGACACCATTTGTGGGACACCAACATTTTCTGGACTTTAGGGGGTCTAGGATGCCTGTAAAGCCCTTTTTTGGGGCTCCAAAGTTTTCTACATTTTTGCAGGCCTAAAATGCATTTTAAGGCCTTTTTTTGAGCTGCCAACATTTCCTGAACATTCGGGGGTGTAGGATGCATATTTCGTGACAAAAATATTTTTGGGAATTTCAGTGGTCTAGTATGCGGGTTAATGCCCCTTTCAGGCTGCAAATGTTTTTGGGACAATCAGAGCTCTCTGACACCATTTGTGGGCCACCAACATTTTCTGGACTTTAGGGGGTCTAGGATGCCTGTAAAGCCCTTTTTTGGGCCTCCAAAGTTTTCTACATTTTTGCAGGCCTAAAATGCATTTTAAGGCCTTTTTTGAGCTGCCAACATTTCCTGAACATTCGGGGGTGTAGGATGCATATTTCGTGACAAAAATATTTTTGGGAATTTCAGTGGTCTAGTATGCGGGTTAATGCCCCTTTCAGGCTGCAAAT
Source organism: Ambystoma mexicanum (assembly GCF_040938575.1). Lineage (NCBI taxonomy): Eukaryota > Metazoa > Chordata > Amphibia > Caudata > Ambystomatidae > Ambystoma > Ambystoma mexicanum. Next base: position 550,659,567 of record NC_090936.1, on the reverse strand, counting down.
GTTTTTGGGACAATTAGAGCTCTCTGACACCATTTGTGGGCCACCAACATTTTCTGGACTTTAGGGGCTCTAGGATGCCTGTAAAGCCCTTTTTTGGGCCTCCAAAGTTTTCTACATTTTTGCAGGCCTAAAATGCATTTTAAGGACTTTTTTGGGCTGCCAACATTTTCTGAACTTTCAGGGGTGCAGGATGCATATTTCGTGACAAAAATATTTTTGGGAATTTCCGTGGTCTAGGATTTGGTTAATGCCCCTTTCAGGCTGCAAGTGTTTTTGGGACAATCAGAGGTCTCTGACACCATTTGTGGGACACCAACATTTTCTTGACTTTAGGGGGCCTAGGATGCCTGTAAAGCCCTTTTTTGGGCCTCCAAAGATTTCTACATTTTTGCAGGCCTAAAATGCATTTTAAGGACTTTTTTGAGCTGCCAACATTTCCTGAACATTCGGGGGTGTAGGATGCATATTTCGTGACAAAAATATTTTTGGGAATTTCAGTGGTCTAGTATGCGGGTTAATGCCCCTTTCAGGCTGCAAATGTTTTTGGGACAATCAGAGCTCTCTGACACCATTTGTGGGCCACCAACATTTTCTGGACTTTAGGGGGTCTAGGATGCCTGTAAAGCCCTTTTTTGGGCCTCCAAAGTTTTCTACATTTTTGCAGGCCTAAAATGCATTTTAAGGACTTTTTTGGGCTGCCAACATTTTCTGAACTTTCAGGGGTGCAGGATGCATATTTCGTGACAAAAATATTTTTGGGAATTTCCGTGGTCTAGGATTTGGTTTAATGCCCCTTTCAGGCTGCAAGTGTTTTTGGGACAATCAGAGGTCTCTGACACCATTTGTGGGACACCAACATTTTCTTGACTTTAGGGGGCCTAGGATGCCTGTAAAGCCCTTTTTGGGCCTCCAAAGATTTCTACATTTTTGCAGGCCTAAAATGCATTTTAAGGACTTTTTTGAGCTGCCAACATTTCCTGAACATTCGGGGGTGTAGGATGCATATTTCGTGACAAAAATATTTTTGGGAATTTCAGTGGTCTAGTATGCGGGTTAATGCCCCTTTCAGGCTGCAAATGTTTTTGGGACAATTAGAGCTCTCTGACACCATTTGTGGGCCACCAACATTTTCTGGACTTTAGGGGCTCTAGGATGCCTGTAAAGCCCTTTTTTGGGCCTCCAAAGTTTTCTACATTTTTGCAGGCCTAAAATGCATTTTAAGGACTTTTTTGGGCTGCCAACATTTTCTGAACTTTCAGGGGTGCAGGATGCATATTTCGTGACAAAAATATTTTTGGGAATTTCCGTGGTCTAGGATTTGGTTAATGCCCCTTTCAGGCTGCAAGTGTTTTTGGGACAATCAGAGGTCTCTGACACCATTTGTGGGACACCAACATTTTCTTGACTTTAGGGGGCCTAGGATGCCTGTAAAGCCCTTTTTTGGGCCTCCAAAGATTTCTACATTTTTGCAGGCCTAAAATGCATTTTAAGGACTTTTTTGAGCTGCCAACATTTCCTGAACATTCGGGGGTGTAGGATGCATATTTCGTGACAAAAATATTTTTGGGAATTTCAGTGGTCTAGTATGCGGGTTAATGCCCCTTTCAGGCTGCAAATGATTTTGGGACAATCAGAGCTCTCTGACACAGTTATTGGGCCACCAACATTGTCTGGACTTTAGGGGGTCTAGGATGCCTGTAAAGCCCTTTTTTGGGCCTCCAAAGTTTTCTACATTTTTGCAGGCCTAAAATGCATTTTAAGGACTTTTTTGGGCTGCCAACATTTTCTGAACTTTCAGGGGTGTAGGATGCATATTTCGTGACAAAAATATTTTTGGGAATTTCCGTGGTCTAGGATTTGGTTTAATGCCCCTTTCAGGCTGCAAGTGTTTTTGGGACAATCAGAGGTCTCTGACACCATTTGTGGGACACCAACATTTTCCTGACTTTAGGGGGTCTAGGATGCCTGTAAAGCCCTTTTTTGGGCCTCTAAAGTTTTCTACATTTTTGCCGGCCTAAAATGCATTTTAAGGCCTTTTTTGAGCTGTCAACATTTCCTGAACATTCGGGGTGTATGATGCATATTTCGTGACAAAAATATTTTTGGGAATTTCCGTGGTCTAGGATTTGGTTTAATGCCCCTTTCAGGCTGCAAGTGTTTTTGGGACAATCAGAGGTCTCTGACACCATTTGTGGGACACCAACATTTTCCTGACTTTAGGGGGTCTAGGATGCCTGTAAAGCCCTTTTTTGGGCCTCCAAAGTTTTCTACATTTTTGCCGGCCTAAAATGCATTTTAAGGCCTTTTTTGAGCTGTCAACATTTCCTGAACATTCGGGGTGTATGATGCATATTTCGTGACAAAAATATTTTTGGGAATTTCAGTGGTCTAGTATGCGGGTTAATGCCCCTTTCAGGCTGCAAATGTTTTTGGGACAATCAGAGCTCTCTGACACCATTTGTGGGCCACCAACATTTTCTGGACTTTAGGGGGTCTAGGATGCCTGTAAAGCCCTTTTTTGGGCCTCCAAAGATTTCTACATTTTTGCAGGCCTAAAATGCATTTTAAGGCCTTTTTTGAGCTGCCAACATTTCCTGAACATTCGGGGGTGTAGGATGCATATTTCGTGACAAAAATATTTTTGGGAATTTCAGTGGTCTAGTATGCGGGTTAATGCCCCTTTCAGGCTGCAAATGATTTTGGGACAATCAGAGCTCTCTGACACCATTTGTGGGCCACCAACATTGTCTGGACTTTAGGGGGTCTAGGATGCCTGTAAAGCCCTTTTTTGGGCCTCCAAAGTTTTCTACATTTTTGCAGGCCTAAAATGCATTTTAAGGCCTTTTTTGAGCTGCCAACATTTCCTGAACATTCGGGGGTGCAGGATGCATATTTCGTGACAAAAATAATTTTGGGAATTTCCGTGGTCTAGGATTTGGTTTAATGCCCCTTTCAGGCTGCAAGTGTTTTTGGGACAATCAGAGGTCTCTGACACCATTTGTGGGCCACCAACATTTTCTGGACTTTAGGGGGTCTAGGATGCCTGTAAAGCCCTTTTTTGGGCCTCCAAAGTTTTCTACATTTTTGCAGGCCTAAAATGCATTTTAAGGCCTTTTTTGGGCTGCCAACATTTTCTGAACTTTCAGGGGTGTAGGATGCATATTTCGTGACAAAAATATTTTTGGGAATTTCCGTGGTCTAGGATTTGGTTTAATGCCCCTTTCAGGCTGCAAGTGTTTTTGGGACAATCAGAGGTCTCTGACACCATTTGTGGGACACCAACATTTTCTGGACTTTAGGGGGTCTAGGATGCCTGTGAAGCCCTTTTTTGGGGCTCCAAAGTTTTCTACATTTTTGCAGGCCTAAAATGCATTTTAAGGCCTTTTTTGAGCTGCCAACATTTCCTGAACATTCGGGGGTGTAGGATGCATATTTCGTGACAAAAATATTTTTGGGAATTTCAGTGGTCTAGTATGCGGGTTAATGCCCCTTTCAGGCTGCAAATGTTTTTGGGACAATCAGAGCTCTCTGACACCATTTGTGGGCCACCAACATTTTCTGGACTTTAGGGGGTCTAGGATGCCTGTAAAGCCCTTTTTTGGGCCTCCAAAGTTTTCTACATTTTTGCAGGCCTAAAATGCATTTTAAGGCCTTATTTGAGCTGCCAACATTTCCTGAACATTCGGGGGTGTAGGATGCATATTTCGTGACAAAAAAATTTTTGGGAATTTCAGTGGTCTAGTATGCGGGTTAATGCCCCTTTCAGGCTGCAAATGTTTTTGGGACAATCAGAGCTCTCTGACACCATTTGTGGGCCACCAACATTTTCTGGACTTTAGGGGGTCTAGGATGCCTGTAAAGCCCTTTTTTGGGCCTCCAAAGTTTTCTACATTTTTGCAGGCCTAAAATGCATTTTAAGGACTTTTTTGGGCTGCCAACATTTTCTGAACTTTCAGGGGTGTAGGATGCATATTTCGTGACAAAAATATTTTTGGGAATTTCCGTGGTCTAGGATTTGGTTTAATGCCCCTTTCAGGCTGCAAGTGTTTTTGGGACAATCAGAGCTCTCTGACACCATTTGTGGGCCACCAACATTTTCTGGACTTTAGGGGGTCTAGGATGCCTGTAAAGCCCTTTTTTGGGCCTCCAAAGATTTCTACATTTTTGCAGGCCTAAAATGCATTTTAAGGCCTTTTTTGAGCTGCCAACATTTCCTGAACATTCGGGGGTGTAGGATGCATATTTCGTGACAAAAATATTTTTGGGAATTTCAGTGGTCTAGTATGCGGGTTAATGCCCCTTTCAGGCTGCAAATGTTTTTGGGACAATCAGAGCTCTCTGACACCATTTGTGGGCCACCAACATTTTCTGGACTTTAGGGGGTCTAGGATGCCTGTAAAGCCCTTTTTTGGGCCTCCAAAGTTTTCTACATTTTTGCAGGCCTAAAATGCATTTTAAGGCCTTTTTTGAGCTGCCAACATTTCCTGAACATTCGTTGGTGCAGGATGCATATTTCGTGACAAAAATAATTTTGGGAATTTCCGTGGTCTAGGATTTGGTTTAATGCCCCTTTCAGGCTGCAAGTGTTTTTGGGACAATCAGAGCTCTCTGACACCATTTGTGGGCCACCAACATTTTCTGGACTTTAGGGGGTCTAGGATGCCTGTAAAGCCCTTTTTTGGGCCTCCAAAGTTTTCAACATTTTTGCAGGCCTAAAATGCATTTTAAGGACTTTTTTGGGCTGCCAACATTTTCTGAACTTTCAGGGGTGTAGGATGCATATTTCGTGACAAAAATATTTTTGGGAATTTCCGTGGTCTAGGATTTGGTTTAATGCACCTTTCAGGCTGCAAGTGTTTTTGGGACAATCAGAGGTCTCTGACACCATTTGTGGGACACCAACATTTTCTTGACTTTAGGGGGTCTAGGATGCCTGAAAAGCCCTTTTTTGGGCCTCCAAAGTTTTCTACATTTTTGCAGGCCTAAAATGCATTTTAAGGCCTTTTTTGAGCTACCAACATTTCCTGAACATTCGGGGTGTAGGATGCATATTTCGTGACAAAAATATTTTTGGGAATTTCAGTGGTCTAGTATGCGGGTTAATGCCCCTTTCAGGCTGCAAATGTTTTTGGGACAATCAGAGCTCTCTGACACCATTTGTGGGCCACCAACATTTTCTGGACTTTAGGGGGTCTAGGATGCCTGTAAAGCCCTTTTTTGGGCCTCCAAAGATTTCTACATTTTTGCAGGCCTAAAATGCATTTTAAGGCCTTTTTTGAGCTGCCAACATTTCCTGAACATTCGGGGGTGTAGGATGCATATTTCGTGACAAAAATATTTTTGGGAATTTCAGTGGTCTAGTATGCGGGTTAATGCCCCTTTCAGGCTGCAAATGTTTTTGGGACAATCAGAGCTCTCTGACACCATTTGTGGGCCACCAACATTTTCTGGACTTTAGGGGGTCTAGGATGCCTGTAAAGCCCTTTTTTGGGCCTCCAAAGTTTTCTACATTTTTGCAGGCCTAAAATGCATTTTAAGGCCTTTTTTGAGCTGCCAACATTTCCTGAACATTCGTTGGTGCAGGATGCATATTTCGTGACAAAAATAATTTTGGGAATTTCCGTGGTCTAGGATTTGGTTTAATGCCCCTTTCAGGCTGCAAGTGTTTTTGGGACAATCAGAGGTCTCTGACACCATTTGTGGGCCACCAACATTTTCTGGACTTTAGGGGGTCTAGGATGCCTGTAAAGCCCTTTTTTGGGCCTCCAAAGTTTTCTACATTTTTGCAGGCCTAAAATGCATTTTAAGGCCTTTTTTGGGCTGCCAACATTTTCTGAACCTTCAGGGGTGTAGGATGCATATTTCGTGACAAAAATATTTTTGGGAATTTCCGTGGTCTAGGATTTGGTTTAATGCCCCTTTCAGGCTGCAAGTGTTTTTGGGACAATCAGAGGTCTCTGACACCATTTGTGGGACACCAACATTTTCTGGACTTTAGGGGGTCTAGGATGCCTGTAAAGCCCTTTTTTGGGGCTCCAAAGTTTTCTACATTTTTGCAGGCCTAAAATGCATTTTAAGGCCTTTTTTGAGCTGCCAACATTTCCTGAACATTCGGGGGTGTAGGATGCATATTTCGTGACAAAAATATTTTTGGGAATTTCAGTGGTCTAGTATGCGGGTTAATGCCCCTTTCAGGCTGCAAATGATTTTGGGACAATCAGAGCTCTCTGACACAGTTATTGGGCCACCAACATTGTCTGGACTTTTTTGGGCTGCCAACATTTTCTGAACTTTCAGGGGTGTAGGATGCATATTTCGTGACTAAAATATTTTTGGGAATTTCCGTGGTCTAGGATTTGGTTTAATGCCCCTTTCAGGCTGCAAGTGTTTTTGGGACAATCAGAGGTCTCTGACACCATTTGTGGGACACCAACATTTTCTGGACTTTAGGGGGTCTAGGATGCCTATAAAGCCCTTTTTTGGGGCTCCAAAGTTTTCTACATTTTTGCAGGCCTAAAATGCATTTTAAGGCCTTTTTTGAGCTGCCAACATTTCCTGAACATACGGGGGTGTAGGATGCATATTTCGTGACAAAAATATTTTTGGGAATTTCAGTGGTCTAGTATGCGGGTTAATGCCCCTTTCAGGCTGCAAATGTTTTTGGGACAATCAGAGCTCTCTGACACCATTTGTGGGCCACCAACATTTTCTGGACTTTAGGGGGTCTAGGATGCCTGTAAAGCCCTTTTTTGGGCCTCCAAAGTTTTCAACATTTTTGCAGGCCTAAAATGCATTTTAAGGACTTTTTTGGGCTGCCAACATTTTCTGAACTTTCAGGGGTGTAGGATGCATATTTCGTGACAAAAATATTTTTGGGAATTTCCGTGGTCTAGGATTTGGTTTAATGCACCTTTCAGGCTGCAAGTGTTTTTGGGACAATCAGAGGTCTCTGACACCATTTGTGGGACACCAACATTTTCTTGACTTTAGGGGGTCTAGGATGCCTGAAAAGCCCTTTTTTGGGCCTCCAAAGTTTTCTACATTTTTGCAGGCCTAAAATGCATTTTAAGGCCTTTTTTGAGCTACCAACATTTCCTGAACATTCGGGGTGTAGGATGCATATTTCGTGACAAAAATATTTTTGGGAATTTCAGTGGTCTAGTATGCGGGTTAATGCCCCTTTCAGGCTGCAAATGTTTTTGGGACAATCAGAGCTCTCTGACACCATTTGTGGGCCACCAACATTTTCTGGACTTTAGGGGGTCTAGGATGCCTGTAAAGCCCTTTTTTGGGCCTCCAAAGATTTCTACATTTTTGCAGGCCTAAAATGCATTTTAAGGCCTTTTTTGAGCTGCCAACATTTCCTGAACATTCGGGGGTGTAGGATGCATATTTCGTGACAAAAATATTTTTGGGAATTTCAGTGGTCTAGTATGCGGGTTAATGCCCCTTTCAGGCTGCAAATGTTTTTGGGACAATCAGAGCTCTCTGACACCATTTGTGGGCCACCAACATTTTCTGGACTTTAGGGGGTCTAGGATGCCTGTAAAGCCCTTTTTTGGGCCTCCAAAGTTTTCTACATTTTTGCAGGCCTAAAATGCATTTTAAGGCCTTTTTTGAGCTGCCAACATTTCCTGAACATTCGTTGGTGCAGGATGCATATTTCGTGACAAAAATAATTTTGGGAATTTCCGTGGTCTAGGATTTGGTTTAATGCCCCTTTCAGGCTGCAAGTGTTTTTGGGACAATCAGAGCTCTCTGACACCATTTGTGGGCCACCAACATTTTCTGGACTTTAGGGGGTCTAGGATGCCTGTAAAGCCCTTTTTTGGGCCTCCAAAGTTTTCAACATTTTTGCAGGCCTAAAATGCATTTTAAGGACTTTTTTGGGCTGCCAACATTTTCTGAACTTTCAGGGGTGTAGGATGCATATTTCGTGACAAAAATATTTTTGGGAATTTCCGTGGTCTAGGATTTGGTTTAATGCACCTTTCAGGCTGCAAGTGTTTTTGGGACAATCAGAGGTCTCTGACACCATTTGTGGGACACCAACATTTTCTTGACTTTAGGGGGTCTAGGATGCCTGAAAAGCCCTTTTTTGGGCCTCCAAAGTTTTCTACATTTTTGCAGGCCTAAAATGCATTTTAAGGCCTTTTTTGAGCTACCAACATTTCCTGAACATTCGGGGTGTAGGATGCATATTTCGTGACAAAAATATTTTTGGGAATTTCAGTGGTCTAGTATGCGGGTTAATGCCCCTTTCAGGCTGCAAATGTTTTTGGGACAATCAGAGCTCTCTGACACCATTTGTGGGCCACCAACATTTTCTGGACTTTAGGGGGTCTAGGATGCCTGTAAAGCCCTTTTTTGGGCCTCCAAAGATTTCTACATTTTTGCAGGCCTAAAATGCATTTTAAGGCCTTTTTTGAGCTGCCAACATTTCCTGAACATTCGGGGGTGTAGGATGCATATTTCGTGACAAAAATATTTTTGGGAATTTCAGTGGTCTAGTATGCGGGTTAATGCCCCTTTCAGGCTGCAAATGTTTTTGGGACAATCAGAGCTCTCTGACACCATTTGTGGGCCACCAACATTTTCTGGACTTTAGGGGGTCTAGGATGCCTGTAAAGCCCTTTTTTGGGCCTCCAAAGTTTTCTACATTTTTGCAGGCCTAAAATGCATTTTAAGGCCTTTTTTGAGCTGCCAACATTTCCTGAACATTCGTTGGTGCAGGATGCATATTTCGTGACAAAAATAATTTTGGGAATTTCCGTGGTCTAGGATTTGGTTTAATGCCCCTTTCAGGCTGCAAGTGTTTTTGGGACAATCAGAGGTCTCTGACACCATTTGTGGGCCACCAACATTTTCTGGACTTTAGGGGGTCTAGGATGCCTGTAAAGCCCTTTTTTGGGCCTCCAAAGTTTTCTACATTTTTGCAGGCCTAAAATGCATTTTAAGGCCTTTTTTGAGCTGCCAACATTTCCTGAACATTCGGGGGTGTAGGATGCATATTTCGTGACAAAATTTTTTTGGGGAATTTCAGTGGTCTAGTATGCGGGTTAATGCCCCTTTCAGGCTGCAAATGTTTTTGGGACAATCAGAGCTCTCTGACACCATTTGTGGGCCACCAACATTTTCTGGACTTTAGGGGGTCTAGGATGCCTGTAAAGCCCTTTTTTGGGCCTCCAAAGTTTTCTACATTTTTGCAGGCCTAAAATGCATTTTAAGGACTTTTTTGGGCTGCCAACATTTTCTGAACTTTCAGGGGTGTAGGATGCATATTTCGTGACAAAAATATTTTTGGGAATTTCCGTGGTCTAGGATTTGGTTTAATGCCCCTTTCAGGCTGCAAGTGTTTTTGGGACAATCAGAGGTCTCTGACACCATTTGTGGGCCACCAACATTTTCTGGACTTTAGGGGGTCTAGGATGCCTGTAAAGCCCTTTTTTGGGCCTCCAAAGATTTCTACATTTTTGCAGGCCTAAAATGCATTTTAAGGCCTTTTTTGAGCTGCCAACATTTCCTGAACATTCGGGGGTGTAGGATGCATATTTCGTGACAAAAATATTTTTGGGAATTTCAGTGGTCTAGTATGCGGGTTAATGCCCCTTTCAGGCTGCAAATGTTTTTGGGACAATCAGAGCTCTCTGACACCATTTGTGGGCCACCAACATTTTCTGGTTTTTAGGGGGTCTAGGATGCCTGTAAAGCCATTTTTTGGGCCTCCAAAGATTTCTACATTTTTGCAGGCCTAAAATGCATTTTAAGGCCTTTTTTGAGCTGCCAACATTTCCTGAACATTCGGGGGTGTAGGATGCATATTTCGTGACAAAAATATTTTTGGGAATTTCAGTGGTCTAGTATGCGGGTTAATGCCCCTTTCAGGCTGCAAATGTTTTTGGGACAATCAGAGCTCTCTGACACCATTTGTGGGCCACCAACATTTTCTGGACTTTAGGGGGTCTAGGATGCCTGTAAAGCCCTTTTTTGGGCCTCCAAAGATGTCTACATTTTTGCAGGCCTAAAATGCATTTTAAGGCCTTTTTTGAGCTGCCAACATTTCCTGAACATTCGGGGGTGTAGGATGCACATTTCGTGACAAAAATATTTTTGGGAATTTCAGTGGTCTAGTATGCGGGTTAATGCCCCTTTGAGGCTGCAAATGATTTTGGGACAATCAGAGGTCTCTGACACCATTTGTGGGCCACCAACATTTTCTGGACTTTAGGGGGTCTAGGATGCCTGTAAAGCCCTTTTTTGGGCCTCCAAAGTTTTCTACATTTTTGCAGGCCTAAAATGCATTTTAAGGCCTTTTTTGGGCTGCCAACATTTTCTGAACTTTCAGGGGTGTAGGATGCATATTTCGTGACTAAAATATTTTTGGGAATTTCCGTGGTCTAGGATTTGGTTTAATGCCCCTTTCAGGCTGCAAGTGTTTTTGGGACAATCAGAGGTCTCTGACACCATTTGTGGGACACCAACATTTTCTGGACTTTAGGGGGTCTAGGATGCCTATAAAGCCCTTTTTTGGGGCTCCAAAGTTTTCTACATTTTTGCAGGCCTAAAATGCATTTTAAGGCCTTTTTTGAGCTGCCAACATTTCCTGAACATACGGGGGTGTAGGATGCATATTTCGTGACAAAAATATTTTTGGGAATTTCAGTGGTCTAGTATGCGGGTTAATGCCCCTTTCAGGCTGCAAATGTTTTTGGGACAATCAGAGCTCTCTGACACCATTTGTGGGCCACCAACATTTTCTGGACTTTAGGGGGTCTAGGATGCCTGTAAAGCCCTTTTTTGGGCCTCCAAAGTTTTCAACATTTTTGCAGGCCTAAAATGCATTTTAAGGACTTTTTTGGGCTGCCAACATTTTCTGAACTTTCAGGGGTGTAGGATGCATATTTCGTGACAAAAATATTTTTGGGAATTTCCGTGGTCTAGGATTTGGTTTAATGCACCTTTCAGGCTGCAAGTGTTTTTGGGACAATCAGAGGTCTCTGACACCATTTGTGGGACACCAACATTTTCTTGACTTTAGGGGGTCTAGGATGCCTGAAAAGCCCTTTTTTGGGCCTCCAAAGTTTTCTACATTTTTGCAGGCCTAAAATGCATTTTAAGGCCTTTTTTGAGCTACCAACATTTCCTGAACATTCGGGGTGTAGGATGCATATTTCGTGACAAAAATATTTTTGGGAATTTCAGTGGTCTAGTATGCGGGTTAATGCCCCTTTCAGGCTGCAAATGTTTTTGGGACAATCAGAGCTCTCTGACACCATTTGTGGGCCACCAACATTTTCTGGACTTTAGGGGGTCTAGGATGCCTGTAAAGCCCTTTTTTGGGCCTCCAAAGATTTCTACATTTTTGCAGGCCTAAAATGCATTTTAAGGCCTTTTTTGAGCTGCCAACATTTCCTGAACATTCGGGGGTGTAGGATGCATATTTCGTGACAAAAATATTTTTGGGAATTTCAGTGGTCTAGTATGCGGGTTAATGCCCCTTTCAGGCTGCAAATGTTTTTGGGACAATCAGAGCTCTCTGACACGATTTGTGGGCCACCAACATTTTCTGGACTTTAGGGGGTCTAGGATGCCTGTAAAGCCCTTTTTTGGGCCTCCAAAGTTTTCTACATTTTTGCAGGCCTAAAATGCATTTTAAGGCCTTTTTTGAGCTGCCAACATTTCCTGAACATTCGTTGGTGCAGGATGCATATTTCGTGACAAAAATAATTTTGGGAATTTCCGTGGTCTAGGATTTGGTTTAATGCCCCTTTCAGGCTGCAAGTGTTTTTGGGACAATCAGAGCTCTCTGACACCATTTGTGGGCCACCAACATTTTCTGGACTTTAGGGGGTCTAGGATGCCTGTAAAGCCCTTTTTTGGGCCTCCAAAGTTTTCAACATTTTTGCAGGCCTAAAATGCATTTTAAGGACTTTTTTGGGCTGCCAACATTTTCTGAACTTTCAGGGGTGTAGGATGCATATTTCGTGACAAAAATATTTTTGGGAATTTCCGTGGTCTAGGATTTGGTTTAATGCACCTTTCAGGCTGCAAGTGTTTTTGGGACAATCAGAGGTCTCTGACACCATTTGTGGGACACCAACATTTTCTTGACTTTAGGGGGTCTAGGATGCCTGAAAAGCCCTTTTTTGGGCCTCCAAAGTTTTCTACATTTTTGCAGGCCTAAAATGCATTTTAAGGCCTTTTTTGAGCTACCAACATTTCCTGAACATTCGGGGTGTAGGATGCATATTTCGTGACAAAAATATTTTTGGGAATTTCAGTGGTCTAGTATGCGGGTTAATGCCCCTTTCAGGCTGCAAATGTTTTTGGGACAATCAGAGCTCTCTGACACCATTTGTGGGCCACCAACATTTTCTGGACTTTAGGGGGTCTAGGATGCCTGTAAAGCCCTTTTTTGGGCCTCCAAAGTTTTCAACATTTTTGCAGGCCTAAAATGCATTTTAAGGACTTTTTTGGGCTGCCAACATTTTCTGAACTTTCAGGGGTGTAGGATGCATATTTCGTGACAAAAATATTTTTGGGAATTTCCGTGGTCTAGGATTTGGTTTAATGCACCTTTCAGGCTGCAAGTGTTTTTGGGACAATCAGAGGTCTCTGACACCATTTGTGGGACACCAACATTTTCTTGACTTTAGGGGGTCTAGGATGCCTGAAAAGCCCTTTTTTGGGCCTCCAAAGTTTTCTACATTTTTGCAGGCCTAAAATGCATTTTAAGGCCTTTTTTGAGCTACCAACATTTCCTGAACATTCGGGGTGTAGGATGCATATTTCGTGACAAAAATATTTTTGGGAATTTCAGTGGTCTAGTATGCGGGTTAATGCCCCTTTCAGGCTGCAAATGTTTTTGGGACAATCAGAGCTCTCTGACACCATTTGTGGGCCACCAACATTTTCTGGACTTTAGGGGGTCTAGGATGCCTGTAAAGCCCTTTTTTGGGCCTCCAAAGATTTCTACATTTTTGCAGGCCTAAAATGCATTTTAAGGCCTTTTTTGAGCTGCCAACATTTCCTGAACATTCGGGGGTGTAGGATGCATATTTCGTGACAAAAATATTTTTGGGAATTTCAGTGGTCTAGTATGCGGGTTAATGCCCCTTTCAGGCTGCAAATGTTTTTGGGACAATCAGAGCTCTCTGACACCATTTGTGGGCCACCAACATTTTCTGGACTTTAGGGGGTCTAGGATGCCTGTAAAGCCCTTTTTTGGGCCTCCAAAGTTTTCTACATTTTTGCAGGCCTAAAATGCATTTTAAGGCCTTTTTTGAGCTGCCAACATTTCCTGAACATTCGTTGGTGCAGGATGCATATTTCGTGACAAAAATAATTTTGGGAATTTCCGTGGTCTAGGATTTGGTTTAATGCCCCTTTCAGGCTGCAAGTGTTTTTGGGACAATCAGAGCTCTCTGACACCATTTGTGGGCCACCAACATTTTCTGGACTTTAGGGGGTCTAGGATGCCTGTAAAGCCCTTTTTTGGGCCTCCAAAGTTTTCAACATTTTTGCAGGCCTAAAATGCATTTTAAGGACTTTTTTGGGCTGCCAACATTTTCTGAACTTTCAGGGGTGTAGGATGCATATTTCGTGACAAAAATATTTTTGGGAATTTCCGTGGTCTAGGATTTGGTTTAATGCACCTTTCAGGCTGCAAGTGTTTTTGGGACAATCAGAGGTCTCTGACACCATTTGTGGGACACCAACATTTTCTTGACTTTAGGGGGTCTAGGATGCCTGAAAAGCCCTTTTTTGGGCCTCCAAAGTTTTCTACATTTTTGCAGGCCTAAAATGCATTTTAAGGCCTTTTTTGAGCTACCAACATTTCCTGAACATTCGGGGTGTAGGATGCATATTTCGTGACAAAAATATTTTTGGGAATTTCAGTGGTCTAGTATGCGGGTTAATGCCCCTTTCAGGCTGCAAATGTTTTTGGGACAATCAGAGCTCTCTGACACCATTTGTGGGCCACCAACATTTTCTGGACTTTAGGGGGTCTAGGATGCCTGTAAAGCCCTTTTTTGGGCCTCCAAAGATTTCTACATTTTTGCAGGCCTAAAATGCATTTTAAGGCCTTTTTTGAGCTGCCAACATTTCCTGAACATTCGGGGGTGTAGGATGCATATTTCGTGACAAAAATATTTTTGGGAATTTCAGTGGTCTAGTATGCGGGTTAATGCCCCTTTCAGGCTGCAAATGTTTTTGGGACAATCAGAGCTCTCTGACACCATTTGTGGGCCACCAACATTTTCTGGACTTTAGGGGGTCTAGGATGCCTGTAAAGCCCTTTTTTGGGCCTCCAAAGTTTTCTACATTTTTGCAGGCCTAAAATGCATTTTAAGGCCTTTTTTGAGCTGCCAACATTTCCTGAACATTCGTTGGTGCAGGATGCATATTTCGTGACAAAAATAATTTTGGGAATTTCCGTGGTCTAGGATTTGGTTTAATGCCCCTTTCAGGCTGCAAGTGTTTTTGGGACAATCAGAGGTCTCTGACACCATTTGTGGGCCACCAACATTTTCTGGACTTTAGGGGGTCTAGGATGCCTGTAAAGCCCTTTTTTGGGCCTCCAAAGTTTTCTACATTTTTGCAGGCCTAAAATGCATTTTAAGGCCTTTTTTGGGCTGCCAACATTTTCTGAACCTTCAGGGGTGTAGGATGCATATTTCGTGACAAAAATATTTTTGGGAATTTCCGTGGTCTAGGATTTGGTTTAATGCCCCTTTCAGGCTGCAAGTGTTTTTGGGACAATCAGAGGTCTCTGACACCATTTGTGGGACACCAACATTTTCTGGACTTTAGGGGGTCTAGGATGCCTGTAAAGCCCTTTTTTGGGGCTCCAAAGTTTTCTACATTTTTGCAGGCCTAAAATGCATTTTAAGGCCTTTTTTGAGCTGCCAACATTTCCTGAACATTCGGGGGTGTAGGATGCATATTTCGTGACAAAAATATTTTTGGGAATTTCAGTGGTCTAGTATGCGGGTTAATGCCCCTTTCAGGCTGCAAATGATTTTGGGACAATCAGAGCTCTCTGACACAGTTATTGGGCCACCAACATTGTCTGGACTTTTTTGGGCTGCCAACATTTTCTGAACTTTCAGGGGTGTAGGATGCATATTTCGTGACAAAAATATTTTTGGGAATTTCCGTGGTCTAGGATTTGGTTTAATGCACCTTTCAGGCTGCAAGTGTTTTTGGGACAATCAGAGGTCTCTGACACCATTTGTGGGACACCAACATTTTCTTGACTTTAGGGGGTCTAGGATGCCTGAAAAGCCCTTTTTTGGGCCTCCAAAGTTTTCTACATTTTTGCAGGCCTAAAATGCATTTTAAGGCCTTTTTTGAGCTACCAACATTTCCTGAACATTCGGGGTGTAGGATGCATATTTCGTGACAAAAATATTTTTGGGAATTTCAGTGGTCTAGTATGCGGGTTAATGCCCCTTTCAGGCTGCAAATGTTTTTGGGACAATCAGAGCTCTCTGACACCATTTGTGGGCCACCAACATTTTCTGGACTTTAGGGGGTCTAGGATGCCTGTAAAGCCCTTTTTTGGGCCTCCAAAGATTTCTACATTTTTGCAGGCCTAAAATGCATTTTAAGGCCTTTTTTGAGCTGCCAACATTTCCTGAACATTCGGGGGTGTAGGATGCATATTTCGTGACAAAAATATTTTTGGGAATTTCAGTGGTCTAGTATGCGGGTTAATGCCCCTTTCAGGCTGCAAATGTTTTTGGGACAATCAGAGCTCTCTGACACCATTTGTGGGCCACCAACATTTTCTGGACTTTAGGGGGTCTAGGATGCCTGTAAAGCCCTTTTTTGGGCCTCCAAAGTTTTCTACATTTTTGCAGGCCTAAAATGCATTTTAAGGCCTTTTTTGAGCTGCCAACATTTCCTGAACATTCGTTGGTGCAGGATGCATATTTCGTGACAAAAATAATTTTGGGAATTTCCGTGGTCTAGGATTTGGTTTAATGCCCCTTTCAGGCTGCAAGTGTTTTTGGGACAATCAGAGGTCTCTGACACCATTTGTGGGCCACCAACATTTTCTGGACTTTAGGGGGTCTAGGATGCCTGTAAAGCCCTTTTTTGGGCCTCCAAAGTTTTCTACATTTTTGCAGGCCTAAAATGCATTTTAAGGCCTTTTTTGGGCTGCCAACATTTTCTGAACCTTCAGGGGTGTAGGATGCATATTTCGTGACAAAAATATTTTTGGGAATTTCAGTGGTCTAGTATGCGGGTTAATGCCCCTTTCAGGCTGCAAATGTTTTTGGGACAATCAGAGCTCTCTGACACCATTTGTGGGCCACCAACATTTTCTGGACTTTAGGGGGTCTAGGATGCCTGTAAAGCCCTTTTTTGGGCCTCCAAAGTTTTCTACATTTTTGCAGGCCTAAAATGCATTTTAAGGCCTTTTTTGGGCTGCCAACATTTTCTGAACTTTCAGGGGTGTAGGATGCATATTTCGTGACAAAAATATTTTTGGGAATTTCCGTGGTCTAGGATTTGGTTTAATGTCCCTTTCAGGCTGCAAGTGTTTTTGGGACAATCAGAGGTCCCTGACACCATTTGTGGGACACCAACATTTTCTGGACTTTAGGGGGTCTAGGATGCCTGTAAAGCCCTTTTTTGGGGCTCCAAAGTTTTCTACATTTTTGCAGGCCTAAAATGCATTTTAAGGCCTTTTTTGAGCTGCCAACATTTCCTGAACATTCGGGGGTGTAGGATGCATATTTCGTGACAAAAATATTTTTGGGAATTTCAGTGGTCTGGTATGCGGGTTAATGCCCCTTTCAGGCTGCAAATGTTTTTGGGACAATCAGAGCTCTCTGACACCATTTGTAGGCCACCAACATTTTCTGGACTTTAGGGGGTCTAGGATGCCTGTAAAGCCCTTTTTTGGGCCTCCAAAGATTTCTACATTTTTGCAGGCCTAAAATGCATTTTAAGGCCTTTTTTGAGCTGCCAACATTTCCTGAACATTCGGGGGTGTAGGATGCATATTTCGTGACAAAAATATTTTTGGGAATTTCAGTGGTCTAGTATGCGGGTTAATGCCCCTTTCAGGCTGCAAATGATTTTGGGACAATCAGAGCTCTCTGACACAGTTATTGGGCCACCAACATTGTCTGGACTTTAGGGGGTCTAGGATGCCTGTAAAGCCCTTTTTTGGGCCTCCAAAGTTTTCTACATTTTTGCAGGCCTAAAATGCATTTTAAGGCCTTTTTTGAGCTGCCAACATTTCCTGAACATTCGGGGGTGTAGGATGCATATTTCGTGACAAAAATATTTTTGGGAATTTCAGTGGTCTAGTATGCGGGTTAATGCCCCTTTCAGGCTGCAAATGATTTTGGGACAATCAGAGCTCTCTGACACAGTTATTGGGCCACCAACATTGTCTGGACTTTAGGGGGTCTAGGATGCCTGTAAAGCCCTTTTTTGGGCCTCCAAAGTTTTCTACATTTTTGCAGGCCTAAAATGCATTTTAAGGCCTTTTTTGACCTGCCAACATTTCCTGAACATTCGTTGGTGCAGGATGCATATTTCGTGACAAAAATAATTTTGGGAATTTCCGTGGTCTAGGATTTGGTTTAATGCCCCTTTCAGGCTGCAAGTGTTTTTGGGACAATCAGAGGTCTCTGACACCATTTGTGGGCCACCAACATTTTCTGGAATTAGGGGGTCTAGGATGCCTGTAAAGCCCTTTTTTGGGCCTCCAAAGTTTTCTACATTTTTGCAGGCCTAAAATGCATTTTAAGGCCTTTTTTGGGCTGCCAACATTTTCTGAACCTTCAGGGGTGTAGGATGCATATTTCGTGACAAAAATATTTTTGGGAATTTCCGTGGTCTAGGATTTGGTTTAATGCCCCTTTCAGGCTGCAAGTGTTTTTGGGACAATCAGAGGTCTCTGACACCATTTGTGGGACACCAACATTTTCTGGACTTTAGGGGGTCTAGGATGCCTGTAAAGCCCTTTTTTGGGGCTCCAAAGTTTTCTACATTTTTGCAGGCCTAAAATGCATTTTAAGGCCTTTTTTTGAGCTGCCAACATTTCCTGAACATTCGGGGGTGTAGGATGCATATTTCGTGACAAAAATATTTTTGGGAATTTCAGTGGTCTAGTATGCGGGTTAATGCCCCTTTCAGGCTGCAAATGTTTTTGGGACAATCAGAGCTCTCTGACACCATTTGTGGGCCACCAACATTTTCTGGACTTTAGGGGGTCTAGGATGCCTGTAAAGCCCTTTTTTGGGCCTCCAAAGTTTTCTACATTTTTGCAGGCCTAAAATGCATTTTAAGGCCTTTTTTGAGCTGCCAACATTTCCTGAACATTCGGGGGTGTAGGATGCATATTTCGTGACAAAAATATTTTTGGGAATTTCAGTGGTCTAGTATGCGGGTTAATGCCCCTTTCAGGCTGCAAATGTTTTTGGGACAATTAGAGCTCTCTGACACCATTTGTGGGCCACCAACATTTTCTGGACTTTAGGGGCTCTAGGATGCCTGTAAAGCCCTTTTTTGGGCCTCCAAAGTTTTCTACATTTTTGCAGGCCTAAAATGCATTTTAAGGACTTTTTTGGGCTGCCAACATTTTCTGAACTTTCAGGGGTGCAGGATGCATATTTCGTGACAAAAATATTTTTGGGAATTTCCGTGGTCTAGGATTTGGTTAATGCCCCTTTCAGGCTGCAAGTGTTTTTGGGACAATCAGAGGTCTCTGACACCATTTGTGGGACACCAACATTTTCTTGACTTTAGGGGGCCTAGGATGCCTGTAAAGCCCTTTTTTGGGCCTCCAAAGATTTCTACATTTTTGCAGGCCTAAAATGCATTTTAAGGACTTTTTTGAGCTGCCAACATTTCCTGAACATTCGGGGGTGTAGGATGCATATTTCGTGACAAAAATATTTTTGGGAATTTCAGTGGTCTAGTATGCGGGTTAATGCCCCTTTCAGGCTGCAAATGTTTTTGGGACAATCAGAGCTCTCTGACACCATTTGTGGGCCACCAACATTTTCTGGACTTTAGGGGGTCTAGGATGCCTGTAAAGCCCTTTTTTGGGCCTCCAAAGTTTTCTACATTTTTGCAGGCCTAAAATGCATTTTAAGGACTTTTTTGGGCTGCCAACATTTTCTGAACTTTCAGGGGTGCAGGATGCATATTTCGTGACAAAAATATTTTTGGGAATTTCCGTGGTCTAGGATTTGGTTTAATGCCCCTTTCAGGCTGCAAGTGTTTTTGGGACAATCAGAGGTCTCTGACACCATTTGTGGGACACCAACATTTTCTTGACTTTAGGGGGCCTAGGATGCCTGTAAAGCCCTTTTTGGGCCTCCAAAGATTTCTACATTTTTGCAGGCCTAAAATGCATTTTAAGGACTTTTTTGAGCTGCCAACATTTCCTGAACATTCGGGGGTGTAGGATGCATATTTCGTGACAAAAATATTTTTGGGAATTTCAGTGGTCTAGTATGCGGGTTAATGCCCCTTTCAGGCTGCAAATGTTTTTGGGACAATTAGAGCTCTCTGACACCATTTGTGGGCCACCAACATTTTCTGGACTTTAGGGGCTCTAGGATGCCTGTAAAGCCCTTTTTTGGGCCTCCAAAGTTTTCTACATTTTTGCAGGCCTAAAATGCATTTTAAGGACTTTTTTGGGCTGCCAACATTTTCTGAACTTTCAGGGGTGCAGGATGCATATTTCGTGACAAAAATATTTTTGGGAATTTCCGTGGTCTAGGATTTGGTTAATGCCCCTTTCAGGCTGCAAGTGTTTTTGGGACAATCAGAGGTCTCTGACACCATTTGTGGGACACCAACATTTTCTTGACTTTAGGGGGCCTAGGATGCCTGTAAAGCCCTTTTTTGGGCCTCCAAAGATTTCTACATTTTTGCAGGCCTAAAATGCATTTTAAGGACTTTTTTGAGCTGCCAACATTTCCTGAACATTCGGGGGTGTAGGATGCATATTTCGTGACAAAAATATTTTTGGGAATTTCAGTGGTCTAGTATGCGGGTTAATGCCCCTTTCAGGCTGCAAATGATTTTGGGACAATCAGAGCTCTCTGACACAGTTATTGGGCCACCAACATTGTCTGGACTTTAGGGGGTCTAGGATGCCTGTAAAGCCCTTTTTTGGGCCTCCAAAGTTTTCTACATTTTTGCAGGCCTAAAATGCATTTTAAGGACTTTTTTGGGCTGCCAACATTTTCTGAACTTTCAGGGGTGTAGGATGCATATTTCGTGACAAAAATATTTTTGGGAATTTCCGTGGTCTAGGATTTGGTTTAATGCCCCTTTCAGGCTGCAAGTGTTTTTGGGACAATCAGAGGTCTCTGACACCATTTGTGGGACACCAACATTTTCCTGACTTTAGGGGGTCTAGGATGCCTGTAAAGCCCTTTTTTGGGCCTCTAAAGTTTTCTACATTTTTGCCGGCCTAAAATGCATTTTAAGGCCTTTTTTGAGCTGTCAACATTTCCTGAACATTCGGGGTGTATGATGCATATTTCGTGACAAAAATATTTTTGGGAATTTCCGTGGTCTAGGATTTGGTTTAATGCCCCTTTCAGGCTGCAAGTGTTTTTGGGACAATCAGAGGTCTCTGACACCATTTGTGGGACACCAACATTTTCCTGACTTTAGGGGGTCTAGGATGCCTGTAAAGCCCTTTTTTGGGCCTCCAAAGTTTTCTACATTTTTGCCGGCCTAAAATGCATTTTAAGGCCTTTTTTGAGCTGTCAACATTTCCTGAACATTCGGGGTGTATGATGCATATTTCGTGACAAAAATATTTTTGGGAATTTCAGTGGTCTAGTATGCGGGTTAATGCCCCTTTCAGGCTGCAAATGTTTTTGGGACAATCAGAGCTCTCTGACACCATTTGTGGGCCACCAACATTTTCTGGACTTTAGGGGGTCTAGGATGCCTGTAAAGCCCTTTTTTGGGCCTCCAAAGATTTCTACATTTTTGCAGGCCTAAAATGCATTTTAAGGCCTTTTTTGAGCTGCCAACATTTCCTGAACATTCGGGGGTGTAGGATGCATATTTCGTGACAAAAATATTTTTGGGAATTTCAGTGGTCTAGTATGCGGGTTAATGCCCCTTTCAGGCTGCAAATGATTTTGGGACAATCAGAGCTCTCTGACACCATTTGTGGGCCACCAACATTGTCTGGACTTTAGGGGGTCTAGGATGCCTGTAAAGCCCTTTTTTGGGCCTCCAAAGTTTTCTACATTTTTGCAGGCCTAAAATGCATTTTAAGGCCTTTTTTGAGCTGCCAACATTTCCTGAACATTCGGGGGTGCAGGATGCATATTTCGTGACAAAAATAATTTTGGGAATTTCCGTGGTCTAGGATTTGGTTTAATGCCCCTTTCAGGCTGCAAGTGTTTTTGGGACAATCAGAGGTCTCTGACACCATTTGTGGGCCACCAACATTTTCTGGACTTTAGGGGGTCTAGGATGCCTGTAAAGCCCTTTTTTGGGCCTCCAAAGTTTTCTACATTTTTGCAGGCCTAAAATGCATTTTAAGGCCTTTTTTGGGCTGCCAACATTTTCTGAACTTTCAGGGGTGTAGGATGCATATTTCGTGACAAAAATATTTTTGGGAATTTCCGTGGTCTAGGATTTGGTTTAATGCCCCTTTCAGGCTGCAAGTGTTTTTGGGACAATCAGAGGTCTCTGACACCATTTGTGGGACACCAACATTTTCTGGACTTTAGGGGGTCTAGGATGCCTGTGAAGCCCTTTTTTGGGGCTCCAAAGTTTTCTACATTTTTGCAGGCCTAAAATGCATTTTAAGGCCTTTTTTGAGCTGCCAACATTTCCTGAACATTCGGGGGTGTAGGATGCATATTTCGTGACAAAAATATTTTTGGGAATTTCAGTGGTCTAGTATGCGGGTTAATGCCCCTTTCAGGCTGCAAATGTTTTTGGGACAATCAGAGCTCTCTGACACCATTTGTGGGCCACCAACATTTTCTGGACTTTAGGGGGTCTAGGATGCCTGTAAAGCCCTTTTTTGGGCCTCCAAAGTTTTCTACATTTTTGCAGGCCTAAAATGCATTTTAAGGCCTTATTTGAGCTGCCAACATTTCCTGAACATTCGGGGGTGTAGGATGCATATTTCGTGACAAAAAATTTTTTGGGAATTTCAGTGGTCTAGTATGCGGGTTAATGCCCCTTTCAGGCTGCAAATGTTTTTGGGACAATCAGAGCTCTCTGACACCATTTGTGGGCCACCAACATTTTCTGGACTTTAGGGGGTCTAGGATGCCTGTAAAGCCCTTTTTTGGGCCTCCAAAGTTTTCTACATTTTTGCAGGCCTAAAATGCATTTTAAGGACTTTTTTGGGCTGCCAACATTTTCTGAACTTTCAGGGGTGTAGGATGCATATTTCGTGACAAAAATATTTTTGGGAATTTCCGTGGTCTAGGATTTGGTTTAATGCCCCTTTCAGGCTGCAAGTGTTTTTGGGACAATCAGAGGTCTCTGACACCATTTGTGGGACACCAACATTTTCTTGACTTTAGGGGGTCTAGGATGCCTGTAAAGCCCTTTTTTGGGCCTCCAAAGTTTTCTACATTTTTGCCGGCCTAAAATGCATTTTAAGGCCTTTTTTGAGCTGTCAACATTTCCTGAACATTCGGGGTGTATGATGCATATTTCGAGACAAAAATATTTTTGGGAATTTCAGTGGTCTAGTATGCGGGTTAATGCCCCTTTCAGGCTGCAAATGTTTTTGGGACAATCAGAGCTCTCTGACACCATTTGTGGGCCACCAACATTTTCTGGACTTTAGGGGGTCTAGGATGCCTGTAAAGCCCTTTTTTGGGCCTCCAAAGATTTCTACATTTTTGCAGGCCTAAAATGCATTTTAAGGCCTTTTTTGAGCTGCCAACATTTCCTGAACATTCGGGGGTGTAGAATGCATATTTCGTGACAAAAATATTTTTGGGAATTTCAGTGGTCTAGTATGCGGGTTAATGCCCCTTTCAGGCTGCAAATGTTTTTGGGACAATCAGAGCTCTCTGACACCATTTGTGGGCCACCAACATTTTCTGGACTTTAGGGGGTCTAGGATGCCTGTAAAGCCATTTTTTGGGCCTCCAAAGATTTCTACATTTTTGCAGGCCTAAAATGCATTTTAAGGCCTTTTTTGAGCTGCCAACATTTCCTGAACATTCGGGGGTGTAGGATGCATATTTCGTGACAAAAATATTTTTGGGAATTTCAGTGGTCTAGTATGCGGGTTAATGCCCCTTTCAGGCTGCAAATGTTTTTGGGACAATCAGAGCTCTCTGACACCATTTGTGGGCCACCAACATTTTCTGGACTTTAGGGGGTCTAGGATGCCTGTAAAGCCCTTTTTTGGGCCTCCAAAGATTTCTACATTTTTGCAGGCCTAAAATGCATTTTAAGGCCTTTTTTGAGCTGCCAACATTTCCTGAACATTCGGGGGTGTAGGATGCATATTTCGTGACAAAAATATTTTTGGGAATTTCAGTGGTCTAGTATGCGGGTTAATGCCCCTTTCAGGCTGCAAATGATTTTGGGACAATCAGAGCTCTCTGACACAGTTATTGGGCCACCAACATTGTCTGGACTTTAGGGGGTCTAGGATGCCTGAAAAGCCCTTTTTTGGGCCTCCAACGTTTTCTACATTTTTGCAGGCCTAAAATGCATTTTAAGGCCTTTTTTGAGCTGCCAACATTTCCTGAACATTCGGGGGTGCAGGATGCATATTTCGTGACAAAAATAATTTTGGGAATTTCCGTGGTCTAGGATTTGGTTTAATGCCCCTTTCAGGCTGCAAGTGTTTTTGGGACAATCAGAGGTCTCTGACACCATTTGTGGGCCACCAACATTTTCTGGACTTTAGGGGGTCTAGGATGCCTGTAAAGCCCTTTTTTGGGCCTCCAAAGTTTTCTACATTTTTGCAGGCCTAAAATGCATTTTAAGGCCTTTTTTGGGCTGCCAACATTTTCTGAACTTTCAGGGGTGTAGGATGCATATTTCGTGACTAAAATATTTTTGGGAATTTCCGTGGTCTAGGATTTGGTTTAATGCCCCTTTCAGGCTGCAAGTGTTTTTGGGACAATCAGAGGTCTCTGACACCATTTGTGGGACACCAACATTTTCTGGACTTTAGGGGGTCTAGGATGCCTGTAAAGCCCTTTTTTGGGGCTCCAAAGTTTTCTACATTTTTGCAGGCCTAAAATGCATTTTAAGGCCTTTTTTGAGCTGCCAACATTTCCTGAACATTTGGGGGTGTAGGATGCATATTTCGTGACAAAAATATTTTTGGGAATTTCAGTGGTCTAGTATGCGGGTTAATGCCCCTTTCAGGCTGCAAATGTTTTTGGGACAATCAGAGCTCTCTGACACCATTTGTGGGCCACCAACATTTTCTGGACTTTAGGGGGTCTAGGATGCCTGTAAAGCCCTTTTTTGGGCCTCCAAAGTTTTCAACATTTTTGCAGGCCTAAAATGCATTTTAAGGACTTTTTTGGGCTGCCAACATTTTCTGAACTTTCAGGGGTGTAGGATGCATATTTCGTGACAAAAATATTTTTGGGAATTTCCGTGGTCTAGGATTTGGTTTAATGCCCCTTTCAGGCTGCAAGTGTTTTTGGGACAATCAGAGGTCTCTGACACCATTTGTGGGACACCAACATTTTCTGGACTTTAGGGGGTCTAGGATGCCTGTAAAGCCCTTTTTTGGGCCTCCAAAGTTTTCTACATTTTTGCAGGCCTAAAATGCATTTTAAGGCCTTTTTTGAGCTACCAACATTTCCTGAACATTCGGGGTGTAGGATGCATATTTCGTGACAAAAATATTTTTGGGAATTTCAGTGGTCTAGTATGCGGGTTAATGCCCCTTTCAGGCTGCAAATGTTTTTGGGACAATCAGAGCTCTCTGACACCATTTGTGGGCCACCAACATTTTCTGGACTTTAGGGGGTCTAGGATGCCTGTAAAGCCCTTTTTTGGGCCTCCAAAGATTTCTACATTTTTGCAGGCCTAAAATGCATTTTAAGGCCTTTTTTGAGCTGCCAACATTTCCTGAACATTCGGGGGTGTAGGATGCATATTTCGTGACAAAAATATTTTTGGGAATTTCAGTGGTCTAGTATGCGGGTTAATGCCCCTTTCAGGCTGCAAATGTTTTTGGGACAATCAGAGCTCTCTGACACCATTTGTGGGCCACCAACATTTTCTGGACTTTAGGGGGTCTAGGATGCCTGTAAAGCCCTTTTTTGGGCCTCCAAAGTTTTCTACATTTTTGCAGGCCTAAAATGCATTTTAAGGCCTTTTTTGAGCTGCCAACATTTCCTGAACATTCGTTGGTGCAGGATGCATATTTCGTGACAAAAATAATTTTGGGAATTTCCGTGGTCTAGGATTTGGTTTAATGCCCCTTTCAGGCTGCAAGTATTTTTGGGACAATCAGAGGTCTCTGACACCATTTGTGGGCCACCAACATTTTCTGGACTTTAGGGGGTCTAGGATGCCTGTAAAGCCCTTTTTTGGGCCTCCAAAGTTTTCTACATTTTTGCAGGCCTAAAATGCATTTTAAGGCCTTTTTTGGGCTGCCAACATTTTCTGAACCTTCAGGGGTGTAGGATGCATATTTCGTGACAAAAATATTTTTGGGAATTTCCGTGGTCTAGGATTTGGTTTAATGCCCCTTTCAGGCTGCAAGTGTTTTTGGGACAATCAGAGGTCTCTGACACCATTTGTGGGACACCAACATTTTCTGGACTTTAGGGGGTCTAGGATGCCTGTAAAGCCCTTTTTTGGGGCTCCAAAGTTTTCTACATTTTTGCAGGCCTAAAATGCATTTTAAGGCCTTTTTTGAGCTGCCAACATTTCCTGAACATTCGGGGGTGTAGGATGCATATTTCGTGACAAAAATATTTTTGGGAATTTCAGTGGTCTAGTATGCGGGTTAATGCCCCTTTCAGGCTGCAAATGTTTTTGGGACAATCAGAGCTCTCTGACACCATTTGTGGGCCACCAACATTTTCTGGACTTTAGGGGGTCTAGGATGCCTGTAAAGCCCTTTTTTGGGCCTCCAAAGTTTTCTACATTTTTGCAGGCCTAAAATGCATTTTAGGGACTTTTTTGGGCTGCCAACATTTTCTGAACTTTCAGGGGTGCAGGATGCATATTTTGTGACAAAAATATTTTTGGGAATTTCCGTGGTCTAGGATTTGGTTTAATGCCCCTTTCAGGCTGCAAGTGTTTTTGGGACAATCAGAGGTCTCTGACACCATTTGTGGGCCACCAACATTTTCTGGACTTTAGGGGGTCTAGGATGCCTGTAAAGCCCTTTTTTGGGCCTCCAAAGTTTTCTACATTTTTGCAGGCCTAAAATGCATTTTAAGGCCTTTTTTGGGCTGCCAACATTTTCTGAACTTTCAGGGGTGTAGGATGCATATTTCGTGACTAAAATATTTTTGGGAATTTCCGTGGTCTAGGATTTGGTTTAATGCCCCTTTCAGGCTGCAAGTGTTTTTGGGACAATCAGAGGTCTCTGACACCATTTGTGGGACACCAACATTTTCTGGACTTTAGGGGGTCTAGGATGCCTGTAAAGCCCTTTTTTGGGGCTCCAAAGTTTTCTACATTTTTGCAGGCCTAAAATGCATTTTAAGGCCTTTTTTGAGCTGCCAACATTTCCTGAACATTTGGGGGTGTAGGATGCATATTTCGTGACAAAAATATTTTTGGGAATTTCAGTGGTCTAGTATGCGGGTTAATGCCCCTTTCAGGCTGCAAATGTTTTTGGGACAATCAGAGCTCTCTGACACCATTTGTGGGCCACCAACATTTTCTGGACTTTAGGGGGTCTAGGATGCCTGTAAAGCCCTTTTTTGGGCCTCCAAAGTTTTCAACATTTTTGCAGGCCTAAAATGCATTTTAAGGACTTTTTTGGGCTGCCAACATTTTCTGAACTTTCAGGGGTGTAGGATGCATATTTCGTGACAAAAATATTTTTGGGAATTTCCGTGGTCTAGGATTTGGTTTAATGCCCCTTTCAGGCTGCAAGTGTTTTTGGGACAATCAGAGGTCTCTGACACCATTTGTGGGACACCAACATTTTCTGGACTTTAGGGGGTCTAGGATGCCTGTAAAGCCCTTTTTTGGGCCTCCAAAGTTTTCTACATTTTTGCAGGCCTAAAATGCATTTTAAGGCCTTTTTTGAGCTACCAACATTTCCTGAACATTCGGGGTGTAGGATGCATATTTCGTGACAAAAATATTTTTGGGAATTTCAGTGGTCTAGTATGCGGGTTAATGCCCCTTTCAGGCTGCAAATGTTTTTGGGACAATCAGAGCTCTCTGACACCATTTGTGGGCCACCAACATTTTCTGGACTTTAGGGGGTCTAGGATGCCTGTAAAGCCCTTTTTTGGGCCTCCAAAGATTTCTACATTTTTGCAGGCCTAAAATGCATTTTAAGGCCTTTTTTGAGCTGCCAACATTTCCTGAACATTCGGGGGTGTAGGATGCATATTTCGTGACAAAAATATTTTTGGGAATTTCAGTGGTCTAGTATGCGGGTTAATGCCCCTTTCAGGCTGCAAATGTTTTTGGGACAATCAGAGCTCTCTGACACCATTTGTGGGCCACCAACATTTTCTGGACTTTAGGGGGTCTAGGATGCCTGTAAAGCCCTTTTTTGGGCCTCCAAAGTTTTCTACATTTTTGCAGGCCTAAAATGCATTTTAAGGCCTTTTTTGAGCTGCCAACATTTCCTGAACATTTGTTGGTGCAGGATGCATATTTCGTGACAAAAATAATTTTGGGAATTTCCGTGGTCTAGGATTTGGTTTAATGCCCCTTTCAGGCTGCAAGTATTTTTGGGACAATCAGAGGTCTCTGACACCATTTGTGGGCCACCAACATTTTCTGGACTTTAGGGGGTCTAGGATGCCTGTAAAGCCCTTTTTTGGGCCTCCAAAGTTTTCTACATTTTTGCAGGCCTAAAATGCATTTTAAGGCCTTTTTTGGGCTGCCAACATTTTCTGAACCTTCAGGGGTGTAGGATGCATATTTCGTGACAAAAATATTTTTGGGAATTTCCGTGGTCTAGGATTTGGTTTAATGCCCCTTTCAGGCTGCAAGTGTTTTTGGGACAATCAGAGGTCTCTGACACCATTTGTGGGACACCAACATTTTCTGGACTTTAGGGGGTCTAGGATGCCTGTAAAGCCCTTTTTTGGGGCTCCAAAGTTTTCTACATTTTTGCAGGCCTAAAATGCATTTTAAGGCCTTTTTTGAGCTGCCAACATTTCCTGAACATTCGGGGGTGTAGGATGCATATTTCGTGACAAAAATATTTTTGGGAATTTCAGTGGTCTAGTATGCGGGTTAATGCCCCTTTCAGGCTGCAAATGTTTTTGGGACAATCAGAGCTCTCTGACACCATTTGTGGGCCACCAACATTTTCTGGACTTTAGGGGGTCTAGGATGCCTGTAAAGCCCTTTTTTGGGCCTCCAAAGTTTTCTACATTTTTGCAGGCCTAAAATGCATTTTAGGGACTTTTTTGGGCTGCCAACATTTTCTGAACTTTCAGGGGTGCAGGATGCATATTTTGTGACAAAAATATTTTTGGGAATTTCCGTGGTCTAGGATTTGGTTTAATGCCCCTTTCAGGCTGCAAGTGTTTTTGGGACAATCAGAGGTCTCTGACACCATTTGTGGGACACCAACATTTTCTTGACTTTAGGGGGTCTAGGATGCCTGTAAAGCCCTTTTTTGGGCCTCCAAAGATTTCTACATTTTTGCAGGCCTAAAATGCATTTTAAGGACTTTTTTGAGCTGCCAACATTTCCTGAACATTCGGTGGTGTAGGATGCATATTTCGTGACAAAAATATTTTTGGGAATTTCAGTGGTCTAGTATGCGGGTTAATGCCCCTTTCAGGCTGCAAATGTTTTTGGGACAATCAGAGCTCTCTGACACCATTTGTGGGCCACCAACATTTTCTGGACTTTAGGGGGTCTAGGATGCCTGTAAAGCCCTTTTTTGGGCCTCCAAAGATTTCTACATTTTTGCAGGCCTAAAATGCATTTTAAGGACTTTTTTGAGCTGCCAACATTTCCTGAACATTCGGGGGTGTAGGATGCATATTTCGTGACAAAAATATTTTTGGGAATTTCAGTGGTCTAGTATGCGGGTTAATGCCCCTTTCAGGCTGCAAATGTTTTTGGGACAATCAGAGCTCTCTGACACCATTTGTGGGCCACCAACATTTTCTGGACTTTAGGGGGTCTAGGATGCCTGTAAAGCCCTTTTTTGGGCCTCCAAAGATTTCTACATTTTTGCAGGCCTAAAATGCATTTTAAGGCCTTTTTTGAGCTGCCAACATTTCCTGAACATTCGGGGGTGTAGGATGCATATTTCGTGACAAAAATATTTTTGGGAATTTCAGTGGTCTAGTATGCGGGTTAATGCCCCTTTCAGGCTGCAAATGTTTTTGGGACAATCAGAGCTCTCTGACAATATTTGTGGGCCACCAACATTTTCTGGACTTTAGGGGGTCTAGGATGCCTGTAAAGCCATTTTTTGGGCCTCCAAAGATTTCTACATTTTTGCAGGCCTAAAATGCATTTTAAGGCCTTTTTTGAGCTGCCAACATTTCCTGAACATTCGGGGGTGTAGGATGCATATTTCGTGACAAAAATATTTTTGGGAATTTCATTGGTCTAGTATGCGGGTTAATGCCCCTTTCAGGCTGCAAATGATTTTGGGACAATCAGAGCTCTCTGACACAGTTATTGGGCCACCAACATTGTCTGGACTTTAGGGGGTCTAGGATGCCTGTAAAGCCCTTTTTTGGGCCTCCAAAGTTTTCTACATTTTTGCAGGCCTAAAATGCATTTTAAGGACTTTTTTGGGCTGCCAACATTTTCTG
The DNA here is from genome assembly GCF_040938575.1 of Ambystoma mexicanum. Classification (NCBI taxonomy): domain Eukaryota; kingdom Metazoa; phylum Chordata; class Amphibia; order Caudata; family Ambystomatidae; genus Ambystoma; species Ambystoma mexicanum. The sequence goes on along the minus strand of NC_090936.1, from coordinate 550,629,622 downwards.
AACTTTCAGGGGTGTAGGATGCATATTTCGTGACAAAAATATTTTTGGGAATTTCCGTGGTCTAGGATTTGGTTTAATGCCCCTTTCAGGCTGCAAGTGTTTTTGGGACAATCAGAGGTCTCTGACACCATTTGTGGGACACCAACATTTTCCTGACTTTAGGGGGTCTAGGATGCCTGTAAAGCCCTTTTTTGGGCCTCCAAAGTTTTCTACATTTTTGCCGGCCTAAAATGCATTTTAAGGCCTTTTTTGAGCTGTCAACATTTCCTGAACATTCGGGGTGTATGATGCATATTTCGTGACAAAAATATTTTTGGGAATTTCCGTGGTCTAGGATTTGGTTTAATGCCCCTTTCAGGCTGCAAGTGTTTTTGGGACAATCAGAGGTCTCTGACACCATTTGTGGGACACCAACATTTTCCTGACTTTAGGGGGTCTAGGATGCCTGTAAAGCCCTTTTTTGGGCCTCCAAAGTTTTCTACATTTTTGCCGGCCTAAAATGCATTTTAAGGCCTTTTTTGAGCTGTCAACATTTCCTGAACATTCGGGGTGTATGATGCATATTTCGTGACAAAAATATTTTTGGGAATTTCAGTGGTCTAGTATGCGGGTTAATGCCCCTTTCAGGCTGCAAATGTTTTTGGGACAATCAGAGCTCTCTGACACCATTTGTGGGCCACCAACATTTTCTGGACTTTAGGGGGTCTAGGATGCCTGTAAAGCCCTTTTTTGGGCCTCCAAAGATTTCTACATTTTTGCAGGCCTAAAATGCATTTTAAGGCCTTTTTTGAGCTGCCAACATTTCCTGAACATTCGGGGGTGTAGGATGCATATTTCGTGACAAAAATATTTTTGGGAATTTCAGTGGTCTAGTATGCGGGTTAATGCCCCTTTCAGGCTGCAAATGATTTTGGGACAATCAGAGCTCTCTGACACCATTTGTGGGCCACCAACATTGTCTGGACTTTAGGGGGTCTAGGATGCCTGTAAAGCCCTTTTTTGGGCCTCCAAAGTTTTCTACATTTTTGCAGGCCTAAAATGCATTTTAAGGCCTTTTTTGAGCTGCCAACATTTCCTGAACATTCGGGGGTGCAGGATGCATATTTCGTGACAAAAATAATTTTGGGAATTTCCGTGGTCTAGGATTTGGTTTAATGCCCCTTTCAGGCTGCAAGTGTTTTTGGGACAATCAGAGGTCTCTGACACCATTTGTGGGCCACCAACATTTTCTGGACTTTAGGGGGTCTAGGATGCCTGTAAAGCCCTTTTTTGGGCCTCCAAAGTTTTCTACATTTTTGCAGGCCTAAAATGCATTTTAAGGCCTTTTTTGGGCTGCCAACATTTTCTGAACTTTCAGGGGTGTAGGATGCATATTTCGTGACAAAAATATTTTTGGGAATTTCCGTGGTCTAGGATTTGGTTTAATGCCCCTTTCAGGCTGCAAGTGTTTTTGGGACAATCAGAGGTCTCTGACACCATTTGTGGGACACCAACATTTTCTGGACTTTAGGGGGTCTAGGATGCCTGTGAAGCCCTTTTTTGGGGCTCCAAAGTTTTCTACATTTTTGCAGGCCTAAAATGCATTTTAAGGCCTTTTTTGAGCTGCCAACATTTCCTGAACATTCGGGGGTGTAGGATGCATATTTCGTGACAAAAATATTTTTGGGAATTTCAGTGGTCTAGTATGCGGGTTAATGCCCCTTTCAGGCTGCAAATGTTTTTGGGACAATCAGAGCTCTCTGACACCATTTGTGGGCCACCAACATTTTCTGGACTTTAGGGGGTCTAGGATGCCTGTAAAGCCCTTTTTTGGGCCTCCAAAGTTTTCTACATTTTTGCAGGCCTAAAATGCATTTTAAGGCCTTATTTGAGCTGCCAACATTTCCTGAACATTCGGGGGTGTAGGATGCATATTTCGTGACAAAAAAATTTTTGGGAATTTCAGTGGTCTAGTATGCGGGTTAATGCCCCTTTCAGGCTGCAAATGTTTTTGGGACAATCAGAGCTCTCTGACACCATTTGTGGGCCACCAACATTTTCTGGACTTTAGGGGGTCTAGGATGCCTGTAAAGCCCTTTTTTGGGCCTCCAAAGTTTTCTACATTTTTGCAGGCCTAAAATGCATTTTAAGGACTTTTTTGGGCTGCCAACATTTTCTGAACTTTCAGGGGTGTAGGATGCATATTTCGTGACAAAAATATTTTTGGGAATTTCCGTGGTCTAGGATTTGGTTTAATGCCCCTTTCAGGCTGCAAGTGTTTTTGGGACAAAGGTCTCTGACACCATTTGTGGGACACCAACATTTTCTTGACTTTAGGGGGTCTAGGATGCCTGTAAAGCCCTTTTTTGGGCCTCCAAAGTTTTCTACATTTTTGCCGGCCTAAAATGCATTTTAAGGCCTTTTTTGAGCTGTCAACATTTCCTGAACATTCGGGGTGTATGATGCATATTTCGTGACAAAAATATTTTTGGGAATTTCAGTGGTCTAGTATGCGGGTTAATGCCCCTTTCAGGCTGCAAATGTTTTTGGGACAATCAGAGCTCTCTGACACCATTTGTGGGCCACCAACATTTTCTGGACTTTAGGGGGTCTAGGATGCCTGTAAAGCCCTTTTTTGGGCCTCCAAAGATTTCTACATTTTTGCAGGCCTAAAATGCATTTTAAGGCCTTTTTTGAGCTGCCAACATTTCCTGAACATTCGGGGGTGTAGGATGCATATTTCGTGACAAAAATATTTTTGGGAATTTCAGTGGTCTAGTATGCGGGTTAATGCCCCTTTCAGGCTGCAAATGTTTTTGGGACAATCAGAGCTCTCTGACACCATTTGTGGGCCACCAACATTTTCTGGACTTTAGGGGGTCTAGGATGCCTGTAAAGCCATTTTTTGGGCCTCCAAAGATTTCTACATTTTTGCAGGCCTAAAATGCATTTTAAGGCCTTTTTTGAGCTGCCAACATTTCCTGAACATTCGGGGGTGTAGGATGCATATTTCGTGACAAAAATATTTTTGGGAATTTCAGTGGTCTAGTATGCGGGTTAATGCCCCTTTCAGGCTGCAAATGTTTTTGGGACAATCAGAGCTCTCTGACACCATTTGTGGGCCACCAACATTTTCTGGACTTTAGGGGGTCTAGGATGCCTGTAAAGCCCTTTTTTGGGCCTCCAAAGATTTCTACATTTTTGCAGGCCTAAAATGCATTTTAAGGCCTTTTTTGAGCTGCCAACATTTCCTGAACATTCGGGGGTGTAGGATGCATATTTCGTGACAAAAATATTTTTGGGAATTTCAGTGGTCTAGTATGCGGGTTAATGCCCCTTTCAGGCTGCAAATGATTTTGGGACAATCAGAGCTCTCTGACACAGTTATTGGGCCACCAACATTGTCTGGACTTTAGGGGGTCTAGGATGCCTGAAAAGCCCTTTTTTGGGCCTCCAACGTTTTCTACATTTTTGCAGGCCTAAAATGCATTTTAAGGCCTTTTTTGAGCTGCCAACATTTCCTGAACATTCGGGGGTGCAGGATGCATATTTCGTGACAAAAATAATTTTGGGAATTTCCGTGGTCTAGGATTTGGTTTAATGCCCCTTTCAGGCTGCAAGTGTTTTTGGGACAATCAGAGGTCTCTGACACCATTTGTGGGCCACCAACATTTTCTGGACTTTAGGGGGTCTAGGATGCCTGTAAAGCCCTTTTTTGGGCCTCCAAAGTTTTCTACATTTTTGCAGGCCTAAAATGCATTTTAAGGCCTTTTTTGGGCTGCCAACATTTTCTGAACTTTCAGGGGTGTAGGATGCATATTTCGTGACTAAAATATTTTTGGGAATTTCCGTGGTCTAGGATTTGGTTTAATGCCCCTTTCAGGCTGCAAGTGTTTTTGGGACAATCAGAGGTCTCTGACACCATTTGTGGGACACCAACATTTTCTGGACTTTAGGGGGTCTAGGATGCCTGTAAAGCCCTTTTTTGGGGCTCCAAAGTTTTCTACATTTTTGCAGGCCTAAAATGCATTTTAAGGCCTTTTTTGAGCTGCCAACATTTCCTGAACATTTGGGGGTGTAGGATGCATATTTCGTGACAAAAATATTTTTGGGAATTTCAGTGGTCTAGTATGCGGGTTAATGCCCCTTTCAGGCTGCAAATGTTTTTGGGACAATCAGAGCTCTCTGACACCATTTGTGGGCCACCAACATTTTCTGGACTTTAGGGGGTCTAGGATGCCTGTAAAGCCCTTTTTTGGGCCTCCAAAGTTTTCAACATTTTTGCAGGCCTAAAATGCATTTTAAGGACTTTTTTGGGCTGCCAACATTTTCTGAACTTTCAGGGGTGTAGGATGCATATTTCGTGACAAAAATATTTTTGGGAATTTCCGTGGTCTAGGATTTGGTTTAATGCCCCTTTCAGGCTGCAAGTGTTTTTGGGACAATCAGAGGTCTCTGACACCATTTGTGGGACACCAACATTTTCTGGACTTTAGGGGGTCTAGGATGCCTGTAAAGCCCTTTTTTGGGCCTCCAAAGTTTTCTACATTTTTGCAGGCCTAAAATGCATTTTAAGGCCTTTTTTGAGCTACCAACATTTCCTGAACATTCGGGGTGTAGGATGCATATTTCGTGACAAAAATATTTTTGGGAATTTCAGTGGTCTAGTATGCGGGTTAATGCCCCTTTCAGGCTGCAAATGTTTTTGGGACAATCAGAGCTCTCTGACACCATTTGTGGGCCACCAACATTTTCTGGACTTTAGGGGGTCTAGGATGCCTGTAAAGCCCTTTTTTGCGCCTCCAAAGATTTCTACATTTTTGCAGGCCTAAAATGCATTTTAAGGCCTTTTTTGAGCTGCCAACATTTCCTGAACATTCGGGGGTGTAGGATGCATATTTCGTGACAAAAATATTTTTGGGAATTTCAGTGGTCTAGTATGCGGGTTAATGCCCCTTTCAGGCTGCAAATGTTTTTGGGACAATCAGAGCTCTCTGACACCATTTGTGGGCCACCAACATTTTCTGGACTTTAGGGGGTCTAGGATGCCTGTAAAGCCCTTTTTTGGGCCTCCAAAGTTTTCTACATTTTTGCAGGCCTAAAATGCATTTTAGGGACTTTTTTGGGCTGCCAACATTTTCTGAACTTTCAGGGGTGCAGGATGCATATTTTGTGACAAAAATATTTTTGGGAATTTCCGTGGTCTAGGATTTGGTTTAATGCCCCTTTCAGGCTGCAAGTGTTTTTGGGACAATCAGAGGTCTCTGACACCATTTGTGGGACACCAACATTTTCTTGACTTTAGGGGGTCTAGGATGCCTGTAAAGCCCTTTTTTGGGCCTCCAAAGATTTCTACATTTTTGCAGGCCTAAAATGCATTTTAAGGACTTTTTTGAGCTGCCAACATTTCCTGAACATTCGGGGGTGTAGGATGCATATTTCGTGACAAAAATATTTTTGGGAATTTCAGTGGTCTAGTATGCGGGTTAATGCCCCTTTCAGGCTGCAAATGTTTTTGGGACAATCAGAGCTCTCTGACACCATTTGTGGGCCACCAACATTTTCTGGACTTTAGGGGGTCTAGGATGCCTGTAAAGCCCTTTTTTGGGCCTCCAAAGATTTCTACATTTTTGCAGGCCTAAAATGCATTTTAAGGACTTTTTTGAGCTGCCAACATTTCCTGAACATTCGGGGGTGTAGGATGCATATTTCGTGACAAAAATATTTTTGGGAATTTCAGTGGTCTAGTATGCGGGTTAATGCCCCTTTCAGGCTGCAAATGTTTTTGGGACAATCAGAGCTCTCTGACACCATTTGTGGGCCACCAACATTTTCTGGACTTTAGGGGGTCTAGGATGCCTGTAAAGCCCTTTTTTGGGCCTCCAAAGATTTCTACATTTTTGCAGGCCTAAAATGCATTTTAAGGCCTTTTTTGAGCTGCCAACATTTCCTGAACATTCGGGGGTGTAGGATGCATATTTCGTGACAAAAATATTTTTGGGAATTTCAGTGGTCTAGTATGCGGGTTAATGCCCCTTTCAGGCTGCAAATGTTTTTGGGACAATCAGAGCTCTCTGACAATATTTGTGGGCCACCAACATTTTCTGGACTTTAGGGGGTCTAGGATGCCTGTAAAGCCATTTTTTGGGCCTCCAAAGATTTCTACATTTTTGCAGGCCTAAAATGCATTTTAAGGCCTTTTTTGAGCTGCCAACATTTCCTGAACATTCGGGGGTGTAGGATGCATATTTCGTGACAAAAATATTTTTGGGAATTTCAGTGGTCTAGTATGCGGGTTAATGCCCCTTTCAGGCTGCAAATGTTTTTGGGACAATCAGAGCTCTCTGACACCATTTGTGGGCCACCAACATTTTCTGGACTTTAGGGGGTCTAGGATGCCTGTAAAGCCCTTTTTTGGGCCTCCAAAGATTTCTACATTTTTGCAGGCCTAAAATGCATTTTAAGGCCTTTTTTGAGCTGCCAACATTTCCTGAACATTCGGGGGTGTAGGATGCATATTTCGTGACAAAAATATTTTTGGGAATTTCAGTGGTCTAGTATGCGGGTTAATGCCCCTTTCAGGCTGCAAATGATTTTGGGACAATCAGAGCTCTCTGACACAGTTATTGGGCCACCAACATTGTCTGGACTTTAGGGGGTCTAGGATGCCTGTAAAGCCCTTTTTTGGGCCTCCAAAGATTTCTACATTTTTGCAGGCCTAAAATGCATTTTAAGGCCTTTTTTGAGCTGCCAACATTTCCTGAACATTCGGGGGTGTAGGATGCATATTTCGTGACAAAAATATTTTTGGGAATTTCAGTGGTCTAGTATGCGGGTTAATGCCCCTTTCAGGCTGCAAATGTTTTTTGGGACAATCAGAGCTCTCTGACACCATTTGTGGGCCACCAACATTTTCTGCACTTTAGGGGGTCTAGGATGCCTGTAAAGCCATTTTTTGGGCCTCCAAAGATTTCTACATTTTTGCAGGCCTAAAATGCATTTTAAGGCCTTTTTTGAGCTGCCAACATTTCCTGAACATTCGGGGGTGTAGGATGCATATTTCGTGACAAAAATATTTTTGGGAATTTCAGTGGTCTAGTATGCGGGTTAATGCCCCTTTCAGGCTGCAAATGTTTTTGGGACAATCAGAGCTCTCTGACACCATTTGTGGGCCACCAACATTTTCTGGACTTTAGGGGGTCTAGGATGCCTGTAAAGCCCTTTTTTGGGCCTCCAAAGTTTTCTACATTTTTGCCGGCCTAAAATGCATTTTAAGGCCTTTTTTGAGCTGTCAACATTTCCTGAACATTCGGGGTGTATGATGCATATTTCGTGACAAAAATATTTTTGGGAATTTCCGTGGTCTAGGATTTGGTTTAATGCCCCTTTCAGGCTGCAAGTGTTTTTGGGACAATCAGAGGTCTCTGACACCATTTGTGGGACACCAACATTTTCTTGACTTTAGGGGGTCTAGGATGCCTGTAAAGCCCTTTTTTGGGCCTCCAAAGTTTTCTACATTTTTGCCGGCCTAAAATGCATTTTAAGGCCTTTTTTGAGCTGTCAACATTTCCTGAACATTCGGGGTGTATGATGCATATTTCGTGACAAAAATATTTTTGGGAATTTCAGTGGTCTAGTATGCGGGTTAATGCCCCTTTCAGGCTGCAAATGTTTTTGGGACAATCAGAGCTCTCTGACACCATTTGTGGGCCACCAACATTTTCTGGACTTTAGGGGGTCTAGGATGCCTGTAAAGCCCTTTTTTGGGCCTCCAAAGATTTCTACATTTTTGCAGGCCTAAAATGCATTTTAAGGCCTTTTTTGAGCTGCCAACATTTCCTGAACATTCGGGGGTGTAGGATGCATATTTCGTGACAAAAATATTTTTGGGAATTTCAGTGGTCTAGTATGCGGGTTAATGCCCCTTTCAGGCTGCAAATGTTTTTGGGACAATCAGAGCTCTCTGACACCATTTGTGGGCCACCAACATTTTCTGGACTTTAGGGGGTCTAGGATGCCTGTAAAGCCATTTTTTGGGCCTCCAAAGATTTCTACATTTTTGCAGGCCTAAAACGCATTTTAAGGCCTTTTTTGAGCTGCCAACATTTCCTGAACATTCGGGGGTGTAGGATGCATATTTCGTGACAAAAATATTTTTGGGAATTTCAGTGGTCTAGTATGCGGGTTAATGCCCCTTTCAGGCTGCAAATGTTTTTGGGACAATCAGAGCTCTCTGACACCATTTGTGGGCCACCAACATTTTCTGGACTTTAGGGGGTCTAGGATGCCTGTAAAGCCATTTTTTGGGCCTCCAAAGATTTCTACATTTTTGCAGGCCTAAAATGCATTTTAAGGCCTTTTTTGAGCTGCCAACATTTCCTGAACATTCGGGGGTGTAGGATGCATATTTCGTGACAAAAATATTTTTGGGAATTTCAGTGGTCTAGTATGCGGGTTAATGCCCCTTTCAGGCTGCAAATGTTTTTGGGACAATCAGAGCTCTCTGACACCATTTGTGGGCCACCAACATTTTCTGGACTTTAGGGGGTCTAGGATGCCTGTAAAGCCCTTTTTTGGGCCTCCAAAGATTTCTACATTTTTGCAGGCCTAAAATGCATTTTAAGGCCTTTTTTGAGCTGCCAACATTTCCTGAACATTCGGGGGTGTAGGATGCATATTTCGTGACAAAAATATTTTTGGGAATTTCAGTGGTCTAGTATGCGGGTTAATGCCCCTTTCAGGCTGCAAATGATTTTGGGACAATCAGAGCTCTCTGACACAGTTATTGGGCCACCAACATTGTCTGGACTTTAGGGGGTCTAGGATGCCTGTAAAGCCCTTTTTTGGGCCTCCAAAGATTTCTACATTTTTGCAGGCCTAAAATGCATTTTAAGGCCTTTTTTGAGCTGCCAACATTTCCTGAACATTCGGGGGTGTAGGATGCATATTTCGTGACAAAAATATTTTTGGGAATTTCAGTGGTCTAGTATGCGGGTTAATGCCCCTTTCAGGCTGCAAATGTTTTTGGGACAATCAGAGCTCTCTGACACCATTTGTGGGCCACCAACATTTTCTGCACTTTAGGGGGTCTAGGATGCCTGTAAAGCCATTTTTTGGGCCTCCAAAGATTTCTACATTTTTGCAGGCCTAAAATGCATTTTAAGGCCTTTTTTGAGCTGCCAACATTTCCTGAACATTCGGGGGTGTAGGATGCATATTTCGTGACAAAAATATTTTTGGGAATTTCAGTGGTCTAGTATGCGGGTTAATGCCCCTTTCAGGCTGCAAATGATTTTGGGACAATCAGAGCTCTCTGACACAGTTATTGGGCCACCAACATTGTCTGGACTTTAGGGGGTCTAGGATGCCTGTAAAGCCCTTTTTTGGGCCTCCAAAGTTTTCTACATTTTTGCAGGCCTAAAATGCATTTTAAGGCCTTTTTTGAGCTGCCAACATTTCCTGAACATTCGGGGGTGCAGGATGCATATTTCGTGACAAAAATATTTTTGGGAATTTCCGTGGTCTAGGATTTGGTTTAATGCCCCTTTCAGGCTGCAAGTGTTTTTGGGACAATCAGAGGTCTCTGACACCATTTGTGGGACACCAACATTTTCTTGACTTTAGGGGGTCTAGGATGCCTGTAAAGCCCTTTTTTGGGCCTCCAAAGTTTTCTACATTTTTGCCGGCCTAAAATGCATTTTAAGGCCTTTTTTGAGCTGTCAACATTTCCTGAACATTCGGGGTGTATGATGCATATTTCGTGACAAAAATATTTTTGGGAATTTCAGTGGTCTAGTATGCGGGTTAATGCCCCTTTCAGGCTGCAAATGTTTTTGGGACAATCAGAGCTCTCTGACACCATTTGTGGGCCACCAACATTTTCTGGACTTTAGGGGGTCTAGGATGCCTGTAAAGCCCTTTTTTGGGCCTCCAAAGATTTCTACATTTTTGCAGGCCTAAAATGCATTTTAAGGCCTTTTTTGAGCTGCCAACATTTCCTGAACATTCGGGGGTGTAGGATGCATATTTCGTGACAAAAATATTTTTGGGAATTTCAGTGGTCTAGTATGCGGGTTAATGCCCCTTTCAGGCTGCAAATGTTTTTGGGACAATCAGAGCTCTCTGACACCATTTGTGGGCCACCAACATTTTCTGGACTTTAGGGGGTCTAGGATGCCTGTAAAGCCATTTTTTGGGCCTCCAAAGATTTCTACATTTTTGCAGGCCTAAAACGCATTTTAAGGCCTTTTTTGAGCTGCCAACATTTCCTGAACATTCGGGGGTGTAGGATGCATATTTCGTGACAAAAATATTTTTGGGAATTTCAGTGGTCTAGTATGCGGGTTAATGCCCCTTTCAGGCTGCAAATGTTTTTGGGACAATCAGAGCTCTCTGACACCATTTGTGGGCCACCAACATTTTCTGGACTTTAGGGGGTCTAGGATGCCTGTAAAGCCATTTTTTGGGCCTCCAAAGATTTCTACATTTTTGCAGGCCTAAAATGCATTTTAAGGCCTTTTTTGAGCTGCCAACATTTCCTGAACATTCGGGGGTGTAGGATGCATATTTCGTGACAAAAATATTTTTGGGAATTTCAGTGGTCTAGTATGCGGGTTAATGCCCCTTTCAGGCTGCAAATGTTTTTGGGACAATCAGAGCTCTCTGACACCATTTGTGGGCCACCAACATTTTCTGGACTTTAGGGGGTCTAGGATGCCTGTAAAGCCCTTTTTTGGGCCTCCAAAGATTTCTACATTTTTGCAGGCCTAAAATGCATTTTAAGGCCTTTTTTGAGCTGCCAACATTTCCTGAACATTCGGGGGTGTAGGATGCATATTTCGTGACAAAAATATTTTTGGGAATTTCAGTGGTCTAGTATGCGGGTTAATGCCCCTTTCAGGCTGCAAATGATTTTGGGACAATCAGAGCTCTCTGACACAGTTATTGGGCCACCAACATTGTCTGGACTTTAGGGGGTCTAGGATGCCTGTAAAGCCCTTTTTTGGGCCTCCAAAGTTTTCTACATTTTTGCAGGCCTAAAATGCATTTTAAGGCCTTTTTTGAGCTGCCAACATTTCCTGAACATTCGGGGGTGCAGGATGCATATTTCGTGACAAAAATATTTTTGGGAATTTCCGTGGTCTAGGATTTGGTTTAATGCCCCTTTCAGGCTGCAAGTGTTTTTGGGACAATCAGAGGTCTCTGACACCATTTGTGGGACACCAACATTTTCTGGACTTTAGGGGGTCTAGGATGCCTGTAAAGCCCTTTTTTGGGGCTCCAAAGTTTTCTACATTTTTGCAGGCCTAAAATGCATTTTAAGGCCTTATTTGAGCTGCCAACATTTCCTGAACATTCGGGGGTGTAGGATGCATATTTCGTGACAAAAAATGTTTTGGGAATTTCAGTGGTCTAGTATGCGGGTTAATGCCCCTTTCAGGCTGCAAATGTTTTTGGGACAATCAGAGCTCTCTGACACCATTTGTAGGCCACCAACATTTTCTGGACTTTAGGGGGTCTAGGATGCCTGTAAAGCCCTTTTTTGGGCCTCCAAAGTTTTCTACATTTTTGCAGGCCTAAAATGCATTTTAAGGACTTTTTTGGGCTGCCAACATTTTCTGAACTTTCAGGGGTGTAGGATGCATATTTCGTGACAAAAATATTTTTGGGAATTTCCGTGGTCTAGGATTTGGTTTAATGCCCCTTTCAGGCTGCAAGTGTTTTTGGGACAATCAGAGGTCTCTGACACCATTTGTGGGACGCCAACATTTTCTTGACTTTAGGGGGTCTAGGATGCCTGTAAAGCCCTTTTTTGGGCCTCCAAAGTTTTCTACATTTTTGCAGGCCTAAAATGCATTTTAAGGCCTTTTTTGAGCTGCCAACATTTCCTGAACATTCGGGGGTGTAGGATGCATATTTCGTGACAAAAATATTTTTGGGAATTTCAGTGGTCTAGTATGCGGGTTAATGCCCCTTTCAGGCTGCAAATGTTTTTGGGACAATCAGAGCTCTCTGACACCATTTGTGGGCCACCAACATTTTCTGGACTTTAGGGGGTCTAGGATGCCTGTAAAGCCATTTTTTGGGCCTCCAAAGATTTCTACATTTTTGCAGGCCTAAAATGCATTTTAAGGCCTTTTTTGAGCTGCCAACATTTCCTGAACATTCGGGGGTGTAGGATGCATATTTCGTGACAAAAATATTTTTGGGAATTTCAGTGGTCTAGTATGCGGGTTAATGCCCCTTTCAGGCTGCAAATGTTTTTGGGACAATCAGAGCTCTCTGACACCATTTGTGGGCCACCAACATTTTCTGGACTTTAGGGGGTCTAGGATGCCTGTAAAGCCCTTTTTTGGGCCTCCAAAGATTTCTACATTTTTGCAGGCCTAAAATGCATTTTAAGGCCTTTTTTGAGCTGCCAACATTTCCTGAACATTCGGGGGTGTAGGATGCATATTTCGTGACAAAAATATTTTTGGGAATTTCAGTGGTCTAGTATGCGGGTTAATGCCCCTTTCAGGCTGCAAATGATTTTGGGACAATCAGAGCTCTCTGACACAGTTATTGGGCCACCAACATTGTCTGGACTTTAGGGGGTCTAGGATGCCTGTAAAGCCCTTTTTTGGGCCTCCAAAGATTTCTACATTTTTGCAGGCCTAAAATGCATTTTAAGGCCTTTTTTGAGCTGCCAACATTTCCTGAACATTCGGGGGTGTAGGATGCATATTTCGTGACAAAAATATTTTTGGGAATTTCAGTGGTCTAGTATGCGGGTTAATGCCCCTTTCAGGCTGCAAATGTTTTTGGGACAATCAGAGCTCTCTGACACCATTTGTGGGCCACCAACATTTTCTGGACTTTAGGGGGTCTAGGATGCCTGTAAAGCCCTTTTTTGGGCCTCCAAAGATTTCTACATTTTTGCAGGCCTAAAATGCATTTTAAGGCCTTTTTTGAGCTGCCAACATTTCCTGAACATTCGGGGGTGTAGGATGCATATTTCGTGACAAAAATATTTTTGGGAATTTCAGTGGTCTAGTATGCGGGTTAATGCCCCTTTCAGGCTGCAAATGATTTTGGGACAATCAGAGCTCTCTGACACAGTTATTGGGCCACCAACATTGTCTGGACTTTAGGGGGTCTAGGATGCCTGTAAAGCCCTTTTTTGGGCCTCCAAAGATTTCTACATTTTTGCAGGCCTAAAATGCATTTTAAGGCCTTTTTTGAGCTGCCAACATTTCCTGAACATTCGGGGGTGTAGGATGCATATTTCGTGACAAAAATATTTTTGGGAATTTCAGTGGTCTAGTATGCGGGTTAATGCCCCTTTCAGGCTGCAAATGTTTTTTGGGACAATCAGAGCTCTCTGACACCATTTGTGGGCCACCAACATTTTCTGCACTTTAGGGGGTCTAGGATGCCTGTAAAGCCATTTTTTGGGCCTCCAAAGATTTCTACATTTTTGCAGGCCTAAAATGCATTTTAAGGCCTTTTTTGAGCTGCCAACATTTCCTGAACATTCGGGGGTGTAGGATGCATATTTCGTGACAAAAATATTTTTGGGAATTTCAGTGGTCTAGTATGCGGGTTAATGCCCCTTTCAGGCTGCAAATGTTTTTGGGACAATCAGAGCTCTCTGACACCATTTGTGGGCCACCAACATTTTCTGGACTTTAGGGGGTCTAGGATGCCTGTAAAGCCCTTTTTTGGGCCTCCAAAGTTTTCTACATTTTTGCCGGCCTAAAATGCATTTTAAGGCCTTTTTTGAGCTGTCAACATTTCCTGAACATTCGGGGTGTATGATGCATATTTCGTGACAAAAATATTTTTGGGAATTTCCGTGGTCTAGGATTTGGTTTAATGCCCCTTTCAGGCTGCAAGTGTTTTTGGGACAATCAGAGGTCTCTGACACCATTTGTGGGACACCAACATTTTCTTGACTTTAGGGGGTCTAGGATGCCTGTAAAGCCCTTTTTTGGGCCTCCAAAGTTTTCTACATTTTTGCCGGCCTAAAATGCATTTTAAGGCCTTTTTTGAGCTGTCAACATTTCCTGAACATTCGGGGTGTATGATGCATATTTCGTGACAAAAATATTTTTGGGAATTTCAGTGGTCTAGTATGCGGGTTAATGCCCCTTTCAGGCTGCAAATGTTTTTGGGACAATCAGAGCTCTCTGACACCATTTGTGGGCCACCAACATTTTCTGGACTTTAGGGGGTCTAGGATGCCTGTAAAGCCCTTTTTTGGGCCTCCAAAGATTTCTACATTTTTGCAGGCCTAAAATGCATTTTAAGGCCTTTTTTGAGCTGCCAACATTTCCTGAACATTCGGGGGTGTAGGATGCATATTTCGTGACAAAAATATTTTTGGGAATTTCAGTGGTCTAGTATGCGGGTTAATGCCCCTTTCAGGCTGCAAATGTTTTTGGGACAATCAGAGCTCTCTGACACCATTTGTGGGCCACCAACATTTTCTGGACTTTAGGGGGTCTAGGATGCCTGTAAAGCCATTTTTTGGGCCTCCAAAGATTTCTACATTTTTGCAGGCCTAAAACGCATTTTAAGGCCTTTTTTGAGCTGCCAACATTTCCTGAACATTCGGGGGTGTAGGATGCATATTTCGTGACAAAAATATTTTTGGGAATTTCAGTGGTCTAGTATGCGGGTTAATGCCCCTTTCAGGCTGCAAATGTTTTTGGGACAATCAGAGCTCTCTGACACCATTTGTGGGCCACCAACATTTTCTGGACTTTAGGGGGTCTAGGATGCCTGTAAAGCCATTTTTTGGGCCTCCAAAGATTTCTACATTTTTGCAGGCCTAAAATGCATTTTAAGGCCTTTTTTGAGCTGCCAACATTTCCTGAACATTCGGGGGTGTAGGATGCATATTTCGTGACAAAAATATTTTTGGGAATTTCAGTGGTCTAGTATGCGGGTTAATGCCCCTTTCAGGCTGCAAATGTTTTTGGGACAATCAGAGCTCTCTGACACCATTTGTGGGCCACCAACATTTTCTGGACTTTAGGGGGTCTAGGATGCCTGTAAAGCCCTTTTTTGGGCCTCCAAAGATTTCTACATTTTTGCAGGCCTAAAATGCATTTTAAGGCCTTTTTTGAGCTGCCAACATTTCCTGAACATTCGGGGGTGTAGGATGCATATTTCGTGACAAAAATATTTTTGGGAATTTCAGTGGTCTAGTATGCGGGTTAATGCCCCTTTCAGGCTGCAAATGATTTTGGGACAATCAGAGCTCTCTGACACAGTTATTGGGCCACCAACATTGTCTGGACTTTAGGGGGTCTAGGATGCCTGTAAAGCCCTTTTTTGGGCCTCCAAAGATTTCTACATTTTTGCAGGCCTAAAATGCATTTTAAGGCCTTTTTTGAGCTGCCAACATTTCCTGAACATTCGGGGGTGTAGGATGCATATTTCGTGACAAAAATATTTTTGGGAATTTCAGTGGTCTAGTATGCGGGTTAATGCCCCTTTCAGGCTGCAAATGTTTTTGGGACAATCAGAGCTCTCTGACACCATTTGTGGGCCACCAACATTTTCTGCACTTTAGGGGGTCTAGGATGCCTGTAAAGCCATTTTTTGGGCCTCCAAAGATTTCTACATTTTTGCAGGCCTAAAATGCATTTTAAGGCCTTTTTTGAGCTGCCAACATTTCCTGAACATTCGGGGGTGTAGGATGCATATTTCGTGACAAAAATATTTTTGGGAATTTCAGTGGTCTAGTATGCGGGTTAATGCCCCTTTCAGGCTGCAAATGATTTTGGGACAATCAGAGCTCTCTGACACAGTTATTGGGCCACCAACATTGTCTGGACTTTAGGGGGTCTAGGATGCCTGTAAAGCCCTTTTTTGGGCCTCCAAAGTTTTCTACATTTTTGCAGGCCTAAAATGCATTTTAAGGCCTTTTTTGAGCTGCCAACATTTCCTGAACATTCGGGGGTGCAGGATGCATATTTCGTGACAAAAATATTTTTGGGAATTTCCGTGGTCTAGGATTTGGTTTAATGCCCCTTTCAGGCTGCAAGTGTTTTTGGGACAATCAGAGGTCTCTGACACCATTTGTGGGACACCAACATTTTCTTGACTTTAGGGGGTCTAGGATGCCTGTAAAGCCCTTTTTTGGGCCTCCAAAGTTTTCTACATTTTTGCCGGCCTAAAATGCATTTTAAGGCCTTTTTTGAGCTGTCAACATTTCCTGAACATTCGGGGTGTATGATGCATATTTCGTGACAAAAATATTTTTGGGAATTTCAGTGGTCTAGTATGCGGGTTAATGCCCCTTTCAGGCTGCAAATGTTTTTGGGACAATCAGAGCTCTCTGACACCATTTGTGGGCCACCAACATTTTCTGGACTTTAGGGGGTCTAGGATGCCTGTAAAGCCCTTTTTTGGGCCTCCAAAGATTTCTACATTTTTGCAGGCCTAAAATGCATTTTAAGGCCTTTTTTGAGCTGCCAACATTTCCTGAACATTCGGGGGTGTAGGATGCATATTTCGTGACAAAAATATTTTTGGGAATTTCAGTGGTCTAGTATGCGGGTTAATGCCCCTTTCAGGCTGCAAATGTTTTTGGGACAATCAGAGCTCTCTGACACCATTTGTGGGCCACCAACATTTTCTGGACTTTAGGGGGTCTAGGATGCCTGTAAAGCCATTTTTTGGGCCTCCAAAGATTTCTACATTTTTGCAGGCCTAAAACGCATTTTAAGGCCTTTTTTGAGCTGCCAACATTTCCTGAACATTCGGGGGTGTAGGATGCATATTTCGTGACAAAAATATTTTTGGGAATTTCAGTGGTCTAGTATGCGGGTTAATGCCCCTTTCAGGCTGCAAATGTTTTTGGGACAATCAGAGCTCTCTGACACCATTTGTGGGCCACCAACATTTTCTGGACTTTAGGGGGTCTAGGATGCCTGTAAAGCCCTTTTTTGGGCCTCCAAAGATTTCTACATTTTTGCAGGCCTAAAATGCATTTTAAGGCCTTTTTTGAGCTGCCAACATTTCCTGAACATTCGGAGGTGTAGGATGCATATTTCGTGACAAAAATATTTTTGGGAATTTCAGTGGTCTAGTATGCGGGTTAATGCCCCTTTCAGGCTGCAAATGATTTTGGGACAATCAGAGCTCTCTGACACAGTTATTGGGCCACCAACATTGTCTGGACTTTAGGGGGTCTAGGATGCCTGTAAAGCCCTTTTTTGGGCCTCCAAAGTTTTCTACATTTTTGCAGGCCTAAAATGCATTTTAAGGCCTTTTTTGAGCTGCCAACATTTCCTGAACATTCGGGGGTGCAGGATGCATATTTCGTGACAAAAATATTTTTGGGAATTTCCGTGGTCTAGGATTTGGTTTAATGCCCCTTTCAGGCTGCAAGTGTTTTTGGGACAATCAGAGGTCTCTGACACCATTTGTGGGACACCAACATTTTCTGGACTTTAGGGGGTCTAGGATGCCTGTAAAGCCCTTTTTTGGGGCTCCAAAGTTTTCTACATTTTTGCAGGCCTAAAATGCATTTTAAGGCCTTATTTGAGCTGCCAACATTTCCTGAACATTCGGGGGTGTAGGATGCATATTTCGTGACAAAATAATTTTTGGGAATTTCAGTGGTCTAGTATGCGGGTTAATGCCCCTTTCAGGCTGCAAATGTTTTTGGGACAATCAGAGCTCTCTGACACCATTTGTGGGCCACCAACATTTTCTGGACTTTAGGGGGTCTAGGATGCCTGTAAAGCCATTTTTTGGGCCTCCAAAGATTTCTACATTTTTGCAGGCCTAAAATGCATTTTAAGGCCTTTTTTGAGCTGCCAACATTTCCTGAACATTCGGGGGTGTAGGATGCATATTTCGTGACAAAAATATTTTTGGGGATTTCAGTGGTCTAGTATGCGGGTTAATGCCCCTTTCAGGCTGCAAATGTTTTTGGGACAATCAGAGCTCTCTGACACCATTTGTGGGCCACCAACATTTTCTGGACTTTAGGGGGTCTAGGATGCCTGTAAAGCCCTTTTTTGGGCCTCCAAAGATTTCTACATTTTTGCAGGCCTAAAATGCATTTTAAGGCCTTTTTTGAGCTGCCAACATTTCCTGAACATTCGGGGGTGTAGGATGCATATTTCGTGACAAAAATATTTTTGGGAATTTCAGTGGTCTAGTATGCGGGTTAATGCCCCTTTCAGGCTGCAAATGATTTTGGGACAATCAGAGCTCTCTGACACAGTTATTGGGCCACCAACATTGTCTGGACTTTAGGGGGTCTAGGATGCCTGTAAAGCCCTTTTTTGGGCCTCCAAAGTTTTCTACATTTTTGCAGGCCTAAAATGCATTTTAAGGCCTTTTTTGAGCTGCCAACATTTCCTGAACATTCGGGGGTGCAGGATGCATATTTCGTGACAAAAATAATTTTGGGAATTTCCGTGGTCTAGGATTTGGTTTAATGCCCCTTTCAGGCTGCAAGTGTTTTTGGGACAATCAGAGGTCTCTGACACCATTTGTGGGCCACCAACATTTTCTGGACTTTAGGGGGTCTAGGATGCCTGTAAAGCCCTTTTTTGGGCCTCCAAAGTTTTCTACATTTTTGCAGGCCTAAAATACATTTTAAGGCCTTTTTTGGGCTGCCAACATTTTCTGAACCTTCAGGGGTGTAGGATGCATATTTCGTGACAAAAATATTTTTGGGAATTTCCGTGGTCTAGGATTTGGTTTAATGCCCCTTTCAGGCTGCAAGTGTTTTTGGGACAATCAGAGGTCTCTGACACCATTTGTGGGACACCAACATTTTCTGGACTTTAGGGGGTCTAGGATGCCTGTAAAGCCCTTTTTTGGGGCTCCAAAGTTTTCTACATTTTTGCAGGCCTAAAATGCATTTTAAGGCCTTTTTTGAGCTGCCAACATTTCCTGAACATTCGGGGGTGTAGGATGCATATTTCGTGACAAAAATATTTTTGGGAATTTCAGTGGTCTAGTATGCGGGTTAATGCCCCTTTCAGGCTGCAAATGTTTTTGGGACAATCAGAGCTCTCTGACACCATTTGTGGGCCACCAACATTTTCTGGACTTTAGGGGGTCTAGGATGCCTGTAAAGCCCTTTTTTGGGCCTCCAAAGTTTTCTACATTTTTGCAGGCCTAAAATGCATTTTAAGGACTTTTTTGGGCTGCCAACATTTTCTGAACTTTCAGGGGTGCAGGATGCATATTTCGTGACAAAAATATTTTTGGGAATTTCCGTGGTCTAGGATTTGGTTTAATGCCCCTTTCAGGCTGCAAGTGTTTTTGGGACAATCAGAGGTCTCTGACACCATTTGTGGGACACCAACATTTTCTTGACTTTAGGGGGCCTAGGATGCCTGTAAAGCCCTTTTTTGGGCCTCCAAAGATTTCTACATTTTTGCAGGCCTAAAATGCATTTTAAGGACTTTTTTGAGCTGCCAACATTTCCTGAACATTCGGGGGTGTAGGATGCATATTTCGTGACAAAAATATTTTTGGGAATTTCAGTGGTCTAGTATGCGGGTTAATGCCCCTTTCAGGCTGCAAATGTTTTTGGGACAATCAGAGCTCTCTGACACCATTTGTGGGCCACCAACATTTTCTGGACTTTAGGGGGTCTAGGATGCCTGTAAAGCCCTTTTTTGGGCCTCCAAAGTTTTCTACATTTTTGCAGGCCTAAAATGCATTTTAAGGACTTTTTTGGGCTGCCAACATTTTCTGAACTTTCAGGGGTGCAGGATGCATATTTCGTGACAAAAATATTTTTGGGAATTTCCGTGGTCTAGGATTTGGTTTAATGCCCCTTTCAGGCTGCAAGTGTTTTTGGGACAATCAGAGGTCTCTGACACCATTTGTGGGACACCAACATTTTCTTGACTTTAGGGGGCCTAGGATGCCTGTAAAGCCCTTTTTTGGGCCTCCAAAGATTTCTACATTTTTGCAGGCCTAAAATGCATTTTAAGGACTTTTTTGAGCTGCCAACATTTCCTGAACATTCGGGGGTGTAGGATGCATATTTCGTGACAAAAATATTTTTGGGAATTTCAGTGGTCTAGTATGCGGGTTAATGCCCCTTTCAGGCTGCAAATGTTTTTGGGACAATCAGAGCTCTCTGACACCATTTGTGGGCCACCAACATTTTCTGGACTTTAGGGGGTCTAGGATGCCTGTAAAGCCCTTTTTTGGGCCTCCAAAGATTTCTACATTTTTGCAGGCCTAAAATGCATTTTAAGGCCTTTTTTGAGCTGCCAACATTTCCTGAACATTCGGGGGTGTAGGATGCATATTTCGTGACAAAAATATTTTTGGGAATTTCAGTGGTCTAGTATGCGGGTTAATGCCCCTTTCAGGCTGCACATGATTTTGGGACAATCAGAGCTCTCTGACACAGTTATTGGGCCACCAACATTGTCTGGACTTTAGGGGGTCTAGGATGCCTGTAAAGCCCTTTTTTGGGCCTCCAAAGTTTTCTACATTTTTGCCGGCCTAAAATGCATTTTAAGGCCTTTTTTGAGCTGCCAACATTTCCTGAACATTCGGGGGTGCAGGATGCATATTTCGTGACAAAAATAATTTTGGGAATTTCCGTGGTCTAGGATTTGGTTTAATGCCCCTTTCAGGCTGCAAGTGTTTTTGGGACAATCAGAGGTCTCTGACACCATTTGTGGGCCACCAACATTTTCTGGACTTTAGGGGGTCTAGGATGCCTGTAAACCCCTTTTTTCGGCCTCCAAAGATTTCTACATTTTTGCAGGCCTAAAATGCATTTTAAGGCCTTTTTTGAGCTGCCAACATTTCCTGAACATTCGGGGGTGTAGGATGCATATTTTGTGACAAAAATATTTTTGGGAATTTCAGTGGTCTAGGATGCGGGTTAATGCCCCTTTCAGGCTGCACATATTTTTGGGACATTCAGAGCTCTCTGACACAGTTTTTGGGCCACCAACATTTTCTGGATTTAAGGGGGTCTAGGATGCCTGTAAACCCCTTTTTTGGGCCTCTAATGTTTTCTACATTTTTGCAGGCCTAAAATGCATTTTAAGGCCTTTTTTGAGCTGCCAACATTTCCTGAACATCCGGGGGTGTAGGATGCATATTTCGTGACAAAAATATTTTTGGAAATTTCCGTGGTCTAGGATTTGGTTTAATGCCCCTTTCAGGCTGCAAGTGTTTTTGGGACAATAAGAGTTCTCTGACACCATTTGTGGGCCACCAACATTTTCTGGACTTTAGGGGGTCTAGGATGCCTGTAAAGCCCTTTTTTGGGCCTCCAAAGATTTCTACATTTTTGCAGGCCTAAAATGCATTTTAAGGCCTTTTTTGAGCTGCCAACATTTCCTGAACATTCGGGGGTGTAGGATGCATATTTCGTGACAAAAACATTTTTGGGAATTTCAGTGGTCTAGTATGCGGGTTAATGCCCCTTTCAGGCTGCAAATGTTTTTGGGACAATCAGAGCTCTCTGACACCATTTGTGGGCCACCAACATTTTCTGGACTTTAGGGGGTCTAGGATGCCTGTAAAGCCCTTTTTTGGGCCTCCAAAGTTTTCTACATTTTTGCAGGCCTAAAATGCATTTTAAGGACTTTTTTGGGCTGCCAACATTTTCTGAACTTTCAGGGGTGTAGGATGCATATTTCGTGACAAAAATATTTTTGGGAATTTCCGTGGTCTAGGATTTGGTTTAATGTCCCTTTCAGGCTGCAAGTGTTTTTGGGACAATCAGAGGTCTCTGACACCATTTGTGGGACACCAACATTTTCTTGACTTTAGGGGGTCTAGGATGCCTGTAAAGCCCTTTTTTGGGCCTCCAAAGTTTTCTACATTTTTGCCGGCCTAAAATGCATTTTAAGGCCTTTTTTGAGCTGTCAACATTTCCTGAACATTCGGGGTGTATGATGCATATTTCGTGACAAAAATATTTTTGGGAATTTCAGTGGTCTAGTATGCGGGTTAATGCCCCTTTCAGGCTGCAAATGTTTTTGGGACAATCAGAGCTCTCTGACACCATTTGTGGGCCACCAACATTTTCTGGACTTTAGGGGGTCTAGGATGCCTGTAAAGCCCTTTTTTGGGCCTCCAAAGATTTCTACATTTTTGCAGGCCTAAAATGCATTTTAAGGCCTTTTTTGAGCTGCCAACATTTCCTGAACATTCGGGGGTGTAGGATGCATATTTCGTGACAAAAATATTTTTGGGAATTTCAGTGGTCTAGTATGCGGGTTAATGCCCCTTTCAGGCTGCAAATGTTTTTGGGACAATCAGAGCTCTCTGACACCATTTGTGGGCCACCAACATTTTCTGGACTTTAGGGGGTCTAGGATGCCTGTAAAGCCATTTTTTGGGCCTCCAAAGATTTCTACATTTTTGCAGGCCTAAAATGCATTTTAAGGCCTTTTTTGAGCTGCCAACATTTCCTGAACATTCGGGGGTGTAGGATGCATATTTCGTGACAAAAATATTTTTGGGAATTTCAGTGGTCTAGTATGCGGGTTAATGCCCCTTTCAGGCTGCAAATGTTTTTGGGACAATCAGAGCTCTCTGACACCATTTGTGGGCCACCAACATTTTCTGGACTTTAGGGGGTCTAGGATGCCTGTAAAGCCCTTTTTTGGGCCTCCAAAGATTTCTACATTTTTGCAGGCCTAAAATGCATTTTAAGGCCTTTTTTGAGCTGCCAACATTTCCTGAACATTCGGGGGTGTAGGATGCATATTTCGTGACAAAAATATTTTTGGGAATTTCAGTGGTCTAGTATGCGGGTTAATGCCCCTTTCAGGCTGCAAATGATTTTGGGACAATCAGAGCTCTCTGACACAGTTATTGGGCCACCAACATTGTCTGGACTTTAGGGGGTCTAGGATGCCTGTAAAGCCCTTTTTTGGGCCTCCAAAGTTTTCTACATTTTTGCAGGCCTAAAATGCATTTTAAGGCCTTTTTTGAGCTGCCAACATTTCCTGAACATTCGGGGGTGCAGGATGCATATTTCGTGACAAAAATATTTTTGGGAATTTCCGTGGTCTAGGATTTGGTTTAATGCCCCTTTCAGGCTGCAAGTGTTTTTGGGACAATCAGAGGTCTCTGACACCATTTGTGGGACACCAACATTTTCTGGACTTTAGGGGGTCTAGGATGCCTGTAAAGCCCTTTTTTGGGGCTCCAAAGTTTTCTACATTTTTGCAGGCCTAAAATGCATTTTAAGGCCTTATTTGAGCTGCCAACATTTCCTGAACATTCGGGGGTGTAGGATGCATATTTCGTGACAAAATAATTTTTGGGAATTTCAGTGGTCTAGTATGCGGGTTAATGCCCCTTTCAGGCTGCAAATGTTTTTGGGACAATCAGAGCTCTCTGACACCATTTGTGGGCCACCAACATTTTCTGGACTTTAGGGGGTCTAGGATGCCTGTAAAGCCCTTTTTTGGGCCTCCAAAGTTTTCTACATTTTTGCAGGCCTAAAATGCATTTTAAGGACTTTTTTGGGCTGCCAACATTTTCTGAACTTTCAGGGGTGTAGGATGCATATTTCGTGACAAAAATATTTTTGGGAATTTCCGTGGTCTAGGATTTGGTTTAATGCCCCTTTCAGGCTGCAAGTGTTTTTGGGACAATCAGAGGTCTCTGACACCATTTGTGGGACGCCAACATTTTCTTGACTTTAGGGGGTCTAGGATGCCTGTAAAGCCCTTTTTTGGGCCTCCAAAGTTTTCTACATTTTTGCAGGCCTAAAATGCATTTTAAGGCCTTTTTTGAGCTGCCAACATTTCCTGAACATTCGGGGGTGTAGGATGCATATTTCGTGACAAAAATATTTTTGGGAATTTCAGTGGTCTAGTATGCGGGTTAATGCCCCTTTCAGGCTGCAAATGTTTTTGGGACAATCAGAGCTCTCTGACACCATTTGTGGGCCACCAACATTTTCTGGACTTTAGGGGGTCTAGGATGCCTGTAAAGCCATTTTTTGGGCCTCCAAAGATTTCTACATTTTTGCAGGCCTAAAATGCATTTTAAGGCCTTTTTTGAGCTGCCAACATTTCCTGAACATTCGGGGGTGTAGGATGCATATTTCGTGACAAAAATATTTTTGGGAATTTCAGTGGTCTAGTATGCGGGTTAATGCCCCTTTCAGGCTGCAAATGTTTTTGGGACAATCAGAGCTCTCTGACACCATTTGTGGGCCACCAACATTTTCTGGACTTTAGGGGGTCTAGGATGCCTGTAAAGCCCTTTTTTGGGCCTCCAAAGATTTCTACATTTTTGCAGGCCTAAAATGCATTTTAAGGCCTTTTTTGAGCTGCCAACATTTCCTGAACATTCGGGGGTGTAGGATGCATATTTCGTGACAAAAATATTTTTGGGAATTTCAGTGGTCTAGTATGCGGGTTAATGCCCCTTTCAGGCTGCAAATGATTTTGGGACAATCAGAGCTCTCTGACACAGTTATTGGGCCACCAACATTGTCTGGACTTTAGGGGGTCTAGGATGCCTGTAAAGCCCTTTTTTGGGCCTCCAAAGTTTTCTACATTTTTGC
The DNA here is from genome assembly GCF_040938575.1 of Ambystoma mexicanum. NCBI lineage: Eukaryota > Metazoa > Chordata > Amphibia > Caudata > Ambystomatidae > Ambystoma > Ambystoma mexicanum. The sequence continues at coordinate 550,605,114 of NC_090936.1, read as the reverse complement.
AGGCCTAAAATGCATTTTAAGGCCTTTTTTGAGCTGCCAACATTTCCTGAACATTCGGGGGTGCAGGATGCATATTTCGTGACAAAAATAATTTTGGGAATTTCCGTGGTCTAGGATTTGGTTTAATGCCCCTTTCAGGCTGCAAGTGTTTTTGGGACAATCAGAGGTCTCTGACACCATTTGTGGGCCACCAACATTTTCTGGACTTTAGGGGGTCTAGGATGCCTGTAAAGCCCTTTTTTGGGCCTCCAAAGTTTTCTACATTTTTGCAGGCCTAAAATACATTTTAAGGCCTTTTTTGGGCTGCCAACATTTTCTGAACCTTCAGGGGTGTAGGATGCATATTTCGTGACAAAAATATTTTTGGGAATTTCCGTGGTCTAGGATTTGGTTTAAAGCCCCTTTCAGGCTGCAAGTGTTTTTGGGACAATCAGAGGTCTCTGACACCATTTGTGGGACACCAACATTTTCTGGACTTTAGGGGGTCTAGGATGCCTGTAAAGCCCTTTTTTGGGGCTCCAAAGTTTTCTACATTTTTGCAGGCCTAAAATGCATTTTAAGGCCTTTTTTGAGCTGCCAACATTTCCTGAACATTCGGGGGTGTAGGATGCATATTTCGTGACAAAAATATTTTTGGGAATTTCAGTGGTCTAGTATGCGGGTTAATGCCCCTTTCAGGCTGCAAATGTTTTTGGGACAATCAGAGCTCTCTGACACCATTTGTGGGCCACCAACATTTTCTGGACTTTAGGGGGTCTAGGATGCCTGTAAAGCCCTTTTTTGGGCCTCCAAAGTTTTCTACATTTTTGCAGGCCTAAAATGCATTTTAAGGACTTTTTTGGGCTGCCAACATTTTCTGAACTTTCAGGGGTGCAGGATGCATATTTCGTGACAAAAATATTTTTGGGAATTTCCGTGGTCTAGGATTTGGTTTAATGCCCCTTTCAGGCTGCAAGTGTTTTTGGGACAATCAGAGGTCTCTGACACCATTTGTGGGACACCAACATTTTCTTGACTTTAGGGGGCCTAGGATGCCTGTAAAGCCCTTTTTTGGGCCTCCAAAGATTTCTACATTTTTGCAGGCCTAAAATGCATTTTAAGGACTTTTTTGAGCTGCCAACATTTCCTGAACATTCGGGGGTGTAGGATGCATATTTCGTGACAAAAATATTTTTGGGAATTTCAGTGGTCTAGTATGCGGGTTAATGCCCCTTTCAGGCTGCAAATGTTTTTGGGACAATCAGAGCTCTCTGACACCATTTGTGGGCCACCAACATTTTCTGGACTTTAGGGGGTCTAGGATGCCTGTAAAGCCCTTTTTTGGGCCTCCAAAGTTTTCTACATTTTTGCAGGCCTAAAATGCATTTTAAGGACTTTTTTGGGCTGCCAACATTTTCTGAACTTTCAGGGGTGCAGGATGCATATTTCGTGACAAAAATATTTTTGGGAATTTAAGTGGTCTAGGATTTGGTTTAATGCCCCTTTCAGGCTGCAAGTGTTTTTGGGACAATCAGAGGTCTCTGACACCATTTGTGGGACACCAACATTTTCTTGACTTTAGGGGGCCTAGGATGCCTGTAAAGCCCTTTTTTGGGCCTCCAAAGATTTCTACATTTTTGCAGGCCTAAAATGCATTTTAAGGACTTTTTTGAGCTGCCAACATTTCCTGAACATTCGGGGGTGTAGGATGCATATTTCGTGACAAAAATATTTTTGGGAATTTCAGTGGTCTAGTATGCGGGTTAATGCCCCTTTCAGGCTGCAAATGTTTTTGGGACAATCAGAGCTCTCTGACACCATTTGTGGGCCACCAACATTTTCTGGACTTTAGGGGGTCTAGGATGCCTGTAAAGCCCTTTTTTGGGCCTCCAAAGATTTCTACATTTTTGCAGGCCTAAAATGCATTTTAAGGCCTTTTTTGAGCTGCCAACATTTCCTGAACATTCGGGGGTGTAGGATGCATATTTCGTGACAAAAATATTTTTGGGAATTTCAGTGGTCTAGTATGCGGGTTAATGCCCCTTTCAGGCTGCAAATGATTTTGGGACAATCAGAGCTCTCTGACACAGTTATTGGGCCACCAACATTGTCTGGACTTTAGGGGGTCTAGGATGCCTGTAAAGCCCTTTTTTGGGCCTCCAAAGTTTTCTACATTTTTGCAGGCCTAAAATGCATTTTAAGGCCTTTTTTGAGCTGCCAACATTTCCTGAACATTCGGGGGTGCAGGATGCATATTTCGTGACAAAAATATTTTTGGGAATTTCCGTGGTCTAGGATTTGGTTTAATGCCCCTTTCAGGCTGCAAGTGTTTTTGGGACAATCAGAGGTCTCTGACACCATTTGTGGGACACCAACATTTTCTTGACTTTAGGGGGTCTAGGATGCCTGTAAAGCCCTTTTTTGGGCCTCCAAAGTTTTCTACATTTTTGCCGGCCTAAAATGCATTTTAAGGCCTTTTTTGAGCTGTCAACATTTCCTGAACATTCGGGGTGTATGATGCATATTTCGTGACAAAAATATTTTTGGGAATTTCAGTGGTCTAGTATGCGGGTTAATGCCCCTTTCAGGCTGCAAATGTTTTTGGGACAATCAGAGCTCTCTGACACCATTTGTGGGCCACCAACATTTTCTGGACTTTAGGGGGTCTAGGATGCCTGTAAAGCCCTTTTTTGGGCCTCCAAAGATTTCTACATTTTTGCAGGCCTAAAATGCATTTTAAGGCCTTTTTTGAGCTGCCAACATTTCCTGAACATTCGGGGGTGTAGGATGCATATTTCGTGACAAAAATATTTTTGGGAATTTCAGTGGTCTAGTATGCGGGTTAATGCCCCTTTCAGGCTGCAAATGTTTTTGGGACAATCAGAGCTCTCTGACACCATTTGTGGGCCACCAACATTTTCTGGACTTTAGGGGGTCTAGGATGCCTGTAAAGCCATTTTTTGGGCCTCCAAAGATTTCTACATTTTTGCAGGCCTAAAACGCATTTTAAGGCCTTTTTTGAGCTGCCAACATTTCCTGAACATTCGGGGGTGTAGGATGCATATTTCGTGACAAAAATATTTTTGGGAATTTCAGTGGTCTAGTATGCGGGTTAATGCCCCTTTCAGGCTGCAAATGTTTTTGGGACAATCAGAGCTCTCTGACACCATTTGTGGGCCACCAACATTTTCTGGACTTTAGGGGGTCTAGGATGCCTGTAAAGCCATTTTTTGGGCCTCCAAAGATTTCTACATTTTTGCAGGCCTAAAATGCATTTTAAGGCCTTTTTTGAGCTGCCAACATTTCCTGAACATTCGGGGGTGTAGGATGCATATTTCGTGACAAAAATATTTTTGGGAATTTCAGTGGTCTAGTATGCGGGTTAATGCCCCTTTCAGGCTGCAAATGTTTTTGGGACAATCAGAGCTCTCTGACACCATTTGTGGGCCACCAACATTTTCTGGACTTTAGGGGGTCTAGGATGCCTGTAAAGCCCTTTTTTGGGCCTCCAAAGATTTCTACATTTTTGCAGGCCTAAAATGCATTTTAAGGCCTTTTTTGAGCTGCCAACATTTCCTGAACATTCGGGGGTGTAGGATGCATATTTCGTGACAAAAATATTTTTGGGAATTTCAGTGGTCTAGTATGCGGGTTAATGCCCCTTTCAGGCTGCAAATGATTTTGGGACAATCAGAGCTCTCTGACACAGTTATTGGGCCACCAACATTGTCTGGACTTTAGGGGGTCTAGGATGCCTGTAAAGCCCTTTTTTGGGCCTCCAAAGTTTTCTACATTTTTGCAGGCCTAAAATGCATTTTAAGGCCTTTTTTGAGCTGCCAACATTTCCTGAACATTCGGGGGTGCAGGATGCATATTTCGTGACAAAAATATTTTTGGGAATTTCCGTGGTCTAGGATTTGGTTTAATGCCCCTTTCAGGCTGCAAGTGTTTTTGGGACAATCAGAGGTCTCTGACACCATTTGTGGGACACCAACATTTTCTGGACTTTAGGGGGTCTAGGATGCCTGTAAAGCCCTTTTTTGGGGCTCCAAAGTTTTCTACATTTTTGCAGGCCTAAAATGCATTTTAAGGCCTTATTTGAGCTGCCAACATTTCCTGAACATTCGGGGGTGTAGGATGCATATTTCGTGACAAAAAATGTTTTGGGAATTTCAGTGGTCTAGTATGCGGGTTAATGCCCCTTTCAGGCTGCAAATGTTTTTGGGACAATCAGAGCTCTCTGACACCATTTGTGGGCCACCAACATTTTCTGGACTTAAGGGGGTCTAGGATGCCTGTAAAGCCCTTTTTTGGGCCTCCAAAGTTTTCTACATTTTTGCAGGCCTAAAATGCATTTTAAGGACTTTTTTGGGCTGCCAACATTTTCTGAACTTTCAGGGGTGTAGGATGCATATTTCGTGACAAAAATATTTTTGGGAATTTCCGTGGTCTAGGATTTGGTTTAATGCCCCTTTCAGGCTGCAAGTGTTTTTGGGACAATCAGAGGTCTCTGACACCATTTGTGGGACGCCAACATTTTCTTGACTTTAGGGGGTCTAGGATGCCTGTAAAGCCCTTTTTTGGGCCTCCAAAGTTTTCTACATTTTTGCAGGCCTAAAATGCATTTTAAGGCCTTTTTTGAGCTGCCAACATTTCCTGAACATTCGGGGGTGTAGGATGCATATTTCGTGACAAAAATATTTTTGGGAATTTCAGTGGTCTAGTATGCGGGTTAATGCCCCTTTCAGGCTGCAAATGTTTTTGGGACAATCAGAGCTCTCTGACACCATTTGTGGGCCACCAACATTTTCTGGACTTTAGGGGGTCTAGGATGCCTGTAAAGCCATTTTTTGGGCCTCCAAAGATTTCTACATTTTTGCAGGCCTAAAATGCATTTTAAGGCCTTTTTTGAGCTGCCAACATTTCCTGAACATTCGGGGGTGTAGGATGCATATTTCGTGACAAAAATATTTTTGGGAATTTCAGTGGTCTAGTATGCGGGTTAATGCCCCTTTCAGGCTGCAAATGTTTTTGGGACAATCAGAGCTCTCTGACACCATTTGTGGGCCACCAACATTTTCTGGACTTTAGGGGGTCTAGGATGCCTGTAAAGCCCTTTTTTGGGCCTCCAAAGATTTCTACATTTTTGCAGGCCTAAAATGCATTTTAAGGCCTTTTTTGAGCTGCCAACATTTCCTGAATATTCGGGGGTGTAGGATGCATATTTCGTGACAAAAATATTTTTGGGAATTTCAGTGGTCTAGTATGCGGGTTAATGCCCCTTTCAGGCTGCAAATGATTTTGGGACAATCAGAGCTCTCTGACACAGTTATTGGGCCACCAACATTGTCTGGACTTTAGGGGGTCTAGGATGCCTGTAAAGCCCTTTTTTGGGCCTCCAAAGTTTTCTACATTTTTGCAGGCCTAAAATGCATTTTAAGGCCTTTTTTGAGCTGCCAACATTTCCTGAACATTCGGGGGTGCAGGATGCATATTTCGTGACAAAAATAATTTTGGGAATTTCCGTGGTCTAGGATTTGGTTTAATGCCCCTTTCAGGCTGCAAGTGTTTTTGGGACAATCAGAGGTCTCTGACACCATTTGTGGGCCACCAACATTTTCTGGACTTTAGGGGGTCTAGGATGCCTGTAAACCCCTTTTTTCGGCCTCCAAAGATTTCTACATTTTTGCAGGCCTAAAATGCATTTTAAGGCCTTTTTTGAGCTGCCAACATTTCCTGAACATTCGGGGGTGTAGGATGCATATTTTGTGACAAAAATATTTTTGGGAATTTCAGTGGTCTAGGATGCGGGTTAATGCCCCTTTCAGGCTGCACATATTTTTGGGACATTCAGAGCTCTCTGACACAGTTTTTGGGCCACCAACATTTTCTGGATTTAAGGGGGTCTAGGATGCCTGTAAACCCCTTTTTTGGGCCTCTAATGTTTTCTACATTTTTGCAGGCCTAAAATGCATTTTAAGGCCTTTTTTGAGCTGCCAACATTTCCTGAACATCCGGGGGTGTAGGATGCATATTTCGTGACAAAAATATTTTTGGAAATTTCCGTGGTCTAGGATTTGGTTTAATGCCCCTTTCAGGCTGCAAGTGTTTTTGGGACAATAAGAGTTCTCTGACACCATTTGTGGGCCACCAACATTTTCTGGACTTTAGGGGGTCTAGGATGCCTGTAAAGCCCTTTTTTGGGCCTCCAAAGATTTCTACATTTTTGCAGGCCTAAAATGCATTTTAAGGCCTTTTTTGAGCTGCCAACATTTCCTGAACATTCGGGGGTGTAGGATGCATATTTCGTGACAAAAACATTTTTGGGAATTTCAGTGGTCTAGTATGCGGGTTAATGCCCCTTTCAGGCTGCAAATGTTTTTGGGACAATCAGAGCTCTCTGACACCATTTGTGGGCCACCAACATTTTCTGGACTTTAGGGGGTCTAGGATGCCTGTAAAGCCCTTTTTTGGGCCTCCAAAGTTTTCTACATTTTTGCAGGCCTAAAATGCATTTTAAGGACTTTTTTGGGCTGCCAACATTTTCTGAACTTTCAGGGGTGTAGGATGCATATTTCGTGACAAAAATATTTTTGGGAATTTCCGTGGTCTAGGATTTGGTTTAATGTCCCTTTCAGGCTGCAAGTGTTTTTGGGACAATCAGAGGTCTCTGACACCATTTGTGGGACACCAACATTTTCTTGACTTTAGGGGGTCTAGGATGCCTGTAAAGCCCTTTTTTGGGCCTCCAAAGTTTTCTACATTTTTGCCGGCCTAAAATGCATTTTAAGGCCTTTTTTGAGCTGTCAACATTTCCTGAACATTCGGGGTGTATGATGCATATTTCGTGACAAAAATATTTTTGGGAATTTCAGTGGTCTAGTATGCGGGTTAATGCCCCTTTCAGGCTGCAAATGTTTTTGGGACAATCAGAGCTCTCTGACACCATTTGTGGGCCACCAACATTTTCTGGACTTTAGGGGGTCTAGGATGCCTGTAAAGCCCTTTTTTGGGCCTCCAAAGATTTCTACATTTTTGCAGGCCTAAAATGCATTTTAAGGCCTTTTTTGAGCTGCCAACATTTCCTGAACATTCGGGGGTGTAGGATGCATATTTCGTGACAAAAATATTTTTGGGAATTTCAGTGGTCTAGTATGCGGGTTAATGCCCCTTTCAGGCTGCAAATGTTTTTGGGACAATCAGAGCTCTCTGACACCATTTGTGGGCCACCAACATTTTCTGGACTTTAGGGGGTCTAGGATGCCTGTAAAGCCATTTTTTGGGCCTCCAAAGATTTCTACATTTTTGCAGGCCTAAAATGCATTTTAAGGCCTTTTTTGAGCTGCCAACATTTCCTGAACATTCGGGGGTGTAGGATGCATATTTCGTGACAAAAATATTTTTGGGAATTTCAGTGGTCTAGTATGCGGGTTAATGCCCCTTTCAGGCTGCAAATGTTTTTGGGACAATCAGAGCTCTCTGACACCATTTGTGGGCCACCAACATTTTCTGGACTTTAGGGGGTCTAGGATGCCTGTAAAGCCCTTTTTTGGGCCTCCAAAGATTTCTACATTTTTGCAGGCCTAAAATGCATTTTAAGGCCTTTTTTGAGCTGCCAACATTTCCTGAACATTCGGGGGTGTAGGATGCATATTTCGTGACAAAAACATTTTTGGGAATTTCAGTGGTCTAGTATGCGGGTTAATGCCCCTTTCAGGCTGCAAATGTTTTTGGGACAATCAGAGCTCTCTGACACCATTTGTGGGCCACCAACATTTTCTGGACTTTAGGGGGTCTAGGATGCCTGTAAAGCCCTTTTTTGGGCCTCCAAAGTTTTCTACATTTTTGCAGGCCTAAAATGCATTTTAAGGACTTTTTTGGGCTGCCAACATTTTCTGAACTTTCAGGGGTGTAGGATGCATATTTCGTGACAAAAATATTTTTGGGAATTTCCGTGGTCTAGGATTTGGTTTAATGTCCCTTTCATGCTGCAAGTGTTTTTGGGACAATCAGAGGTCTCTGACACCATTTGTGGGACACCAACATTTTCTTGACTTTAGGGGGTCTAGGATGCCTGTAAAGCCCTTTTTTGGGCCTCCAAAGTTTTCTACATTTTTGCCGGCCTAAAATGCATTTTAAGGCCTTTTTTGAGCTGTCAACATTTCCTGAACATTCGGGGTGTATGATGCATATTTCGTGACAAAAATATTTTTGGGAATTTCAGTGGTCTAGTATGCGGGTTAATGCCCCTTTCAGGCTGCAAATGTTTTTGGGACAATCAGAGCTCTCTGACACCATTTGTGGGCCACCAACATTTTCTGGACTTTAGGGGGTCTAGGATGCCTGTAAAGCCCTTTTTTGGGCCTCCAAAGATTTCTACATTTTTGCAGGCCTAAAATGCATTTTAAGGCCTTTTTTGAGCTGCCAACATTTCCTGAACATTCGGGGGTGTAGGATGCATATTTCGTGACAAAAATATTTTTGGGAATTTCAGTGGTCTAGTATGCGGGTTAATGCCCCTTTCAGGCTGCAAATGTTTTTGGGACAATCAGAGCTCTCTGACACCATTTGTGGGCCACCAACATTTTCTGGACTTTAGGGGGTCTAGGATGCCTGTAAAGCCATTTTTTGGGCCTCCAAAGATTTCTACATTTTTGCAGGCCTAAAATGCATTTTAAGGCCTTTTTTGAGCTGCCAACATTTCCTGAACATTCGGGGGTGTAGGATGCATATTTCGTGACAAAAATATTTTTGGGAATTTCAGTGGTCTAGTATGCGGGTTAATGCCCCTTTCAGGCTGCAAATGTTTTTGGGACAATCAGAGCTCTCTGACACCATTTGTGGGCCACCAACATTTTCTGGACTTTAGGGGGTCTAGGATGCCTGTAAAGCCCTTTTTTGGGCCTCCAAAGATTTCTACATTTTTGCAGGCCTAAAATGCATTTTAAGGCCTTTTTTGAGCTGCCAACATTTCCTGAACATTCGGGGGTGTAGGATGCATATTTCGTGACAAAAATATTTTTGGGAATTTCAGTGGTCTAGTATGCGGGTTAATGCCCCTTTCAGGCTGCAAATGATTTTGGGACAATCAGAGCTCTCTGACACAGTTATTGGGCCACCAACATTGTCTGGACTTTAGGGGGTCTAGGATGCCTGTAAAGCCCTTTTTTGGGCCTCCAAAGTTTTCTACATTTTTGCAGGCCTAAAATGCATTTTAAGGCCTTTTTTGAGCTGCCAACATTTCCTGAACATTCGGGGGTGCAGGATGCATATTTCGTGACAAAAATATTTTTGGGAATTTCCGTGGTCTAGGATTTGGTTTAATGCCCCTTTCAGGCTGCAAGTGTTTTTGGGACAATCAGAGGTCTCTGACACCATTTGTGGGACACCAACATTTTCTGGACTTTAGGGGGTCTAGGATGCCTGTAAAGCTCTTTTTTGGGGCTCCAAAGTTTTCTACATTTTTGCAGGCCTAAAATGCATTTTAAGGCCTTATTTGAGCTGCCAACATTTCCTGAACATTCGGGGGTGTAGGATGCATATTTCGTGACAAAATAATTTTTGGGAATTTCAGTGGTCTAGTATGCGGGTTAATGCCCCTTTCAGGCTGCAAATGTTTTTGGGACAATCAGAGCTCTCTGACACCATTTGTGGGCCACCAACATTTTCTGGACTTTAGGGGGTCTAGGATGCCTGTAAAGCCCTTTTTTGGGCCTCCAAAGTTTTCTACATTTTTGCAGGCCTAAAATGCATTTTAAGGACTTTTTTGGGCTGCCAACATTTTCTGAACTTTCAGGGGTGTAGGATGCATATTTCGTGACAAAAATATTTTTGGGAATTTCCGTGGTCTAGGATTTGGTTTAATGCCCCTTTCAGGCTGCAAGTGTTTTTGGGACAATCAGAGGTCTCTGACACCATTTGTGGGACGCCAACATTTTCTTGACTTTAGGGGGTCTAGGATGCCTGTAAAGCCCTTTTTTGGGCCTCCAAAGTTTTCTACATTTTTGCAGGCCTAAAATGCATTTTAAGGCCTTTTTTGAGCTGCCAACATTTCCTGAACATTCGGGGGTGTAGGATGCATATTTCGTGACAAAAATATTTTTGGGAATTTCAGTGGTCTAGTATGCGGGTTAATGCCCCTTTCAGGCTGCAAATGTTTTTGGGACAATCAGAGCTCTCTGACACCATTTGTGGGCCACCAACATTTTCTGGACTTTAGGGGGTCTAGGATGCCTGTAAAGCCATTTTTTGGGCCTCCAAAGATTTCTACATTTTTGCAGGCCTAAAATGCATTTTAAGGCCTTTTTTGAGCTGCCAACATTTCCTGAACATTCGGGGGTGTAGGATGCATATTTCGTGACAAAAATATTTTTGGGAATTTCAGTGGTCTAGTATGCGGGTTAATGCCCCTTTCAGGCTGCAAATGTTTTTGGGACAATCAGAGCTCTCTGACACCATTTGTGGGCCACCAACATTTTCTGGACTTTAGGGGGTCTAGGATGCCTGTAAAGCCCTTTTTTGGGCCTCCAAAGATTTCTACATTTTTGCAGGCCTAAAATGCATTTTAAGGCCTTTTTTGAGCTGCCAACATTTCCTGAACATTCGGGGGTGTAGGATGCATATTTCGTGACAAAAATATTTTTGGGAATTTCAGTGGTCTAGTATGCGGGTTAATGCCCCTTTCAGGCTGCAAATGATTTTGGGACAATCAGAGCTCTCTGACACAGTTATTGGGCCACCAACATTGTCTGGACTTTAGGGGGTCTAGGATGCCTGTAAAGCCCTTTTTTGGGCCTCCAAAGTTTTCTACATTTTTGCAGGCCTAAAATGCATTTTAAGGCCTTTTTTGAGCTGCCAACATTTCCTGAACATTCGGGGGTGCAGGATGCATATTTCGTGACAAAAATAATTTTGGGAATTTCCGTGGTCTAGGATTTGGTTTAATGCCCCTTTCAGGCTGCAAGTGTTTTTGGGACAATCAGAGGTCTCTGACACCATTTGTGGGCCACCAACATTTTCTGGACTTTAGGGGGTCTAGGATGCCTGTAAAGCCCTTTTTTGGGCCTCCAAAGTTTTCTACATTTTTGCAGGCCTAAAATACATTTTAAGGCCTTTTTTGGGCTGCCAACATTTTCTGAACCTTCAGGGGTGTAGGATGCATATTTCGTGACAAAAATATTTTTGGGAATTTCCGTGGTCTAGGATTTGGTTTAATGCCCCTTTCAGGCTGCAAGTGTTTTTGGGACAATCAGAGGTCTCTGACACCATTTGTGGGACACCAACATTTTCTGGACTTTAGGGGGTCTAGGATGCCTGTAAAGCCCTTTTTTGGGGCTCCAAAGTTTTCTACATTTTTGCAGGCCTAAAATGCATTTTAAGGCCTTTTTTGAGCTGCCAACATTTCCTGAACATTCGGGGGTGTAGGATGCATATTTCGTGACAAAAATATTTTTGGGAATTTCAGTGGTCTAGTATGCGGGTTAATGCCCCTTTCAGGCTGCAAATGTTTTTGGGACAATCAGAGCTCTCTGACACCATTTGTGGGCCACCAACATTTTCTGGACTTTAGGGGGTCTAGGATGCCTGTAAAGCCCTTTTTTGGGCCTCCAAAGTTTTCTACATTTTTGCAGGCCTAAAATGCATTTTAAGGACTTTTTTGGGCTGCCAACATTTTCTGAACTTTCAGGGGTGCAGGATGCATATTTCGTGACAAAAATATTTTTGGGAATTTCCGTGGTCTAGGATTTGGTTTAATGCCCCTTTCAGGCTGCAAGTGTTTTTGGGACAATCAGAGGTCTCTGACACCATTTGTGGGACACCAACATTTTCTTGACTTTAGGGGGCCTAGGATGCCTGTAAAGCCCTTTTTTGGGCCTCCAAAGATTTCTACATTTTTGCAGGCCTAAAATGCATTTTAAGGACTTTTTTGAGCTGCCAACATTTCCTGAACATTCGGGGGTGTAGGATGCATATTTCGTGACAAAAATATTTTTGGGAATTTCAGTGGTCTAGTATGCGGGTTAATGCCCCTTTCAGGCTGCAAATGTTTTTGGGACAATCAGAGCTCTCTGACACCATTTGTGGGCCACCAACATTTTCTGGACTTTAGGGGGTCTAGGATGCCTGTAAAGCCCTTTTTTGGGCCTCCAAAGTTTTCTACATTTTTGCAGGCCTAAAATGCATTTTAAGGACTTTTTTGGGCTGCCAACATTTTCTGAACTTTCAGGGGTGCAGGATGCATATTTCGTGACAAAAATATTTTTGGGAATTTCCGTGGTCTAGGATTTGGTTTAATGCCCCTTTCAGGCTGCAAGTGTTTTTGGGACAATCAGAGGTCTCTGACACCATTTGTGGGACACCAACATTTTCTTGACTTTAGGGGGCCTAGGATGCCTGTAAAGCCCTTTTTTGGGCCTCCAAAGATTTCTACATTTTTGCAGGCCTAAAATGCATTTTAAGGACTTTTTTGAGCTGCCAACATTTCCTGAACATTCGGGGGTGTAGGATGCATATTTCGTGACAAAAATATTTTTGGGAATTTCAGTGGTCTAGTATGCGGGTTAATGCCCCTTTCAGGCTGCAAATGTTTTTGGGACAATCAGAGCTCTCTGACACCATTTGTGGGCCACCAACATTTTCTGGACTTTAGGGGGTCTAGGATGCCTGTAAAGCCCTTTTTTGGGCCTCCAAAGATTTCTACATTTTTGCAGGCCTAAAATGCATTTTAAGGCCTTTTTTGAGCTGCCAACATTTCCTGAACATTCGGGGGTGTAGGATGCATATTTCGTGACAAAAATATTTTTGGGAATTTCAGTGGTCTAGTATGCGGGTTAATGCCCCTTTCAGGCTGCAAATGATTTTGGGACAATCAGAGCTCTCTGACACAGTTATTGGGCCACCAACATTGTCTGGACTTTAGGGGGTCTAGGATGCCTGTAAAGCCCTTTTTTGGGCCTCCAAAGTTTTCTACATTTTTGCCGGCCTAAAATGCATTTTAAGGCCTTTTTTGAGCTGTCAACATTTCCTGAACATTCGGGGTGTATGATGCATATTTCGTGACAAAAATATTTTTGGGAATTTCAGTGGTCTAGTATGCGGGTTAATGCCCCTTTCAGGCTGCAAATGTTTTTGGGACAATCAGAGCTCTCTGACACCATTTGTGGGCCACCAACATTTTCTGGACTTTAGGGGGTCTAGGATGCCTGTAAAGCCCTTTTTTGGGCCTCCAAAGATTTCTACATTTTTGCAGGCCTAAAATGCATTTTAAGGCCTTTTTTGAGCTGCCAACATTTCCTGAACATTCGGGGGTGTAGGATGCATATTTCGTGACAAAAATATTTTTGGGAATTTCAGTGGTCTAGTATGCGGGTTAATGCCCCTTTCAGGCTGCAAATGTTTTTGGGACAATCAGAGCTCTCTGACACCATTTGTGGGCCACCAACATTTTCTGGACTTTAGGGGGTCTAGGATGCCTGTAAAGCCCTTTTTTGGGCCTCCAAAGTTTTCTACATTTTTGCAGGCCTAAAATGCATTTTAAGGACTTTTTTGGGCTGCCAACATTTTCTGAACTTTCAGGGGTGCAGGATGCATATTTCGTGACAAAAATATTTTTGGGAATTTCCGTGGTCTAGGATTTGGTTTAATGCCCCTTTCAGGCTGCAAGTGTTTTTGGGACAATCAGAGGTCTCTGACACCATTTGTGGGACACCAACATTTTCTTGACTTTAGGGGGCCTAGGATGCCTGTAAAGCCCTTTTTTGGGCCTCCAAAGATTTCTACATTTTTGCAGGCCTAAAATGCATTTTAAGGACTTTTTTGAGCTGCCAACATTTCCTGAACATTCGGGGGTGTAGGATGCATATTTCGTGACAAAAATATTTTTGGGAATTTCAGTGGTCTAGTATGCGGGTTAATGCCCCTTTCAGGCTGCAAATGTTTTTGGGACAATCAGAGCTCTCTGACACCATTTGTGGGCCACCAACATTTTCTGGACTTTAGGGGGTCTAGGATGCCTGTAAAGCCCTTTTTTGGGCCTCCAAAGTTTTCTACATTTTTGCAGGCCTAAAATGCATTTTAAGGACTTTTTTGGGCTGCCAACATTTTCTGAACTTTCAGGGGTGCAGGATGCATATTTCGTGACAAAAATATTTTTGGGAATTTCCGTGGTCTAGGATTTGGTTTAATGCCCCTTTCAGGCTGCAAGTGTTTTTGGGACAATCAGAGGTCTCTGACACCATTTGTGGGACACCAACATTTTCTTGACTTTAGGGGGCCTAGGATGCCTGTAAAGCCCTTTTTTGGGCCTCCAAAGATTTCTACATTTTTGCAGGCCTAAAATGCATTTTAAGGACTTTTTTGAGCTGCCAACATTTCCTGAACATTCGGGGGTGTAGGATGCATATTTCGTGACAAAAATATTTTTGGGAATTTCAGTGGTCTAGTATGCGGGTTAATGCCCCTTTCAGGCTGCAAATGTTTTTGGGACAATCAGAGCTCTCTGACACCATTTGTGGGCCACCAACATTTTCTGGACTTTAGGGGGTCTAGGATGCCTGTAAAGCCCTTTTTTGGGCCTCCAAAGATTTCTACATTTTTGCAGGCCTAAAATGCATTTTAAGGCCTTTTTTGAGCTGCCAACATTTCCTGAACATTCGGGGGTGTAGGATGCATATTTCGTGACAAAAATATTTTTGGGAATTTCAGTGGTCTAGTATGCGGGTTAATGCCCCTTTCAGGCTGCACATGATTTTGGGACAATCAGAGCTCTCTGACACAGTTATTGGGCCACCAACATTGTCTGGACTTTAGGGGGTCTAGGATGCCTGTAAAGCCCTTTTTTGGGCCTCCAAAGTTTTCTACATTTTTGCCGGCCTAAAATGCATTTTAAGGCCTTTTTTGAGCTGCCAACATTTCCTGAACATTCGGGGGTGCAGGATGCATATTTCGTGACAAAAATAATTTTGGGAATTTCCGTGGTCTAGGATTTGGTTTAATGCCCCTTTCAGGCTGCAAGTGTTTTTGGGACAATCAGAGGTCTCTGACACCATTTGTGGGCCACCAACATTTTCTGGACTTTAGGGGGTCTAGGATGCCTGTAAACCCCTTTTTTCGGCCTCCAAAGATTTCTACATTTTTGCAGGCCTAAAATGCATTTTAAGGCCTTTTTTGAGCTGCCAACATTTCCTGAACATTCGGGGGTGTAGGATGCATATTTTGTGACAAAAATATTTTTGGGAATTTCAGTGGTCTAGGATGCGGGTTAATGCCCCTTTTAGGCTGCACATATTTTTGGGACATTCAGAGCTCTCTGACACAGTTTTTGGGCCACCAACATTTTCTGGATTTAAGGGGGTCTAGGATGCCTGTAAACCCCTTTTTTGGGCCTCTAATGTTTTCTACATTTTTGCAGGCCTAAAATGCATTTTAAGGCCTTTTTTGAGCTGCCAACATTTCCTGAACATCCGGGGGTGTAGGATGCATATTTCGTGACAAAAATATTTTTGGAAATTTCCGTGGTCTAGGATTTGGTTTAATGCCCCTTTCAGGCTGCAAGTGTTTTTGGGACAATAAGAGTTCTCTGACACCATTTGTGGGCCACCAACATTTTCTGGACTTTAGGGGGTCTAGGATGCCTGTAAAGCCCTTTTTTGGGCCTCCAAAGATTTCTACATTTTTGCAGGCCTAAAATGCATTTTAAGGCCTTTTTTGAGCTGCCAACATTTCCTGAACATTCGGGGGTGTAGGATGCATATTTCGTGACAAAAACATTTTTGGGAATTTCAGTGGTCTAGTATGCGGGTTAATGCCCCTTTCAGGCTGCAAATGTTTTTGGGACAATCAGAGCTCTCTGACACCATTTGTGGGCCACCAACATTTTCTGGACTTTAGGGGGTCTAGGATGCCTGTAAAGCCCTTTTTTGGGCCTCCAAAGTTTTCTACATTTTTGCAGGCCTAAAATGCATTTTAAGGACTTTTTTGGGCTGCCAACATTTTCTGAACTTTCAGGGGTGTAGGATGCATATTTCGTGACAAAAATATTTTTGGGAATTTCCGTGGTCTAGGATTTGGTTTAATGTCCCTTTCAGGCTGCAAGTGTTTTTGGGACAATCAGAGGTCTCTGACACCATTTGTGGGACACCAACATTTTCTTGACTTTAGGGGGTCTAGGATGCCTGTAAAGCCCTTTTTTGGGCCTCCAAAGTTTTCTACATTTTTGCCGGCCTAAAATGCATTTTAAGGCCTTTTTTGAGCTGTCAACATTTCCTGAACATTCGGGGTGTATGATGCATATTTCGTGACAAAAATATTTTTGGGAATTTCAGTGGTCTAGTATGCGGGTTAATGCCCCTTTCAGGCTGCAAATGTTTTTGGGACAATCAGAGCTCTCTGACACCATTTGTGGGCCACCAACATTTTCTGGACTTTAGGGGGTCTAGGATGCCTGTAAAGCCCTTTTTTGGGCCTCCAAAGATTTCTACATTTTTGCAGGCCTAAAATGCATTTTAAGGCCTTTTTTGAGCTGCCAACATTTCCTGAACATTCGGGGGTGTAGGATGCATATTTCGTGACAAAAATATTTTTGGGAATTTCAGTGGTCTAGTATGCGGGTTAATGCCCCTTTCAGGCTGCAAATGTTTTTGGGACAATCAGAGCTCTCTGACACCATTTGTGGGCCACCAACATTTTCTGGACTTTAGGGGGTCTAGGATGCCTGTAAAGCCATTTTTTGGGCCTCCAAAGATTTCTACATTTTTGCAGGCCTAAAATGCATTTTAAGGCCTTTTTTGAGCTGCCAACATTTCCTGAACATTCGGGGGTGTAGGATGCATATTTCGTGACAAAAATATTTTTGGGAATTTCAGTGGTCTAGTATGCGGGTTAATGCCCCTTTCAGGCTGCAAATGTTTTTGGGACAATCAGAGCTCTCTGACACCATTTGTGGGCCACCAACATTTTCTGGACTTTAGGGGGTCTAGGATGCCTGTAAAGCCCTTTTTTGGGCCTCCAAAGATTTCTACATTTTTGCAGGCCTAAAATGCATTTTAAGGCCTTTTTTGAGCTGCCAACATTTCCTGAACATTCGGGGGTGTAGGATGCATATTTCGTGACAAAAATATTTTTGGGAATTTCAGTGGTCTAGTATGCGGGTTAATGCCCCTTTCAGGCTGCAAATGATTTTGGGACAATCAGAGCTCTCTGACACAGTTATTGGGCCACCAACATTGTCTGGACTTTAGGGGGTCTAGGATGCCTGTAAAGCCCTTTTTTGGGCCTCCAAAGTTTTCTACATTTTTGCAGGCCTAAAATGCATTTTAAGGCCTTTTTTGAGCTGCCAACATTTCCTGAACATTCGGGGGTGCAGGATGCATATTTCGTGACAAAAATATTTTTGGGAATTTCCGTGGTCTAGGATTTGGTTTAATGCCCCTTTCAGGCTGCAAGTGTTTTTGGGACAATCAGAGGTCTCTGACACCATTTGTGGGACACCAACATTTTCTGGACTTTAGGGGGTCTAGGATGCCTGTAAAGCCCTTTTTTGGGGCTCCAAAGTTTTCTACATTTTTGCAGGCCTAAAATGCATTTTAAGGCCTTATTTGAGCTGCCAACATTTCCTGAACATTCGGGGGTGTAGGATGCATATTTCGTGACAAAATAATTTTTGGGAATTTCAGTGGTCTAGTATGCGGGTTAATGCCCCTTTCAGGCTGCAAATGTTTTTGGGACAATCAGAGCTCTCTGACACCATTTGTGGGCCACCAACATTTTCTGGACTTTAGGGGGTCTAGGATGCCTGTAAAGCCCTTTTTTGGGCCTCCAAAGTTTTCTACATTTTTGCAGGCCTAAAATGCATTTTAAGGACTTTTTTGGGCTGCCAACATTTTCTGAACTTTCAGGGGTGTAGGATGCATATTTCGTGACAAAAATATTTTTGGGAATTTCCGTGGTCTAGGATTTGGTTTAATGCCCCTTTCAGGCTGCAAGTGTTTTTGGGACAATCAGAGGTCTCTGACACCATTTGTGGGACACCAACATTTTCTTGACTTTAGGGGGTCTAGGATGCCTGTAAAGCCCTTTTTTGGGCCTCCAAAGTTTTCTACATTTTTGCCGGCCTAAAATGCATTTTAAGGCCTTTTTTGAGCTGTCAACATTTCCTGAACATTCGGGGTGTATGATGCATATTTCGTGACAAAAATATTTTTGGGAATTTCAGTGGTCTAGTATGCGGGTTAATGCCCCTTTCAGGCTGCAAATGTTTTTGGGACAATCAGAGCTCTCTGACACCATTTGTGGGCCACCAACATTTTCTGGACTTTAGGGGGTCTAGGATGCCTGTAAAGCCCTTTTTTGGGCCTCCAAAGATTTCTACATTTTTGCAGGCCTAAAATGCATTTTAAGGCCTTTTTTGAGCTGCCAACATTTCCTGAACATTCGGGGGTGTAGGATGCATATTTCGTGACAAAAATATTTTTGGGAATTTCAGTGGTCTAGTATGCGGGTTAATGCCCCTTTCAGGCTGCAAATGTTTTTGGGACAATCAGAGCTCTCTGACACCATTTGTGGGCCACCAACATTTTCTGGACTTTAGGGGGTCTAGGATGCCTGTAAAGCCATTTTTTGGGCCTCCAAAGATTTCTACATTTTTGCAGGCCTAAAATGCATTTTAAGGCCTTTTTTGAGCTGCCAACATTTCCTGAACATTCGGGGGTGTAGGATGCATATTTCGTGACAAAAATATTTTTGGGAATTTCAGTGGTCTAGTATGCGGGTTAATGCCCCTTTCAGGCTGCAAATGTTTTTGGGACAATCAGAGCTCTCTGACACCATTTGTGGGCCACCAACATTTTCTGGACTTTAGGGGGTCTAGGATGCCTGTAAAGCCATTTTTTGGGCCTCCAAAGATTTCTACATTTTTGCAGGCCTAAAATGCATTTTAAGGCCTTTTTTGAGCTGCCAACATTTCCTGAACATTCGGGGGTGTAGGATGCATATTTCGTGACAAAAATATTTTTGGGAATTTCAGTGGTCTAGTATGCGGGTTAATGCCCCTTTCAGGCTGCAAATGTTTTTGGGACAATCAGAGCTCTCTGACACCATTTGTGGGCCACCAACATTTTCTGGACTTTAGGGGGTCTAGGATGCCTGTAAAGCCCTTTTTTGGGCCTCCAAAGATTTCTACATTTTTGCAGGCCTAAAATGCATTTTAAGGCCTTTTTTGAGCTGCCAACATTTCCTGAACATTCGGGGGTGTAGGATGCATATTTCGTGACAAAAATATTTTTGGGAATTTCAGTGGTCTAGTATGCGGGTTAATGCCCCTTTCAGGCTGCAAATGATTTTGGGACAATCAGAGCTCTCTGACACAGTTATTGGGCCACCAACATTGTCTGGACTTTAGGGGGTCTAGGATGCCTGTAAAGCCCTTTTTTGGGCCTCCAAAGTTTTCTACATTTTTGCAGGCCTAAAATGCATTTTAAGGCCTTTTTTGAGCTGCCAACATTTCCTGAACATTCGGGGGTGCAGGATGCATATTTCGTGACAAAAATATTTTTGGGAATTTCCGTGGTCTAGGATTTGGTTTAATGCCCCTTTCAGGCTGCAAGTGTTTTTGGGACAATCAGAGGTCTCTGACACCATTTGTGGGACACCAACATTTTCTGGACTTTAGGGGGTCTAGGATGCCTGTAAAGCCCTTTTTTGGGGCTCCAAAGTTTTCTACATTTTTGCAGGCCTAAAATGCATTTTAAGGCCTTATTTGAGCTGCCAACATTTCCTGAACATTCGGGGGTGTAGGATGCATATTTCGTGACAAAAACATTCTTGGGAATTTCAGTGGTCTAGTATGCGGGTTAATGCCCCTTTCAGGCTGCAAATGTTTTGGGGACAATCAGAGCTCTCTGACGCCATTTGTGGGCCACCAACATTTTCTGGACTTTAGGGGGTCTAGGATGCCTGTAAAGCCCTTTTTTGGGCCTCCAAAGTTTTCTACATTTTTGCAGGCCTAAAATGCATTTTAAGGACTTTTTTGGGCTGCCAACATTTTCTGAACTTTCAGGGGTGTAGGATGCATATTTTGTGACAAAAATATTTTTGGGAATTTCCGTGGTCTAGGATTTGGTTTAATGTCCCTTTCAGGCTGCAAGTGTTTTTGGGACAATCAGAGGTCTCTGACACCATTTGTGGGACACCAACATTTTCTTGACTTTAGGGGGTCTAGGATGCCTGTAAAGCCCTTTTTTGGGCCTCCAAAGTTTTCTACATTTTTGCCGGCCTAAAATGCATTTTAAGGCCTTTTTTGAGCTGTCAACATTTCCTGAACATTCGGGGTGTATGATGCATATTTCGTGACAAAAATATTTTTTGGAATTTCAGTGGTCTAGTATGCGGGTTAATGCCCCTTTCAGGCTGCAAATGTTTTTGGGACAATCAGAGCTCTCTGACACCATTTGTGGGCCACCAACATTTTCTGGACTTTAGGGGGTCTAGGATGCCTGTAAAGCCCTTTTATGGGCCTCCAAAGATTTCTACATTTTTGCAGGCCTAAAATGCATTTTAAGGCCTTTTTTGAGCTGCCAACATTTCCTGAACATTCGGGGGTGTAGGATGCATATTTCGTGACAAAAATATTTTTGGGAATTTCAGTGGTCTAGTATGCGGGTTAATGCCCCTTTCAGGCTGCAAATGTTTTTGGGACAATCAGAGCTCTCTGACACCATTTGTGGGCCACCAACATTTTCTGGACTTTAGGGGGTCTAGGATGCCTGTAAAGCCCTTTTTTGGGCCTCCAAAGTTTTCTACATTTTTGCAGGCCTAAAATGCATTTTAAGGCCTTATTTGAGCTGCCAACATTTCCTGAACATTCGGGGGTGTAGGATGCATATTTCGTGACAAAAAATTTTTTGGGAATTTCAGTAGTCTAGTATGCGGGTTAATGCCCCTTTCAGGCTGCAAATGTTTTTGGGACAATCAGAGCTCTCTGACACCATTTGTGGGCCACCAACATTTTCTGGACTTTAGGGGGTCTAGGATGCCTGTAAAGCCCTTTTTTGGGCCTCCAAAGTTTTCTACATTTTTGCAGGCCTAAAATGCATTTTAAGGACTTTTTTGGGCTGCCAACATTTTCTGAACTTTCAGGGGTGTAGGATGCATATTTCGTGACAAAAATATTTTTGGGAATTTCCGTGGTCTAGGATTTGGTTTAATGCCCCTTTCAGGCTGCAAGTGTTTTTGGGACAATCAGAGGTCTCTGACACCATTTGTGGGACGCCAACATTTTCTTGACTTTAGGGGGTCTACGATGCCTGTAAAGCCCTTTTTTGGGCCTCCAAAGTTTTCTACATTTTTGCAGGCCTAAAATGCATTTTAAGGCCTTTTTTGAGCTGCCAACATTTCCTGAACATTCGGGGGTGTAGGATGCATATTTCGTGACAAAAATATTTTTGGGAATTTCAGTGGTCTAGTATGCGGGTTAATGCCCCTTTCAGGCTGCAAATGTTTTTGGGACAATCAGAGCTCTCTGACACCATTTGTGGGCCACCAACATTTTCTGGACTTTAGGGGGTCTAGGATGCCTGTAAAGCCATTTTTTGGGCCTCCAAAGATTTCTACATTTTTGCAGGCCTAAAATGCATTTTAAGGCCTTTTTTGAGCTGCCAACATTTCCTGAACATTCGGGGGTGTAGGATGCATATTTCGTGACAAAAATATTTTTGGGAATTTCAGTGGTCTAGTATGCGGGTTAATGCCCCTTTCAGGCTGCAAATGTTTTTGGGACAATCAGAGCTCTCTGACACCATTTGTGGGCCACCAACATTTTCTGGACTTTAGGGGGTCTAGGATGCCTGTAAAGCCCTTTTTTGGGCCTCCAAAGATTTCTACATTTTTGCAGGCCTAAAATGCATTTTAAGGCCTTTTTTGAGCTGCCAACATTTCCTGAACATTCGGGGGTGTAGGATGCATATTTCGTGACAAAAATATTTTTGGGAATTTCAGTGGTCTAGTATGCGGGTTAATGCCCCTTTCAGGCTGCAAATGATTTTGGGACAATCAGAGCTCTCTGACACAGTTATTGGGCCACCAACATTGTCTGGACTTTAGGGGGTCTAGGATGCCTGTAAAGCCCTTTTTTGGGCCTCCAAAGTTTTCTACATTTTTGCAGGCCTAAAATGCATTTTAAGGCCTTTTTTGAGCTGCCAACATTTCCTGAACATTCGGGGGTGCAGGATGCATATTTCGTGACAAAAATAATTTTGGGAATTTCCGTGGTCTAGGATTTGGTTTAATGCCCCTTTCAGGCTGCAAGTGTTTTTGGGACAATCAGAGGTCTCTGACACCATTTGTGGGACACCAACATTTTCTGGACTTTAGGGGGTCTAGGATGCCTGTAAAGCCCTTTTTTGGGGCTCCAAAGTTTTCTACATTTTTGCAGGCCTAAAATGCATTTTAAGGCCTTTTTTGAGCTGCCAACATTTCCTGAACATTCGGGGGTGTAGGATGCATATTTCGTGACAAAAATATTTTTGGGAATTTCAGTGGTCTAGTATGCGGGTTAATGCCCCTTTCAGGCTGCAAATGTTTTTGGGACAATCAGAGCTCTCTGACACCATTTGTGGGCCACCAACATTTTCTGGACTTTTAGGGATCTAGGATGCCTGTAAAGCCCTTTTTTGGGCCTCCAAAGTTTTCAACATTTTTGCAGGCCTAAAATGCATTTTAAGGACTTTTTTGGGCTGCCAACATTTTCTGAACTTTCAGGGGTGCAGGATGCATATTTCGTGACAAAAATAATTTTGGGAATTTCCGTGGTCTAGGATTTGGTTTAATGCCCCTTTCAGGCTGCAAGTGTTTTTGGGACAATCAGAGGTCTCTGACACCATTTGTGGGCCACCAACATTTTCTGGACTTTAGGGGGTCTAGGATGCCTGTAAAGCCCTTTTTTGGGCCTCCAAAGTTTTCTACATTTTTGCAGGCCTAAAATGCATTTTAAGGCCTTTTTTGGGCTGCCAACATTTTCTGAACCTTCAGGGGTGTAGGATGCATATTTCGTGACAAAAATATTTTTGGGAATTTCCGTGGTCTAGGATTTGGTTTAATGCCCCTTTCAGGCTGCAAGTGTTTTTGGGACAATCAGAGGTCTCTGACACCATTTGTGGGACACCAACATTTTCTGGACTTTAGGGGGTCTAGGATGCCTGTAAAGCCCTTTTTTGGGGCTCCAAAGTTTTCTACATTTTTGCAGGCCTAAAATGCATTTTAAGGCCTTTTTTGAGCTGCCAACATTTCCTGAACATTCGGGGGTGTAGGATGCATATTTCGTGACAAAAATATTTTTGGGAATTTCAGTGGTCTAGTATGCGGGTTAATGCCCCTTTCAGGCTGCAAATGTTTTTGGGACAATCAGAGCTCTCTGACACCATTTGTGGGCCACCAACATTTTCTGGACTTTAGGGGGTCTAGGATGCCTGTAAAGCCCTTTTTTGGGCCTCCAAATTTTTCTACATTTTTGCAGGCCTAAAATGCATTTTAGGGACTTTTTTGGGCTGCCAACATTTTCTGAACTTTCAGGGGTGCAGGATGCATATTTCGTGACAAAAATATTTTTGGGAATTTCCGTGGTCTAGGATTTGGTTTAATGCCCCTTTCAGGCTGCAAGTGTTTTTGGGACAATCAGAGGTCTCTGACACCATTTGTGGAACACCAACATTTTCTTGACTTTAGGGGGTCTAGGATGCCTGTAAAGCCCTTTTTTGGGCCTCCAAAGATTTCTACATTTTTGCAGGCCTAAAATGCACTTTAAGGACTTTTTTGAGCTGCCAACATTTTCTGAACTTTCAGGGGTGCAGGATGCATATTTCGTGACAAAAATATTTTTGGGAATTTCAGTGGTCTAGTATGCGGGTTAATGCCCCTTTCAGGCTGCAAATGATTTTGGGACAATCAGAGCTCTCTGACACAGTTATTGGGCCACCAACATTGTCTGGACTTTAGGGGGTCTAGGATGCCTGTAAAGCCCTTTTTTGGGCCTCCAAAGTTTTCTACATTTTTGCAGGCCTAAAATGCATTTTAAGGCCTTTTTTGAGCTGCCAACATTTCCTGAACATTCGGGGGTGCAGGATGCATATTTCGTGACAAAAATATTTTTGGGAATTTCCGTGGTCTAGGATTTGGTTTAATGCCCCTTTCAGGCTGCAAGTGTTTTTGGGACAATCAGAGGTCTCTGACACCATTTGTGGGACACCAACATTTTCTGGACTTTAGGGGGTCTAGGATGCCTGTAAAGCCCTTTTTTGGGGCTCCAAAGTTTTCTACATTTTTGCAGGCCTAAAATGCATTTTAAGGCCTTATTTGCGCTGCCAACATTTCCTGAACATTCGGGGGTGTAGGATGCATATTTCGTGACAAAAAATGTTTTGGGAATTTCAGTGGTCTAGTATGCGGGTTAATGCCCCTTTCAGGCTGCAAATGTTTTTGGGACAATCAGAGCTCTCTGACACCATTTGTGGGCCACCAACATTTTCTGGACTTTAGGGGGTCTAGGATGCCTGTAAAGCCCTTTTTTGGGCCTCCAAAGTTTTCTACATTTTTGCAGGCCTAAAATGCATTTTAAGGACTTTTTTGGGCTGCCAACATTTTCTGAACTTTCAGGGGTGTAGGATGCATATTTCGTGACAAAAATATTTTTGGGAATTTCCGTGGTCTAGGATTTGGTTTAATGCCCCTTTCAGGCTGCAAGTGTTTTTGGGACAATCAGAGGTCTCTGACACCATTTGTGGGACACCAACATTTTCTTGACTTTAGGGGGTCTAGGATGCCTGTAAAGCCCTTTTTTGGGCCTCCAAAGTTTTCTACATTTTTGCCGGCCTAAAATGCATTTTAAGGCCTTTTTTGAGCTGCCAACATTTCCTGAACATTCGGGGGTGTAGGATGCATATTTCGTGACAAAAATATTTTTGGGAATTTCAGTGGTCTAGTATGCGGGTTAATGCCCCTTTCAGGCTGCAAATGTTTTTGGGACAATCAGAGCTCTCTGACACCATTTGTGGGCCACCAACATTTTCTGGACTTTAGGGGGTCTAGGATGCCTGTAAAGCCCTTTTTTGGGCCTCCAAAGTTTTCTACATTTTTGCAGGCCTAAAATGCATTTTAAGGACTTTTTTGGGCTGCCAACATTTTCTGAACTTTCAGGGGTGCAGGATGCATATTTCGTGACAAAAATATTTTTGGGAATTTCCGTGGTCTAGGATTTGGTTTAATGCCCCTTTCAGGCTGCAAGTGTTTTTGGGACAATCAGAGGTCTCTGACACCATTTGTGGGACACCAACATTTTCTTGACTTTAGGGGGCCTAGGATGCCTGTAAAGCCCTTTTTTGGGCCTCCAAAGATTTCTACATTTTTGCAGGCCTAAAATGCATTTTAAGGACTTTTTTGAGCTGCCAACATTTCCTGAACATTCGGGGGTGTAGGATGCATATTTCGTGACAAAAATATTTTTGGGAATTTCAGTGGTCTAGTATGCGGGTTAATGCCCCTTTCAGGCTGCAAATGTTTTTGGGACAATCAGAGCTCTCTGACACCATTTGTGGGCCACCAACATTTTCTGGACTTTAGGGGGTCTAGGATGCCTGTAAAGCCCTTTTTTGGGCCTCCAAAGTTTTCTACATTTTTGCAGGCCTAAAATGCATTTTAAGGACTTTTTTGGGCTGCCAACATTTTCTGAACTTTCAGGGGTGCAGGATGCATATTTCGTGACAAAAATATTTTTGGGAATTTCCGTGGTCTAGGATTTGGTTTAATGCCCCTTTCAGGCTGCAAGTGTTTTTGGGACAATCAGAGGTCTCTGACACCATTTGTGGGACACCAACATTTTCTTGACTTTAGGGGGCCTAGGATGCCTGTAAAGCCCTTTTTTGGGCCTCCAAAGATTTCTACATTTTTGCAGGCCTAAAATGCATTTTAAGGACTTTTTTGAGCTGCCAACATTTCCTGAACATTCGGGGGTGTAGGATGCATATTTCGTGACAAAAATATTTTTGGGAATTTCAGTGGTCTAGTATGCGGGTTAATGCCCCTTTCAGGCTGCAAATGTTTTTGGGACAATCAGAGCTCTCTGACACCATTTGTGGGCCACCAACATTTTCTGGACTTTAGGGGGTCTAGGATGCCTGTAAAGCCCTTTCTTGGGCCTCCAAAGATTTCTACATTTTTGCAGGCCTAAAATGCATTTTAAGGCCTTTTTTGAGCTGCCAACATTTCCTGAACATTCGGGGGTGTAGGATGCATATTTCGTGACAAAAATATTTTTGGGAATTTCAGTGGTCTAGTATGCGGGTTAATGCCCCTTTCAGGCTGCACATGATTTTGGGACAATCAGAGCTCTCTGACACAGTTATTGGGCCACCAACATTGTCTGGACTTTAGGGGGTCTAGGATGCCTGTAAAGCCCTTTTTTGGGCCTCCAAAGTTTTCTACATTTTTGCCGGCCTAAAATGCATTTTAAGGCCTTTTTTGAGCTGCCAACATTTCCTGAACATTCGGGGGTGCAGGATGCATATTTCGTGACAAAAATAATTTTGGGAATTTCCGTGGTCTAGGATTTGGTTTAATGCCCCTTTCAGGCTGCAAGTGTTTTTGGGACAATCAGAGGTCTCTGACACCATTTGTGGGCCACCAACATTTTCTGGACTTTAGGGGGTCTAGGATGCCTGTAAACCCCTTTTTTCGGCCTCCAAAGATTTCTACATTTTTGCAGGCCTAAAATGCATTTTAAGGCCTTTTTTGAGCTGCCAACATTTCCTGAACATTCGGGGGTGTAGGATGCATATTTTGTGACAAAAATATTTTTGGGAATTTCAGTGGTCTAGGATGCGGGTTAATGCCCCTTTTAGGCTGCACATATTTTTGGGACATTCAGAGCTCTCTGACACAGTTTTTGGGCCACCAACATTTTCTGGATTTAAGGGGGTCTAGGATGCCTGTAAACCCCTTTTTTGGGCCTCTAATGTTTTCTACATTTTTGCAGGCCTAAAATGCATTTTAAGGCCTTTTTTGAGCTGCCAACATTTCCTGAACATCCGGGGGTGTAGGATGCATATTTCGTGACAAAAATATTTTTGGAAATTTCCGTGGTCTAGGATTTGGTTTAATGCCCCTTTCAGGCTGCAAGTGTTTTTGGGACAATAAGAGTTCTCTGACACCATTTGTGGGCCACCAACATTTTCTGGACTTTAGGGGGTCTAGGATGCCTGTAAAGCCCTTTTTTGGGCCTCCAAAGATTTCTACATTTTTGCAGGCCTAAAATGCATTTTAAGGCCTTTTTTGAGCTGCCAACATTTCCTGAACATTCGGGGGTGTAGGATGCATATTTCGTGACAAAAACATTTTTGGGAATTTCAGTGGTCTAGTATGCGGGTTAATGCCCCTTTCAGGCTGCAAATGTTTTTGGGACAATCAGAGCTCTCTGACACCATTTGTGGGCCACCAACATTTTCTGGACTTTAGGGGGTCTAGGATGCCTGTAAAGCCCTTTTTTGGGCCTCCAAAGTTTTCTACATTTTTGCAGGCCTAAAATGCATTTTAGGGACTTTTTTGGGCTGCCAACATTTTCTGAACTTTCAGGGGTGCAGGATGCATATTTCGTGACAAAAATATTTTTGGGAATTTCCGTGGTCTAGGATTTGGTTTAATGCCCCTTTCAGGCTGCAAGTGTTTTTGGGACAATCAGAGGTCTCTGACACCATTTGTGGAACACCAACATTTTCTTGACTTTAGGGGGTCTAGGATGCCTGTAAAGCCCTTTTTTGGGCCTCCAAAGATTTCTACATTTTTGCAGGCCTAAAATGCACTTTAAGGACTTTTTTGAGCTGCCAACATTTTCTGAACTTTCAGGGGTGCAGGATGCATATTTCGTGACAAAAATATTTTTGGGAATTTCCGTGGTCTAGGATTTGGTTTAATGCCCCTTTCAGGCTGCAAGTGTTTTTGGGACAATCAGAGGTCTCTGACACCATTTGTGGGACACCAACATTTTCTTGACTTTAGGGGGTCTAGGATGCCTGTAAAGCCCTTTTTTGGGCCTCCAAAGATTTCTACATTTTTGCAGGCCTAAAATGCATTTTAAGGACTTTTTTGAGCTGCCAACATTTCCTGAACATTCGTGGGTGTAGGATGCATATTTCGTGACAAAAATATTTTTGGGAATTTCAGTGGTCTAGGATTTGGTTTAATGCCCCTTTCAGGCTGCAAGTGTTTTTGGGACAATCAGAGGTCTCTGACACCATTTGTGGGACGCCAACATTTTCTTGACTTTAGGGGGTCTAGGATGCCTGTAAAGCCCTTTTTTGGGCCTCCAAAGTTTTCTACATTTTTGCCGGCCTAAAATGCATTTTAAGGCCTTTTTTGAGCTGTCAACATTTCCTGAACATTCGGGGTGTATGATGCATATTTCGTGACAAAAATATTTTTGGGAATTTCAGTGGTCTAGTATGCGGGTTAATGCCCCTTTCAGGCTGCAAATGTTTTTGTTTGGGACAATCAGAGCTCTCTGACACCATTTGTGGGCCACCAACATTTTCTGGACTTTAGGGGGTCTAGGATGCCTGTAAAGCCCTTTTTTGGGCCTCCAAAGATTTCTACATTTTTGCAGGCCTAAAATGCATTTTAAGGCCTTTTTTGAGCTGCCAACATTTCCTGAACATTCGGGGGTGTAGGATGCATATTTCGTGACAAAAATATTTTTGGGAATTTCAGTGGTCTAGTATGCGGGTTAATGCCCCTTTCAGGCTGCAAATGTTTTTGGGACAATCAGAGCTCTCTGACACCATTTGTGGGCCACCAACATTTTCTGGACTTTAGGGGGTCTAGGATGCCTGTAAAGCCATTTTTTGGGCCTCCAAAGATTTCTACATTTTTGCAGGCCTAAAATGCATTTTAAGGCCTTTTTTGAGCTGCCAACATTTCCTGAACATTCGGGGGTGTAGGATGCATATTTCGTGACAAAAATATTTTTGGGAATTTCAGTGGTCTAGTATGCGGGTTAATGCCCCTTTCAGGCTGCAAATGTTTTTGGGACAATCAGAGCTCTCTGACACCATTTGTGGGCCACCAACATTTTCTGGACTTTAGGGGGTCTAGGATGCCTGTAAAGCCCTTTTTTGGGCCTCCAAAGATTTCTACATTTTTGCAGGCCTAAAATGCATTTTAAGGCCTTTTTTGAGCTGCCAACATTTCCTGAACATTCGGGGGTGTAGGATGCATATTTCGTGACAAAAATATTTTTGGGAATTTCAGTGGTCTAGTATGCGGGTTAATGCCCCTTTCAGGCTGCAAATGATTTTGGGACAATCAGAGCTCTCTGACACAGTTATTGGGCCACCAACATTGTCTGGACTTTAGGGGGTCTAGGATGCCTGTAAAGCCCTTTTTTGGGCCTCCAAAGTTTTCTACATTTTTGCAGGCCTAAAATGCATTTTAAGGCCTTTTTTGAGCTGCCAACATTTCCTGAACATTCGGGGGTGCAGGATGCATATTTCGTGACAAAAATATTTTTGGGAATTTCCGTGGTCTAGGATTTGGTTTAATGCCCCTTTCAGGCTGCAAGTGTTTTTGGGACAATCAGAGGTCTCTGACACCATTTGTGGGACACCAACATTTTCTGGACTTTAGGGGGTCTAGGATGCCTGTAAAGCCCTTTTTTGGGGCTCCAAAGTTTTCTACATTTTTGCAGGCCTAAAATGCATTTTAAGGCCTTATTTGCGCTGCCAACATTTCCTGAACATTCGGGGGTGTAGGATGCATATTTCGTGACAAAAAATGTTTTGGGAATTTCAGTGGTCTAGTATGCGGGTTAATGCCCCTTTCAGGCTGCAAATGTTTTTGGGACAATCAGAGCTCTCTGACACCATTTGTGGGCCACCAACATTTTCTGGACTTTAGGGGGTCTAGGATGCCTGTAAAGCCCTTTTTTGGGCCTCCAAAGTTTTCTACATTTTTGCAGGCCTAAAATGCATTTTAAGGACTTTTTTGGGCTGCCAACATTTTCTGAACTTTCAGGGGTGTAGGATGCATATTTCGTGACAAAAATATTTTTGGGAATTTCCGTGGTCTAGGATTTGGTTTAATGCCCCTTTCAGGCTGCAAGTGTTTTTGGGACAATCAGAGGTCTCTGACACCATTTGTGGGACACCAACATTTTCTTGACTTTAGGGGGTCTAGGATGCCTGTAAAGCCCTTTTTTGGGCCTCCAAAGTTTTCTACATTTTTGCCGGCCTAAAATGCATTTTAAGGCCTTTTTTGAGCTGCCAACATTTCCTGAACATTCGGGGGTGTAGGATGCATATTTCGTGACAAAAATATTTTTGGGAATTTCAGTGGTCTAGTATGCGGGTTAATGCCCCTTTCAGGCTGCAAATGTTTTTGGGACAATCAGAGCTCTCTGACACCATTTGTGGGCCACCAACATTTTCTGGACTTTAGGGGGTCTAGGATGCCTGTAAAGCCCTTTTTTGGGCCTCCAAAGTTTTCTACATTTTTGCAGGCCTAAAATGCATTTTAAGGACTTTTTTGGGCTGCCAACATTTTCTGAACTTTCAGGGGTGCAGGATGCATATTTCGTGACAAAAATATTTTTGGGAATTTCCGTGGTCTAGGATTTGGTTTAATGCCCCTTTCAGGCTGCAAGTGTTTTTGGGACAATCAGAGGTCTCTGACACCATTTGTGGGACACCAACATTTTCTTGACTTTAGGGGGCCTAGGATGCCTGTAAAGCCCTTTTTTGGGCCTCCAAAGATTTCTACATTTTTGCAGGCCTAAAATGCATTTTAAGGACTTTTTTGAGCTGCCAACATTTCCTGAACATTCGGGGGTGTAGGATGCATATTTCGTGACAAAAATATTTTTGGGAATTTCAGTGGTCTAGTATGCGGGTTAATGCCCCTTTCAGGCTGCAAATGTTTTTGGGACAATCAGAGCTCTCTGACACCATTTGTGGGCCACCAACATTTTCTGGACTTTAGGGGGTCTAGGATGCCTGTAAAGCCCTTTTTTGGGCCTCCAAAGTTTTCTACATTTTTGCAGGCCTAAAATGCATTTTAAGGACTTTTTTGGGCTGCCAACATTTTCTGAACTTTCAGGGGTGCAGGATGCATATTTCGTGACAAAAATATTTTTGGGAATTTCCGTGGTCTAGGATTTGGTTTAATGCCCCTTTCAGGCTGCAAGTGTTTTTGGGACAATCAGAGGTCTCTGACACCATTTGTGGGACACCAACATTTTCTTGACTTTAGGGGGCCTAGGATGCCTGTAAAGCCCTTTTTTGGGCCTCCAAAGATTTCTACATTTTTGCAGGCCTAAAATGCATTTTAAGGACTTTTTTGAGCTGCCAAC
This sequence comes from Ambystoma mexicanum, assembly GCF_040938575.1. Classification (NCBI taxonomy): domain Eukaryota; kingdom Metazoa; phylum Chordata; class Amphibia; order Caudata; family Ambystomatidae; genus Ambystoma; species Ambystoma mexicanum. The sequence goes on along the minus strand of NC_090936.1, from coordinate 550,573,757 downwards.
ATTTCCTGAACATTCGGGGGTGTAGGATGCATATTTCGTGACAAAAATATTTTTGGGAATTTCAGTGGTCTAGTATGCGGGTTAATGCCCCTTTCAGGCTGCAAATGTTTTTGGGACAATCAGAGCTCTCTGACACCATTTGTGGGCCACCAACATTTTCTGGACTTTAGGGGGTCTAGGATGCCTGTAAAGCCCTTTTTTGGGCCTCCAAAGATTTCTACATTTTTGCAGGCCTAAAATGCATTTTAAGGCCTTTTTTGAGCTGCCAACATTTCCTGAACATTCGGGGGTGTAGGATGCATATTTCGTGACAAAAATATTTTTGGGAATTTCAGTGGTCTAGTATGCGGGTTAATGCCCCTTTCAGGCTGCACATGATTTTGGGACAATCAGAGCTCTCTGACACAGTTATTGGGCCACCAACATTGTCTGGACTTTAGGGGGTCTAGGATGCCTGTAAAGCCCTTTTTTGGGCCTCCAAAGTTTTCTACATTTTTGCCGGCCTAAAATGCATTTTAAGGCCTTTTTTGAGCTGCCAACATTTCCTGAACATTCGGGGGTGCAGGATGCATATTTCGTGACAAAAATAATTTTGGGAATTTCCGTGGTCTAGGATTTGGTTTAATGCCCCTTTCAGGCTGCAAGTGTTTTTGGGACAATCAGAGGTCTCTGACACCATTTGTGGGCCACCAACATTTTCTGGACTTTAGGGGGTCTAGGATGCCTGTAAACCCCTTTTTTCGGCCTCCAAAGATTTCTACATTTTTGCAGGCCTAAAATGCATTTTAAGGCCTTTTTTGAGCTGCCAACATTTCCTGAACATTCGGGGGTGTAGGATGCATATTTTGTGACAAAAATATTTTTGGGAATTTCAGTGGTCTAGGATGCGGGTTAATGCCCCTTTTAGGCTGCACATATTTTTGGGACATTCAGAGCTCTCTGACACAGTTTTTGGGCCACCAACATTTTCTGGATTTAAGGGGGTCTAGGATGCCTGTAAACCCCTTTTTTGGGCCTCTAATGTTTTCTACATTTTTGCAGGCCTAAAATGCATTTTAAGGCCTTTTTTGAGCTGCCAACATTTCCTGAACATCCGGGGGTGTAGGATGCATATTTCGTGACAAAAATATTTTTGGAAATTTCCGTGGTCTAGGATTTGGTTTAATGCCCCTTTCAGGCTGCAAGTGTTTTTGGGACAATAAGAGTTCTCTGACACCATTTGTGGGCCACCAACATTTTCTGGACTTTAGGGGGTCTAGGATGCCTGTAAAGCCCTTTTTTGGGCCTCCAAAGATTTCTACATTTTTGCAGGCCTAAAATGCATTTTAAGGCCTTTTTTGAGCTGCCAACATTTCCTGAACATTCGGGGGTGTAGGATGCATATTTCGTGACAAAAACATTTTTGGGAATTTCAGTGGTCTAGTATGCGGGTTAATGCCCCTTTCAGGCTGCAAATGTTTTTGGGACAATCAGAGCTCTCTGACACCATTTGTGGGCCACCAACATTTTCTGGACTTTAGGGGGTCTAGGATGCCTGTAAAGCCCTTTTTTGGGCCTCCAAAGTTTTCTACATTTTTGCAGGCCTAAAATGCATTTTAGGGACTTTTTTGGGCTGCCAACATTTTCTGAACTTTCAGGGGTGCAGGATGCATATTTCGTGACAAAAATATTTTTGGGAATTTCCGTGGTCTAGGATTTGGTTTAATGCCCCTTTCAGGCTGCAAGTGTTTTTGGGACAATCAGAGGTCTCTGACACCATTTGTGGAACACCAACATTTTCTTGACTTTAGGGGGTCTAGGATGCCTGTAAAGCCCTTTTTTGGGCCTCCAAAGATTTCTACATTTTTGCAGGCCTAAAATGCACTTTAAGGACTTTTTTGAGCTGCCAACATTTTCTGAACTTTCAGGGGTGCAGGATGCATATTTCGTGACAAAAATATTTTTGGGAATTTCCGTGGTCTAGGATTTGGTTTAATGCCCCTTTCAGGCTGCAAGTGTTTTTGGGACAATCAGAGGTCTCTGACACCATTTGTGGGACACCAACATTTTCTTGACTTTAGGGGGTCTAGGATGCCTGTAAAGCCCTTTTTTGGGCCTCCAAAGATTTCTACATTTTTGCAGGCCTAAAATGCATTTTAAGGACTTTTTTGAGCTGCCAACATTTCCTGAACATTCGTGGGTGTAGGATGCATATTTCGTGACAAAAATATTTTTGGGAATTTCAGTGGTCTAGGATTTGGTTTAATGCCCCTTTCAGGCTGCAAGTGTTTTTGGGACAATCAGAGGTCTCTGACACCATTTGTGGGACGCCAACATTTTCTTGACTTTAGGGGGTCTAGGATGCCTGTAAAGCCCTTTTTTGGGCCTCCAAAGTTTTCTACATTTTTGCCGGCCTAAAATGCATTTTAAGGCCTTTTTTGAGCTGTCAACATTTCCTGAACATTCGGGGTGTATGATGCATATTTCGTGACAAAAATATTTTTGGGAATTTCAGTGGTCTAGTATGCGGGTTAATGCCCCTTTCAGGCTGCAAATGTTTTTGTTTGGGACAATCAGAGCTCTCTGACACCATTTGTGGGCCACCAACATTTTCTGGACTTTAGGGGGTCTAGGATGCCTGTAAAGCCCTTTTTTGGGCCTCCAAAGATTTCTACATTTTTGCAGGCCTAAAATGCATTTTAAGGCCTTTTTTGAGCTGCCAACATTTCCTGAACATTCGGGGGTGTAGGATGCATATTTCGTGACAAAAATATTTTTGGGAATTTCAGTGGTCTAGTATGCGGGTTAATGCCCCTTTCAGGCTGCAAATGTTTTTGGGACAATCAGAGCTCTCTGACACCATTTGTGGGCCACCAACATTTTCTGGACTTTAGGGGGTCTAGGATGCCTGTAAAGCCATTTTTTGGGCCTCCAAAGATTTCTACATTTTTGCAGGCCTAAAATGCATTTTAAGGCCTTTTTTGAGCTGCCAACATTTCCTGAACATTCGGGGGTGTAGGATGCATATTTCGTGACAAAAATATTTTTGGGAATTTCAGTGGTCTAGTATGCGGGTTAATGCCCCTTTCAGGCTGCAAATGTTTTTGGGACAATCAGAGCTCTCTGACACCATTTGTGGGCCACCAACATTTTCTGGACTTTAGGGGGTCTAGGATGCCTGTAAAGCCCTTTTTTGGGCCTCCAAAGATTTCTACATTTTTGCAGGCCTAAAATGCATTTTAAGGCCTTTTTTGAGCTGCCAACATTTCCTGAACATTCGGGGGTGTAGGATGCATATTTCGTGACAAAAATATTTTTGGGAATTTCAGTGGTCTAGTATGCGGGTTAATGCCCCTTTCAGGCTGCAAATGATTTTGGGACAATCAGAGCTCTCTGACACAGTTATTGGGCCACCAACATTGTCTGGACTTTAGGGGGTCTAGGATGCCTGTAAAGCCCTTTTTTGGGCCTCCAAAGTTTTCTACATTTTTGCAGGCCTAAAATGCATTTTAAGGCCTTTTTTGAGCTGCCAACATTTCCTGAACATTCGGGGGTGCAGGATGCATATTTCGTGACAAAAATATTTTTGGGAATTTCCGTGGTCTAGGATTTGGTTTAATGCCCCTTTCAGGCTGCAAGTGTTTTTGGGACAATCAGAGGTCTCTGACACCATTTGTGGGACACCAACATTTTCTGGACTTTAGGGGGTCTAGGATGCCTGTAAAGCCCTTTTTTGGGGCTCCAAAGTTTTCTACATTTTTGCAGGCCTAAAATGCATTTTAAGGCCTTATTTGCGCTGCCAACATTTCCTGAACATTCGGGGGTGTAGGATGCATATTTCGTGACAAAAAATGTTTTGGGAATTTCAGTGGTCTAGTATGCGGGTTAATGCCCCTTTCAGGCTGCAAATGTTTTTGGGACAATCAGAGCTCTCTGACACCATTTGTGGGCCACCAACATTTTCTGGACTTTAGGGGGTCTAGGATGCCTGTAAAGCCCTTTTTTGGGCCTCCAAAGTTTTCTACATTTTTGCAGGCCTAAAATGCATTTTAAGGACTTTTTTGGGCTGCCAACATTTTCTGAACTTTCAGGGGTGTAGGATGCATATTTCGTGACAAAAATATTTTTGGGAATTTCCGTGGTCTAGGATTTGGTTTAATGCCCCTTTCAGGCTGCAAGTGTTTTTGGGACAATCAGAGGTCTCTGACACCATTTGTGGGACACCAACATTTTCTTGACTTTAGGGGGTCTAGGATGCCTGTAAAGCCCTTTTTTGGGCCTCCAAAGTTTTCTACATTTTTGCCGGCCTAAAATGCATTTTAAGGCCTTTTTTGAGCTGCCAACATTTCCTGAACATTCGGGGGTGTAGGATGCATATTTCGTGACAAAAATATTTTTGGGAATTTCAGTGGTCTAGTATGCGGGTTAATGCCCCTTTCAGGCTGCAAATGTTTTTGGGACAATCAGAGCTCTCTGACACCATTTGTGGGCCACCAACATTTTCTGGACTTTAGGGGGTCTAGGATGCCTGTAAAGCCCTTTTTTGGGCCTCCAAAGTTTTCTACATTTTTGCAGGCCTAAAATGCATTTTAAGGACTTTTTTGGGCTGCCAACATTTTCTGAACTTTCAGGGGTGCAGGATGCATATTTCGTGACAAAAATATTTTTGGGAATTTCCGTGGTCTAGGATTTGGTTTAATGCCCCTTTCAGGCTGCAAGTGTTTTTGGGACAATCAGAGGTCTCTGACACCATTTGTGGGACACCAACATTTTCTTGACTTTAGGGGGCCTAGGATGCCTGTAAAGCCCTTTTTTGGGCCTCCAAAGATTTCTACATTTTTGCAGGCCTAAAATGCATTTTAAGGACTTTTTTGAGCTGCCAACATTTCCTGAACATTCGGGGGTGTAGGATGCATATTTCGTGACAAAAATATTTTTGGGAATTTCAGTGGTCTAGTATGCGGGTTAATGCCCCTTTCAGGCTGCAAATGTTTTTGGGACAATCAGAGCTCTCTGACACCATTTGTGGGCCACCAACATTTTCTGGACTTTAGGGGGTCTAGGATGCCTGTAAAGCCCTTTTTTGGGCCTCCAAAGTTTTCTACATTTTTGCAGGCCTAAAATGCATTTTAAGGACTTTTTTGGGCTGCCAACATTTTCTGAACTTTCAGGGGTGCAGGATGCATATTTCGTGACAAAAATATTTTTGGGAATTTCCGTGGTCTAGGATTTGGTTTAATGCCCCTTTCAGGCTGCAAGTGTTTTTGGGACAATCAGAGGTCTCTGACACCATTTGTGGGACACCAACATTTTCTTGACTTTAGGGGGCCTAGGATGCCTGTAAAGCCCTTTTTTGGGCCTCCAAAGATTTCTACATTTTTGCAGGCCTAAAATGCATTTTAAGGACTTTTTTGAGCTGCCAACATTTCCTGAACATTCGGGGGTGTAGGATGCATATTTCGTGACAAAAATATTTTTGGGAATTTCAGTGGTCTAGTATGCGGGTTAATGCCCCTTTCAGGCTGCAAATGTTTTTGGGACAATCAGAGCTCTCTGACACCATTTGTGGGCCACCAACATTTTCTGGACTTTAGGGGGTCTAGGATGCCTGTAAAGCCCTTTTTTGGGCCTCCAAAGTTTTCTACATTTTTGCAGGCCTAAAATGCATTTTAAGGACTTTTTTGGGCTGCCAACATTTTCTGAACTTTCAGGGGTGCAGGATGCATATTTCGTGACAAAAATATTTTTGGGAATTTCCGTGGTCTAGGATTTGGTTTAATGCCCCTTTCAGGCTGCAAGTGTTTTTGGGACAATCAGAGGTCTCTGACACCATTTGTGGGACACCAACATTTTCTTGACTTTAGGGGGCCTAGGATGCCTGTAAAGCCCTTTTTTGGGCCTCCAAAGATTTCTACATTTTTGCAGGCCTAAAATGCATTTTAAGGACTTTTTTGAGCTGCCAACATTTCCTGAACATTCGGGGGTGTAGGATGCATATTTCGTGACAAAAATATTTTTGGGAATTTCAGTGGTCTAGTATGCGGGTTAATGCCCCTTTCTGGCTGCAAATGTTTTTGGGACAATCAGAGCTCTCTGACACCATTTGTGGGCCACCAACATTTTCTGGACTTTAGGGGGTCTAGGATGCCTGTAAAGCCCTTTTTTGGGCCTCCAAAGATTTCTACATTTTTGCAGGCCTAAAATGCATTTTAAGGCCTTTTTTGAGCTGCCAACATTTCCTGAACATTCGGGGGTGTAGGATGCATATTTCGTGACAAAAATATTTTTGGGAATTTCAGTGGTCTAGTATGCGGGTTAATGCCCCTTTCAGGCTGCAAATGTTTTTGGGACAATCAGAGCTCTCTGACACCATTTGTGGGCCACCAACATTTTCTGGACTTTAGGGGGTCTAGGATGCCTGTAAAGCCATTTTTTGGGCCTCCAAAGATTTCTACATTTTTGCAGGCCTAAAATGCATTTTAAGGCCTTTTTTGAGCTGCCAACATTTCCTGAACATTCGGGGGTGTAGGATGCATATTTCGTGACAAAAATATTTTTGGGAATTTCAGTGGTCTAGTATGCGGGTTAATGCCCCTTTCAGGCTGCAAATGTTTTTGGGACAATCAGAGCTCTCTGACACCATTTGTGGGCCACCAACATTTTCTGGACTTTAGGGGGTCTAGGATGCCTGTAAAGCCATTTTTTGGGCCTCCAAAGATTTCTACATTTTTGCAGGCCTAAAATGCATTTTAAGGCCTTTTTTGAGCTGCCAACATTTCCTGAACATTCGGGGGTGTAGGATGCATATTTCGTGACAAAAATATTTTTGGGAATTTCAGTGGTCTAGTATGCGGGTTAATGCCCCTTTCAGGCTGCAAATGTTTTTGGGACAATCAGAGCTCTCTGACACCATTTGTGGGCCACCAACATTTTCTGGACTTTAGGGGGTCTAGGATGCCTGTAAAGCCCTTTTTTGGGCCTCCAAAGATTTCTACATTTTTGCAGGCCTAAAATGCATTTTAAGGCCTTTTTTGAGCTGCCAACATTTCCTGAACATTCGGGGGTGTAGGATGCATATTTCGTGACAAAAATATTTTTGGGAATTTCAGTGGTCTAGTATGCGGGTTAATGCCCCTTTCAGGCTGCAAATGTTTTTGGGACAATCAGAGCTCTCTGACACCATTTGTGGGCCACCAACATTTTCTGGACTTTAGGGGGTCTAGGATGCCTGTAAAGCCATTTTTTGGGCCTCCAAAGATTTCTACATTTTTGCAGGCCTAAAATGCATTTTAAGGCCTTTTTTGAGCTGCCAACATTTCCTGAACATTCGGGGGTGTAGGATGCATATTTCGTGACAAAAATATTTTTGGGAATTTCAGTGGTCTAGTATGCGGGTTAATGCCCCTTTCAGGCTGCAAATGTTTTTGGGACAATCAGAGCTCTCTGACACCATTTGTGGGCCACCAACATTTTCTGGACTTTAGGGGGTCTAGGATGCCTGTAAAGCCCTTTTTTGGGCCTCCAAAGATTTCTACATTTTTGCAGGCCTAAAATGCATTTTAAGGCCTTTTTTGAGCTGCCAACATTTCCTGAACATTCGGGGGTGTAGGATGCATATTTCGTGACAAAAATATTTTTGGGAATTTCAGTGGTCTAGTATGCGGGTTAATGCCCCTTTCAGGCTGCAAATGATTTTGGGACAATCAGAGCTCTCTGACACAGTTATTGGGCCACCAACATTGTCTGGACTTTAGGGGGTCTAGGATGCCTGTAAAGCCCTTTTTTGGGCCTCCAAAGTTTTCTACATTTTTGCAGGCCTAAAATGCATTTTAAGGCCTTTTTTGAGCTGCCAACATTTCCTGAACATTCGGGGGTGCAGGATGCATATTTCGTGACAAAAATAATTTTGGGAATTTCCGTGGTCTAGGATTTGGTTTAATGCCCCTTTCAGGCTGCAAGTGTTTTTGGGACAATCAGAGGTCTCTGACACCATTTGTGGGCCACCAACATTTTCTGGACTTTAGGGGGTCTAGGATGCCTGTAAAGCCCTTTTTTGGGCCTCCAAAGTTTTCTACATTTTTGCAGGCCTAAAATACATTTTAAGGCCTTTTTTGGGCTGCCAACATTTTCTGAACCTTCAGGGGTGTAGGATGCATATTTCGTGACAAAAATATTTTTGGGAATTTCCGTGGTCTAGGATTTGGTTTAATGCCCCTTTCAGGCTGCAAGTGTTTTTGGGACAATCAGAGGTCTCTGACACCATTTGTGGGACACCAACATTTTCTGGACTTTAGGGGGTCTAGGATGCCTGTAAAGCCCTTTTTTGGGGCTCCAAAGTTTTCTACATTTTTGCAGGCCTAAAATGCATTTTAAGGCCTTTTTTGAGCTGCCAACATTTCCTGAACATTCGGGGGTGTAGGATGCATATTTCGTGACAAAAATATTTTTGGGAATTTCAGTGGTCTAGTATGCGGGTTAATGCCCCTTTCAGGCTGCAAATGTTTTTGGGACAATCAGAGCTCTCTGACACCATTTGTGGGCCACCAACATTTTCTGGACTTTAGGGGGTCTAGGATGCCTGTAAAGCCCTTTTTTGGGCCTCCAAAGTTTTCTACATTTTTGCAGGCCTAAAATGCATTTTAAGGACTTTTTTGGGCTGCCAACATTTTCTGAACTTTCAGGGGTGCAGGATGCATATTTCGTGACAAAAATATTTTTGGGAATTTCCGTGGTCTAGGATTTGGTTTAATGCCCCTTTCAGGCTGCAAGTGTTTTTGGGACAATCAGAGGTCTCTGACACCATTTGTGGGACACCAACATTTTCTTGACTTTAGGGGGCCTAGGATGCCTGTAAAGCCCTTTTTTGGGCCTCCAAAGATTTCTACATTTTTGCAGGCCTAAAATGCATTTTAAGGACTTTTTTGAGCTGCCAACATTTCCTGAACATTCGGGGGTGTAGGATGCATATTTCGTGACAAAAATATTTTTGGGAATTTCAGTGGTCTAGTATGCGGGTTAATGCCCCTTTCAGGCTGCAAATGTTTTTGGGACAATCAGAGCTCTCTGACACCATTTGTGGGCCACCAACATTTTCTGGACTTTAGGGGGTCTAGGATGCCTGTAAAGCCCTTTTTTGGGCCTCCAAAGTTTTCTACATTTTTGCAGGCCTAAAATGCATTTTAAGGACTTTTTTGGGCTGCCAACATTTTCTGAACTTTCAGGGGTGCAGGATGCATATTTCGTGACAAAAATATTTTTGGGAATTTCAGTGGTCTAGTATGCGGGTTAATGCCCCTTTCTGGCTGCAAATGTTTTTGGGACAATCAGAGCTCTCTGACACCATTTGTGGGCCACCAACATTTTCTGGACTTTAGGGGGTCTAGGATGCCTGTAAAGCCCTTTTTTGGGCCTCCAAAGATTTCTACATTTTTGCAGGCCTAAAATGCATTTTAAGGCCTTTTTTGAGCTGCCAACATTTCCTGAACATTCGGGGGTGTAGGATGCATATTTCGTGACAAAAATATTTTTGGGAATTTCAGTGGTCTAGTATGCGGGTTAATGCCCCTTTCAGGCTGCACATGATTTTGGGACAATCAGAGCTCTCTGACACAGTTATTGGGCCACCAACATTGTCTGGACTTTAGGGGGTCTAGGATGCCTGTAAAGCCCTTTTTTGGGCCTCCAAAGTTTTCTACATTTTTGCAGGCCTAAAATGCATTTTAAGGCCTTTTTTGAGCTGCCAACATTTCCTGAACATTCGGGGGTGCAGGATGCATATTTCGTGACAAAAATAATTTTGGGAATTTCCGTGGTCTAGGATTTGGTTTAATGCCCCTTTCAGGCTGCAAGTGTTTTTGGGACAATCAGAGGTCTCTGACACCATTTGTGGGCCACCAACATTTTCTGGACTTTAGGGGGTCTAGGATGCCTGTAAACCCCTTTTTTCGGCCTCCAAAGATTTCTACATTTTTGCAGGCCTAAAATGCATTTTAAGGCCTTTTTTGAGCTGCCAACATTTCCTGAACATTCGGGGGTGTAGGATGCATATTTTGTGACAAAAATATTTTTGGGAATTTCAGTGGTCTAGGATGCGGGTTAATGCCCCTTTCAGGCTGCACATATTTTTGGGACATTCAGAGCTCTCTGACACAGTTTTTGGGCCACCAACATTTTCTGGATTTAAGGGGGTCTAGGATGCCTGTAAACCCCTTTTTTGGGCCTCTAATGTTTTCTACATTTTTGCAGGCCTAAAATGCATTTTAAGGCCTTTTTTGAGCTGCCAACATTTCCTGAACATCCGGGGGTGTAGGATGCATATTTCGTGACAAAAATATTTTTGGAAATTTCCGTGGTCTAGGATTTGGTTTAATGCCCCTTTCAGGCTGCAAGTGTTTTTGGGACAATAAGAGTTCTCTGACACCATTTGTGGGCCACCAACATTTTCTGGACTTTAGGGGGTCTAGGATGCCTGTAAAGCCCTTTTTTGGGCCTCCAAAGATTTCTACATTTTTGCAGGCCTAAAATGCATTTTAAGGCCTTTTTTGAGCTGCCAACATTTCCTGAACATTCGGGGGTGTAGGATGCATATTTCGTGACAAAAACATTTTTGGGAATTTCAGTGGTCTAGTATGCGGGTTAATGCCCCTTTCAGGCTGCAAATGTTTTTGGGACAATCAGAGCTCTCTGACACCATTTGTGGGCCACCAACATTTTCTGGACTTTAGGGGGTCTAGGATGCCTGTAAAGCCCTTTTTTGGGCCTCCAAAGTTTTCTACATTTTTGCAGGCCTAAAATGCATTTTAAGGACTTTTTTGGGCTGCCAACATTTTCTGAACTTTCAGGGGTGTAGGATGCATATTTCGTGACAAAAATATTTTTGGGAATTTCCGTGGTCTAGGATTTGGTTTAATGTCCCTTTCAGGCTGCAAGTGTTTTTGGGACAATCAG